>NC_059199.1:21770088-22082588 GCF_020615455.1 Coregonus clupeaformis | reverse complement strand
TGTGTCCGAGGGTTGGTGAGAAAGGAGATGGAGAAGGCGGTTTCCCAACAGATGGTGAGATACAGCCCAATCCCGGACTCCGACCTAAGGAATGAAGGATATGACCTACCAGGCTTGGTGGAGTGACACCCTAGAGGGTGTCTAAAGGGGGCCAAAATGTACTTCCCTGTTTGTGTTTTATGTTTTAATAATCTTGTGTTTTGTGTTCTATTAATCCTATGTTTTATGCTTTATTAATCAAGTTAACCATTGTGAATGTTTGTCTTTCCTTATGTGAAGGTTTGAAGTTCCTGGGTGGCTGGTAGCCAACCTAGTACCAGTTGGGTGTAGATGGAAGGACTGAAGGCCTTTTTATTATCATTATTGCCTATTAATAAAAGTGTGATTCTTTTTGTTTGTATTGTATTTTAATGAGTGACACCCTGTGTTTTCTTATTTTGGGTTCACACCCAGTGGGTGTGAAAAGGGGGATTGTGGGGATCTAGATGTGATGACTAGCTTAGAAAGAATTATTTAATGATTAAACATAAAAGGTTTGTACTGTACTGATATAAATTGTTTCACATGACAAGCTGTGATTCATGTGAGGAACATTAGGGGGTAGGATGAGATAAGACGCGCCAAGGGCCTGGGACCAGCCTGTGCGCCAACGGATAGGCTGAGTAAGTCTAAACCACGCTCAGTCTCTGCTCTGATTGGCCAGCAGGGAGCGGGAACTATCTCTGTCAGAGTATTTTAAGAAGAACTCATAACAATGGCTTAGTTCTCTGAGTGCCCTGCGTGGTATTTCAGTGGACCCGTATATACGAACACCATATTTACCATTGATTAATTAAAATACTAGTCTATTTTAGAAGACGTGTATTGACCTCTTTTGTTCCTAATACCAGATTTGAATTGACGCAACTTAACATCGCTCTTAAAATCTAACCTTTTTAATAGAAAAACAACAACATTGGATGTTCTAAGTCCAAAACAATGCTAACACCACATCAGGAGACCCCTTTTAAGGTCTGGAAAAAATCAGACATTTTAAATGTTGGGTGTAGTTACCCTTTAAGAGACTGTTGTTTGGTTAGCAGTGTTTCTGTAGCGCTAATGTGATTGCAGAGTTTGCAAAACAAATGGCCACTGGATTGATGCAAATAATCATGATATCATTCTCTCAGGTAGGCATAGGCTACTTTGTAGTTAACATTTAATTGAGAAGGTTTTTGGGAAAGCTTTTCCTTCTACCAGCAGACCGTTATCATTAGCATTAGCACTAATGGCTACGCAAAAGGACCATGCCGCAGGACTACTTGGCCTGAAGACTCCTTGAGGTCCCCAGTCCACCTGGTCGTGCTGCTGCTCCAGTTTCCACTCTTCTCTCTGCGGCTATGGAACCCTGACCTGTTCACAGGACGTGCTAACTTGTCCCAGACCTGATGTTTTCAACTCTCTCTCTCTACCGCACCTGCTATTTCAACCTCTAAATGCCAGGCTATGAAAAGCCAAGTGACATTTACTCCTGATGTACTGACCTGTTGCAACCTCTACAACCACTGTGATTATTATTTGACCCTGCTGGCCATCTATGAACGTTTGAACATCTTGGAGAAAAATCTGGCCTTAATGTCCATGTACTGTTATAATCTCCACCCGGCACAGCCAGAAGGGGACTGGCCACCCCTCAGAGCCTGGTTCCTCTCTAGGTTTCTTCCTAGGTTTCTGCCTTTCTAGGGAATTTTTCCTAGCCACCGTGCTTCTACATCTGCATTGCTTGCTGTTTGGGGTTTTAGGCTGGGTTTCTGTATAGCACTTTGTGACATCTGCTGATTTAAAAAGGGCTTTATAAATATAATTTGATTGATTGAAATACACTACATGACCAAAAGTATGATAGTCGAACATCTCATTCCAAAATAATGGGCATTAATGTGGAGTTGGTCCTCCCTTTGCTGCTATAACAGCATCAACTCTTCTAGGAAGACTTTCCGCTAGATTCTGGAACATTGCTGCGGGGACAGCCACAAGAGCATTAGTGAGGATGGGCACTGACGTTGGGCCTGGACCTCAGGCGGCGTTCCAATTCATCCCAAAGGTGTTTGATGGGATTGAGGTCAGGGCTCTGTGCAGGCCAGTAGAGTTCTTCCACAGCAATCTTGACAAACCATTTCTGTATGGACCTCGCTTTGTGCACGGGGGCATTGTCATGCTGAAACAGGAAAGTGCCTTCCCCAACTGTTGCCACAAAGTTGGAAGCACATAATTGTCTAGAATGTCATTGTGTGCTGTAGCATTAAGATTTCCCTTCACTGGAACTAAGGGGCCTAGTCCGAACCAAGAAAAACAGCCCCAGACCATTATTCTTCCTCCCCCAAATTCTACAGTTGGCACTGTGCATTGGGGCAGGTAGCGTTCTCCTGGCATCCGCCAAATCTAGATTTGTCTGTCTGATGGTGAAGCGTGATTCATAAATCCAGAGAACGCATTTCAACTGCTCCAGAGTCCAATGGCGGCAAACTTTACACCACTACAGCCAACACTTGTCACTGTGCATTGTGATCTTAGGCTTGTGTGCGGCTGCTCCCGATGAACAGTTATTGTGCTAACGTTGCTTCCAGAGGTAGTGAGTGTTGCAACCGAAGACAGACGATTTTTACACGCTACGCGGTTCAGCACTCGGCGGTTCCGTACTGTGAGCTTGTGTGGCCTACCACTTTGCGGCTGAGCCATTGTTGCTCCTAGACGTTTCCACTTCACAATAACAGCACTTACAATTGACCAGGGCAGCTCTAACAGGGCAGAAATTTGATGAACTGACTTGTTGGAAAGGTGGCATCCTATGACGGTGCCACGTTGAAAGTCACTGAGCTCTTCAGTAAGGCCATTCTACTGCCAATGTTTGTCTATGGAGATTGCATGGCCGTGTGCTCGATTTTATAAACCTGTAAGCAAAGGGTGTGGCTGAAATAGCCAAATCCACAAATTTGAAGGGGTGTCCAGATACTTTTGTATATATAGTGTATGCGCGCACCGCACACAACACACACAGACGGGCATTCCTGTGCCATTTCAGAAAGTTGCAGAAAAATACGAATCACTGATGCATTTTGTTAATGTCTTTTGATTAAGTTGGGCAAATTAATGCATTTTCTAATAAGATGAATAATGTAAAAAAAAGTAATGTACTGTAATTTAGTTGATTTCCTACTAAGTTCAAGACATTTTTGAATATTGTTTAATTCCGTTTTAATGTCTGTATTCTGTGATTCCGTCCGCGTTTTCTGCAACACAGATTTTATAGGGCCCTAGATGTATTGTATAATAGCAGTGGCAATGTTATAATGGATTTCATTGTGACAACCAACCTCACATTCTATGTGACAACCATCCCACCAATTAAGATGCTACTTGAGTTGAGGCTCGCATCTACTACAAGACCATGGTGCTTGCCTACGGAGCTGTGAGGGGAACGGCACCTCCTTACCTTCAGGCTCTGATCAGACCCTACACCCAAACGAGGGCACTACGTTCATCCACCTCTGGCCTGCTAGCTCCCCTACCTCTACAGAAGCACAGTTCCCGCTCAGCCCAGTCAAAGCTATTTGCTGCTCTGGCACCCCAATGGTGGAACAAGCTCCCCCACGACGCCAGGACAGCGGAGTCACTGACCACCTTCCAGAGACACTTGAAACCCTACCTCTTTAAGGAATACCTGGAATAGTATAAAGTAATCCTTCTACCCCCCCATAAAAAAAAGAAGAAAAAAAGTGGTTGTCCCACTTGCTATCATAAGTTGAATGCACCAATTTGTAAGTCGCTCTGGATAAGAGCGTCTGCTAAATGATGTAAATGTAAATGTAGTTACCACATGGCTTGACATACGAACTCAGAAATAGGTTTGAAATATAGCTCTCCATTTCCTCTTTTCAAACAACAAAAACGTGTTCATGGATACTCCCATAATTCATACATTTACAAAGAAAACAACTATAATATTTTGTTTTACTTTCACCTATGAAAATCACATTCTCCTCACCTCAATGTTTTGTCATGCTGACATGAATTGACCAGGTGGATGAGTTCTTTCAAATAATTCACACATTTTAACCTTACAAATACAGTGGCTATAGTATTCAGTATTCACCCCACTTGGCATTTTTCCTATTTTGTTGCCTTACAACCTGGAATTAAAATCAATTTTGGGGGGGTTGTATCATTTGATTTACACAACATGCCTACCACTTTGAAGATGCAAAATATTTGTTTTTGTGAAACAAACAAGAAATAAGAGAAAATAACTGAAAACTTGGGCGTGCATAACGATTCAACCCCCCTAAAGTCAATACTTTGTAAAGCCACCTTTTGCAGTAATTACAGCTGCAAGTCTCTTGGGGTATGTCTCTATAAGCTTGGTACATCTAGCCACTGGGATTTTTGCCCATTCTGCAGGGCAAAACTGCTCCAGCTACTTCAAATTGGATGGGTTCCGCTGGTGTACAGCAATCTTTAAGTCATACCACAGATTCTCAATTGGATTGAGGTCTGGCTTTGTCTAGGCCATTTAAATGTTTCCCCTTAAACCACTCGAGTGTTGCTTTAGCAGTATGCTTAGGGTCATTGTCCTGCTGGAAGGTGAACCTCCGTTCCAGTCTCAAATCTCTGGAAGACTGAAACAGGTTTCCCTCAAGATTTTCCCTGTATCTAGCGCCATCCATCATTCCTTCAATTCTGACCAGTTTCCCAGTCCCCACAACATGATACTGCCACCACCATGCTTCACTGTGTGATGGTGTTCTCGGGGTGATGAGAGGTGTTGGGTTAGCGCCAGACATAGCGTTTTCCTTGATGGCCAAAAAGCTCAATTTTAGTCTCATCTGACCAGAGTACCTTCTTCCATATGTTTGGGGAGTCTCCCACATGCCTTTTGGCGAACACCAAATGTGTTTGCTTATTTTTTCTTTAAGCAATGGCTTTTTTCTGGCCACTCTTCCTTAAAGCCCAGCTCTGTGGAGTGTATGGCTTAAAGTGGTCCTATGGACAGATACTCCAATCTCCGCTGTGGAGCTTTGCAGCTCCTTCAGTGTTATCTTTGGTCTCTTTGTTGCCTCTCTGATAAATGCCCTCCTTGCCTGGTCCGTGAGTTTTGGTGGGCGGCCCTCTCTTGGCAGGTTTGTTGTGGTGCCATATTCTTTCAATTTTTTAATAATGGATTTAATGTGCTCCGTGGGATGTTCAGAGTTTCTGATATTTTTTTATAACCCAACCCTGATCTGTACTTCTCCACAACTTCGTCCCTGTGTCACGCCCTGGCTCTGGGGACTATTAAATGTTGAGCCAGGGTGTGGATTTTCTATTGTTTAGTTTTCTAGGTTTGTGTGCTAGTTCGTGTATATCTATGTTGGCCAGGGTGGTTCCCAATCAGAGGCAGCTGTAGCTTGTTGTCTCTGATTGGAGACCATACTTAGGCAGCCTGTTTGGCACTGTTATTTTGTGGGATCTTGTTCCAGAAGGTTTGTGTTCAACCCAGGACTTCACGTATCGTTTGTTTTGTTGTTTTGGTTCGTGTTGTGTACACACAATAAAGAATGTACGCATATCACGCTGCGCCTTGGTCCGCTTCATCTAACGACGATCGTGACACCCTGACCTGTTTGGAGAGCTCCTTGGTCTTCATGGTGCCGCTTGCTTGGTGGTGCCCCTTGCTTAGTGGTGTTGCAGACTCTGGGGCATTTCAGAACAGGTGTATATATACTGAGATCACGTGGTACTTAGATTGCACACAGGTGGACTTTATTTAACTAATTATGTGACTTCTGAAGGTAATTGGTTGCACCAGATCTTATTTAGGGGCTTCATAGCAAAGGGGGTGACTACATATGCACACACCACTTTTCCGTTATCTATTTTTTTGAATTCTTCGAAGCAAGTTATTTTTTTCATTTCACTTAACCAATTTGGACTATTTTGTGTCTGTCCATTACATGAAATCCAAATAAAAATCCATTTAAATAACAGGTTGTAATGCAACAAAATAGGAAAAAAGCCAAGGGGGATGAATACTTTTGCAAGGCACTGTATTAAACAGCGCCATTTAGATTGAGAATAATAAGCACTGTGGCAACCAACCCATGAGACAACCAACCCCGGTCTCTCCTACAGTGTTTAGGCTAAAATGTCCTTCCCTGCTTTTGCTTAGAAAAGGAGGTGGGAAAAAAGGGAGAGGAAAAAATGAGTGTCAGAATTGTCAAGGATGTGCGCTAAAAGCACATACTCACTGGATATTGTCTGTATTTTTGGGATTGAAAGACAGAAAATAGACAGAGGTAAAAAAAAAAGAGAGAGGGAGAGAAGAGAAAGAGTATGGGTTAGGGGTTCAAGCGACGAAGTGGAGGAAAAGCAGAGGCCATTTGGAGAAGTGTTTTTTAGTGAAAGACAGACCAGGAGAGCAAGCACACACACACAGATAGAGAGAGAGAGCGAGAGTGAGAGAGGTACTGTATATAGGGATGGAGCGATTGAGAAAGAGAGAGGTCTAGACAAAGTGAAAAAAAGCTGATCTACTGCTACTACTGTTCTACCGTTTCTACCATTTTCCCTTCATATTTCTCCCCTCCCTCCATCTTCCTTTTCATCCTTCAATTCTCCCTTCCTTGCTCCCTTGCTTGCTCCTTCTCTCCATTCTCTCGACTCGTTCCCCTCTACCTCACTCCCTCGCTCCCTCCCCTACATTTCACCCTCCCTCTATACCTGTCCCTGTCTACCTCCTGTAGTGCTGAGCTGTGGAGCAGAATGACTGAGGAGCAGCACACACGCACGCACTCACACGCACGCACGCACGCACGCACGCACACACACACACACACACACACACACACACACACACACACACACACACACACACACACACACCTCTCTATCTCCCCTTGTCCCTCCTTCCATCACTCCCTCCATCACACCTCTGTCATTACCTCAATTTCTCCTCTTTCCTCCCTCCATCATATCTGTCAACATTTATCTTCCTCTGTTTCCCTCGCTCATTCCCCTCTATCACTCCCTTTCCATCCCTCCATCACGCGTTTGTCATGATCTCTATTCCTGTTTCCCTCCTTCTCTTCTTCCATCATGTCCGTCACCATCACTCTTTCTCCTCTCTCATCTCTCTGTCATTGCTCTGTCTTCCTTAGAGTGGAGTGAGGGACACACATTTCCAGTTTGACAGTGAGTAGAGTGCAGGAGAGAGAGAGAGAAAGCGAGAGAGAGAGAGGGGGAAAGAGAGAAGGGGAGAGAGAAATAGAGAGAAAAGGTTGGATAAATTGGCTCATTCATCCCCCTCTTCTCCCCTGTAACTAATGCCCAGGTCATTGCTGTAAATGAGAATGTGTTCTCAGTAAACTTACCTGGTAAAATAAGGGTAACATTTTTTTGGAAAAAAAATAAAAGTGTGTGTATAAAGTGTTACGCTTGGTCACCTCCATCCTGCCTCCTCTCTATCCCTCCTTCCATCCGCCATCTCTCCCTCCATCCCTCCCTCCTTCAAGACATGTATCCTCTGTTATCCCTCCCTCCCGCCTTCTCTCCCTTGCTCCTTAAAATCTATCCCTTCATCCTAATGAATCCTTCTTCACCAGTCCCATTAGTGTGCATGTTAATAACAGAGTATAATCTGGACGGTGGGCACAGACTCACATAACAGATTAACTACTGCTGATTATTTGTCCTGAGCTCTAATACCAGGGAGCAAGATGCCAAGTTTATGTAACACACACACACACACATACACACACACGGCTGCAGCGTTTATGTAAGCCATGATACAGATGTACATTGTCCACTATACAGTTTCTACAGACAGAATGTCCATGTCCATGCAACTAGAAGAGTCACATTCAACTGAGTTTAGGTCGGAGTCATACTGTAAGATGTAGGCTAAATGTTGTGATGAGTTTGTCTCATACACAGTACCAGTCAAAAGTTTGGACACACCTACTCATTCCAAGGTTTTTCTTTTTTTCACTATTTTCTACATTTTAGAATAATAGTGAAGACATCAAAACTACGAAATAACACATATGGAATCATGTAGTAACCAAAAAAGTGTTAAACAAATCAAAATATATTTTATATTCGAGATTCTTCAAATAGCTACCCTTTGCCTTGATGACAGCTTTGCACACTCTTGGCATTCTCTCAACAAGATTCATGAGATAGTCACCTGGAATGCATTTCAATTAACAGGTGTGCCTTCTTAAAAGTTAATTTGTGGAATTTATTTCCTTCTTAATGCGTTTGAGCCAATCAGTTGTGTTGTGACAAGGTAGGGGTAGTATACAGAAGATAGCCCTATTTGGTAAAAGACCAAGTCCATATTATGGCAAGAACAGCTCAAATAAGCAAAGGGAAACAACAGTCCATCATTACTTTAAGACATGAAGGTCAGTCAATACAGACATTTCTTCAAGTGCAGTCGCAAAAACCATCAAGAGCTATGATGAAACTAGCTCTCTTGAATGTAATACCCAGAGTTAACTCTGCTGCAGAGGATACGTTCATTAGAGTTACCAGCCTCAGAAATTGCAGCCCAAATAAATGCTTCACAGAGTTCAAGTAACAGACACATCTCAACATCAACTGTTCAGAGGGGACGGTGTGAGTCAGGCCTTCATGGTTGAATTGCTGCAAAGAAACCACTACTAAAGGACACAAATAATAAGAAGAGACCTGCTAGGGCCAAGAAACACGAGCAATGGACATTAGACCGGTGGAAATTTGTCCTTTGGTCTGGAGTCCAAATTGGAGATGTTTGGTTCCAACAGCCGTGTCTTTGTGAGACGCGGTGTGGTTGAACGGATGATCTCCGCATGTGTATTTCCCACCACAAAGCATGGAGGAGGAGGTGTTATGGTGTGGGAGTGCTTTGCTGGTGACACTGTCCCTGATTTATTTAGAATTCATGGCACACTTAACCAGCATGGCTACCACAGCATTCTACATCGATATGCCATTCCATCTGGTTTGGGCTTAGTGGGACTATCATTTGTTTTTCAACAGGACAATGACCCAACACACCTCCAGGCTGTGAAAGGGCTATTTTACCAAGAAGGAGAGTGATGGAGTGCTGCATCAGATGACCTGGCCTCCACAATCCCCCGACCTCAACCCAATTGATATGGTTTGGGATGAGTCGGACCGCAGAGTGAAGGAAAAGCAGCCAACAAGTGCTCAGCATATGTGGGAACTCCTTCAAGACTGTTGGAAAAGCATTCCAGGTTAAGCTGGTTGAGAGAATGCGAAGAGTGTGCAAAGCTGTCATCAAGGCAAAGGGAGGCTATTTGAAGAATCTCAAATATAAAATATATTTTGATTTGTTTAACACTCTTTTGTTTACTACATGATTCCATATGTGTTATTTCATAGTTTTGATGTCTTCACTATTATTCTAGTAAAAATATAGAAAAAACCTTGAATGAGTAGGTGTGTCCTAACTTTTGACTGGTAGTGTATGTTGTGAACGCAACAAATAGCTACAACCTTGGAGAAATAGACAGAAAGGATGTGCACGGTTATACGAATATCGGAACGGACGTTAGTATTCGAATACAAGATAAAACTATTATAGGCCTATTTTAACACTGTAAATGCTTTTTCTAAATTAAATTAATATATCCATGTGACATTGTTACATACAAGGTGATATGGAAAATAGTGTCAAAACGTATATTTCCCTGCCTGCTTGCTTGCATGCCGGTGAGTGTGTGTCTGGGGGATACCCCACGCACCGTCTGTCTCAGACTGATACACAATAGGGGGGGAGAGAAGGAGTGGAGGGGAGAGGAGGAAAGGAGCAGAAGTAGGAGAGAAAAATAATAAGATATACAGTATAAGATGAAAATGAACAATTAAACAAGTGGAGAAAGTAGGAGAGGAGCTGTGTTTCTGTAGAGGACTTTTTCAGACTTCTTTACATCAAAACATTCCTAATTAAACTGCCACTTAATACAATTCAACAATGAAACAGCAGTCAGAGGCTAGTCCTTTCATTTGCTCTTATCTTCCTCCTCTCCTTTCACTCTCACGCTGTTCAAAACATGGGCCTTATAACAGGTGAGAGAATGTGAACTTCAAACAGCACAGGACACAAAAGAGTGACAAAAGAGAACGAAAAGGAGGAGCGAAACAACTAAAAAGGATTGCCTCTTCTTTCCTTTCTACTGCAATGACAGATCCTTTGTATGTGTATGTGTGTGCGTGTGCATGCATTCATGTGTTTTAATGCCCTGAGATACTTGTGATTCATTCATTGTTCACAGTGTCAAAAAGGGTTACTTTTCCACCATTAAAAGCCTGATATTATATGTTTGTTTTTTAAATGGACCATGTGCTATTCTGTTATTTGGCTTGACCAGAATCAGAATACATTAATAGTAATGTTACCATTGTTTGTTGACACACAGGCACGAACGGGCACACAAAAACTTTAAATACTTTATTTGAATCATGATTCATTCAATAAGGATTCAAACATTTCAGGACAGGGATATCTGGACACCTAGGGAAACAGATAGCACCTTCTTCTCCACACAGCAAGGCTGCCCATAGCTGCTTCGACTTCATCTTGTGGGCAATCTGAAGGCCACGTATTGTCAGCCTGTAAACATGGCAGAAACGTCAGAATATCAGCACAGCTGTTCAGACATGACACGAGGGACACACACACACCAGACTTAACTAAGCCCGAGGGTATAAAAGAACACAGTCCTCTTCTATTTTTTTAATGAAAAACAGAAAAAAGGGAAGCGAAAAATGGAGAGAAACTGAAGAACGCATTAGCTAAGTACTCTCTACTGGTGCGTCGGTGGTGACATCCTTGCTCGTATTCTCTCTTTCGACTGGCCACTCTCATTTCTCTTCTCCTCTTCTCTTTCTGCTTGAACACCTCTATATCTACATTTCTGCCTATCTTACTCCCTCTTCCTGATCATTCTCTTATTCCCTCTTTCTTACCCTTCTCCCTCTCTCCTAATCTCTCCCCCACCGTCCTTCTCTCCCACCCTTTCTCTCGCTCTATCCCCCCCTCCATCTTTTTCCCACAACCTTTCTCATACACTTTTCAAATAGGATTTACAGTATGTTGCCTATAAAAAAGGGCAATGTTTACATGACCCCCTTTCAAACAGGCCCATTTTTTACCACATTCTTGCTGGCAAAGCCTTTTATACCTCCCGTGTACGTGCCGGCACGATGACGAGTGGGAGTAGGGGTGGGCCGTGTGTGGTCGTCTATTTTAATAAATCCATTGAATATACACCATCACAAAGAAATACATTAATTTGTTTAGGCAGGTCCTTAGAAACATTATAAGACTGCTAACATTTATTTTCAAAAGAATAGAATAACATATTTAGAGTTTAATTATGTTACTGGTCTGTTCACCATAGTGCCGCGTTCACATGCTAGTCGGGACTAGGAAAGAATGGAATTTCAGACTTGCTGATTCGTTGAATGCGATACTTCTACAACTACAATCAGTTAGCAAGTTGGAAATGTCAGAGTTTCCTAGTTCCGACCAGCACATGCACGCGGCGTAGGCCACATGGCAGTGCCATGCAAATTAAATCAATAGCCTGTTATTTTGTTCATTAAACAGACAATAAAACACATATTCCCCTGCCCTGATCACAGTCATCACACATACACTGAATATACCAAACATTAGGAACACCTTCCTAATATCAGAGCGGCATCAACTTACCAACACTACGACCAGGAATACGACTTTCCCGAAGCAGATCCTTTGTCCGCACCACCCAGGGCATTGGAACTGATTCCAGAGGTCAACCCAAAACAACGCCGCAGGAGGAGAGGCAGCCGGAGCGGTCTTCTAGTCAGACTTAGGATGCGCGCACACTACCCATCGCTTCCGAGTATATTACTCGCTAATGTCCAGTCCCTAGATAAGAAAGTGGACGAGATCAGGGCAAGGGTTGCTTTCCAGAGAGACATCAGGGATTGTAACATACTCTGTTTCACGGAAACCTGGCTCTCTCGGGATATACTGTCCCCGTCCAGATAGTCATCTGGGTTCGGCAGGAATAAACGCGCCGACAGGAATAAACATGTCTCCGTGAAGAAGAAGGGTGGGGGGGTTTGTTTCATGATTAACGACTCATAGTGTAATTGTAACAACATACAGGAACTCAAGTCATTTTGTTCACCTGACCTAGAATTCCTCACAGTCAAATGCTGACCGTATTATCTCCCAAGAGAATGATCTTCGGTTATAGTCACGGCCGTGTATATCCCCCCTCAAGCCGATACCACGACGGCCTTCAAGGAACTTCACTGGACTTATGCAAACAGGTAACCATATATCCTGAGGCTGCATATATTGTAGCCAGGGATTTTAACAAAGCAAATTTGAGATAAAGGCTACCTAAATTCTATCAGCATATTGACTGTTGCACTCGCACTTGAAAAACACTGGATCACTGCTACACTAATTTCAGCTATGCATACAAGGCCCTCCCCCGACCTCCTTTTGGCAAATCTGACCACGACTCCATTTTGCTCCTCCCTTCCTATAGGCAGAAACTCAAACAGGAAGCACCCGTGCGAAGGACTATTCAACGCTGGTCTGACCAATCGGAATCCAAGCTTCAAGATTGTTTTGATCACGCGAACTGGGATATGTTCCGAGTAGCCTCTGAGAAGAATATAGATGTATACGCTGATTCAGTGAGTGGGTTTGTAAGGAAGTGTTTAGGAGATGTCGTACCCACTGAGACTATTAAAACCTACCCTAACCAGAAACCGTGGATAGGATGGCAGCCATCGCGAAAAACTGAAAAATCGAACTGCCGCATTTAACCATGGCAAGGTGACGGGGAATATGGCAGAATACAAACAGAGTGGTCGTTCCCACTCATAATAGTATCATCGGCATATAGATGCTGTTTTTAACGAATCAATGGTGACCAATGGTGTTTATATACAGGGGTGCACATAACTTTTTCAGTGAGTTACTCAGGTGAGTACCAGCAGATGGTGTCTGGTATTCACCCCATATGTAGCGTGGTCTTAATAAGTACAGTCTTCCTCACTGTCCTCCTCAGTGTCGCCACCACTGTCCTCTTCAGTGTCGCCACCACTGTCCTCCTCAGTGTCGCCACCACTGTCCTCCTCAGTGTCGCCCCCACTGTCCTCTGCTTCAGCTTCCTGCATGGTAGATGATGAAGATGCTGCAGATGCACCTCCCTGTCCTTGGTTGAGCCTCCGATTGGCTGTCTCCATCCACAGGTCAACAGCAGGCTTTGGGTCAAATGTCTCTGTGGTCTGATTTGACAGATGATTGTGCATCAGGGCTGAGAGACGAGCATGTGACAGACGAGATCCGTACTTGGTTTTTATTATGTTGAGATGTGAGAATCCCCTCTCACAAGCTGCACTGCTTAAAGGCAGTGTAAGAGACAGCTTAACCACCTTGTTGATGTTGGAGTAAGCATCTGGGTTACTTGTATTTACTATTTGGACCAAGTCATACACAGAAGAGGCTCCCAGGCGTTTTCCTGCCTGCTTTAAGCGCATCCATTCTGTCACAGTGGTATCTTTGTCAAGTTTTTTAATTTTTATTTTTTTAATTTTATTTAACCTTTATTTAACCAGGTAAGCCAGTTGAGAACAAGTTCTCATTTACAACTGCGACCTGGCCAAGATAAAGCAAAGCAGTGCGATAAAAACAACAACACAGAGTTACATATGGGGTAAAAAAACATAAAGTCAAAAATACAACAGAAAATATATATACAGTGTGTGCAAATGTAGCAAGTTATGGAGGTAAGGCAATAAATAGGCTATAGTGCAAAATAATTACAATAGTATTAACACTGGAATGCTAGATGTGCAAGAGATTATGTGCAAATAGAGATACTGGGGTGCAAAAGAGCAAAATAAATAACAATATAGGGATGAGGTAGTTGGGTGGGCTAATTTCAGATGGGCTGTGTACAGGTGCAGTGATCGGTAAGGTGCTCTGACAACTGATGCTTGAAGTTAGTGAGGGAGATAAGAGTCTCCAGCTTCAGAGATTTTTGCAATTCGTTCCAGTCATTGGCAGCAGAGAACTGGAAGGAATGGCGGCCAAAGGAGGTGTTGGCTTTGGGAATGACCAGTGAGATATACCTGCTGGAGCGCAGACTACGGGTGGGTGTTGCTATGGTGACCAATGAGCTAAGATAAGGCGGGGATTTGCCTAGCAGTGATTTATAGATGGCCTGGAGCCAGTGGGTTTGACGACGAACATGTAGTGAGGACCAGCCAACAAGAGCGTACAGGTCACAGTGGTGGGTAGTGTATGGGGCTTTGGAGACAAAACGGATGGCACTGTGATAGACTACATCCAATTTGCTGAGTAGAGTGTTGGAGGCTATTTTGTAAATGACATCGCGAAGTCAAGGATCGGTAGGATAGTCAGTTTACGAGGGCATGTTTGGCAGCATGAGTGAAGGAGGCTTTGTTGCGAAATAGGAAGCCGATTCTAGATTTAACTTTGGATTGGAGATTCTTTATGTGAGTCTGGAAGGAGAGTTTACAGTCTAACCAGACACCTAGGTATTTGTAGTTGTCCACATACTCTAGGTCAGACCCGTCAAGAGTGGTGATTCTATTCGGGTGGGCGGGTGCCAGCAGCGTTCGATTGAAAAGCATGCATTTAGTTTTACTAGTGTTTAAGAGCAGTTGGAGGCTACTGAAGGAGTGTTGTATGGCATTGAAGCTCGTTTGGAGGTTTGTTAACACAGTGTCCAATGAAGGGCCAGATGTATACAAAATGGTGTCGTCTGCGTAGAGGTGGATCTGAGAGTCACCAGCAGCAAGAGCGACATCATTGATATACACGGAGAAAAGTGTCGGCCCAAGAATTGAACCCTGTGGCACCCCCATAGAGACTGCCATAGGTCCAGACAACAGGCCCTCCGATTTGACACACTGAACTCTATCTGAGAAGTAGTTGGTGAACCAGGCGAGGCAGTCATTTGAGAAACCAAGATTATTTAGTCTGCCAATAAGAATGCGGTGGTTGACAGAGTCGAAAGCCTTGGCCAGGTCGATGAAGACGGCTGCACAGTACTGTCTATTATCAATCGCGGTTATAATATCGTTTAGGACCTTGAGCGTGGCTGAAGTGCACCCATGACCAGCTCGGAAACCGGATTGCATAGCGGAGAAGGTACGGTGGTATTCGAAATGGTCGGTGATCTGTTTGTTAACTTGGCTTTCAAAAACTTTCGAAAGGCAGGGCAGGATGGATATAGGTCTGTAGCAGTTTGGATCTAGAGTGTCACCCCCTTTGAAGAGGGGGATGACCGCGGCAGCTTTCCAATCTCTGGGGATCTCAGACTTTATGAAAGAGAGGTTGAACAGACTAGTAATAGGGGTTGCGAGCAATTTCGGCGGCTAGTTTTAGAAAGAAAGGGTCCAGATTGTCTAGCCCAGCTGATTTGTAGGGGTCCAGATTTTGCAGCTCTTTCAGAACATCAGCTGTCTGAATTTGTGTGAAGGAGAAGCGGGGGGGGCATGGGCAAGTTGCAGCGGAGGTTGCAGAGTTGGTGGCCGGGGTAGTGGTAGCCAGATGGAAAGCATGGCCAGCCGTAGCAAAATGCTTGTTGAAATTCTTGATTATTGTAGATTTATCGGTGGTGATAGTGTTTCCTAGCCTCAGTGCAGTGGGCAACTGGGAGGAAGTGCTCTTATTCTCCATGGACTTTACAGTGTCCCAAAACTTTTTGGAGTTAGTGCTACAGGATGCAAATTTCTGTTTGAAAAAGTTAGCCTTTGCTTTCCTGACTGCTTGTGTATATTGGTTCCTAACTTCCCTGAAAAGTTGCATATCGCAGGGTCTATTTGATGCTAATGCAGTACGCCACAGGATGTTTTTGTGCTGGTCAAGGGCAGTCAAGTCTGAGGAGAACCAGGGGCTATATCGGTTCTTAGTTCTGTATTTTTTGAATGGGGCATGTTTATTTAAGATTGAGAGGAAATTACTTTTAAGGAACAACCAGGCATCCTCTACTGACGGAATGAGATCTATATCCATCCAGGATACCTGGGCCAGGTCAATTAGGGAAGGCCTCCTCGCTAAAGTGTTTTAGGGAGCGTTTGACAGTGATGAGGGTGGTCGTTTGACCGCGGACCCGTTACGGACGCAGGCAATAAGGCAGTGATCGCTGAGATCCTGGTTGAAGACAGCTGAGGTGTATTTAGAGGGTATGTTAGTCAGGATGATATCTATGAGGGTACCCATGTTTACGGATTTAGGGTTGTACCTGGTAGGTTCGTTGATAATTTGCGTGAGATTGAGGGCATCTAGTTTGGATTGTAGGATGGCCGGGGTATTAAGCATATCCCAATTTAGGTCACCAAGCAGTACGAACTCTGAGGATAAATGGGGGGCAATCAATTCACATATGGTGTCCAGGGCACAGCTGGGGGGCTGAGGGGGGTCTGTAGCAAGCGGCAACAGTGAGAGACTTATTTCTGGAAAGGTGGATTTTTTAGAAGTAGAAGCTCAAAATGTTTGGGCACAGACCTGGATAGTATGATAGAGCTCTGCAGGCTATCTCTACAGTAGATTGCAACTCCACCCCCTTTGGCAGTTCTATCTAGACGGAAAATGTTATAGTTGGGGATGGAAATTTCAGAATTTTTGGTGGCCTTCCTGAGCCAGGATTCAGACACTGCTAGAACATCAGGGTTGGCGGAGTGTGCTAACGCAGTGAATAACTCAAACTTAGGAAGTAGACTTCTGATATTTACGTGCAAGAAACCAAGACTTTTGCGATTACAGAAGTCAGCAAATGATAGCGCCTGGGGAGTAGGAGTGATACTGAGGGCTGCAGGGCCTGGGTTAGCCTCTACATCACCAGAGGAACAGAGGAGGACTAGAATAAGGATACAGCTAAAGGCTTTAAGAACTGATCTTCTAGTGCGTTGGGTACATTGAATAAAGGGGGCAGATTTCCGGGTGTTGTAGAAAAGATTCAGGGCATTATGTACAGACAAGGATATGGAAGGATATGAGTAAAGTGGAGGTAAACCTAAGCGTTGGGTAACAATGAAAGAGATAGCATCACTGGAGGCACCAATTGAGTCGGTCTCCCGCGTGTATGGGGGTGGGACAAAGGAGCTATCTAAGGCAGGTTTAGCTGGGCTGGGGGATCTACAGTGAAATAGTACAATTAGAAATAACCGAAACAACAATAAGCTAACCATGTTTGGGCTGAGGCTAAACATAAACAGGATGTAGTACCGTAAAAGGAACAGTCCAGCAGACATCAGCTGTATAGCTGAGTTATCATAAGGTCCGGTGAACAGCAATAGGATAGTTTGGAGGCTGCTAAAGCACTAGCGAGTAAGAGGCCACGGCTAGCGTGTGCTAGCGGGCCGGGGCTAGCAGATGGAATCTTCGTGGTTGACGTCGTAACCACATCAGACGATTTCGTCGGCAGACCAGTCGTGTAGGATCGGCGGGGCTCCGTGTCAACACTAGGTGGTCCCGTCCGGTTGACAGAGAGGTAGATAGCCGGGAGATGGGCCTAGCTCAGGATGATTAGCCAGACCACAGCGTCCATTTTGTTGCAGCTAGCTGGTAGTGATGAATCCGGAGTTAAAGGTCCAGTGATTCAGTGATTCCGGCAGAAAAACTGATATGTTCTGGGTCGATAACGTGCTGTGCAGACTGGCCGAATAATAGTCCAGACTAGAGCTGGCTGGTGAGTGGTGCAGGCCACGGACAATGGTGAAAAACCGCTAACGGTAGCTGATAGCAAGTAGCTAGTTAGCTGGCTACTCCCGTCCGGTAGACCTAGAGGTAGATATGAGCCTGGATCTAGGCTAGCTCGAGGCTAACTGGTGCTTGCATCGGGGGCAGTGGTGATTAGCCAGACAGCAACATCCATTCGGTTGCGGCTAGCTAGTTGCGATCCGGTGATTAATGTCCAGTGATTCAATTAATCCCGCAGAAAAAAAATCCAATGTTCTGGGTGAAATACCGCTAACTGTGGCTAATAGCAAGTAGCTAGTTAGCTGGCTAGCTGGCTAGCTAGTTTCAACTGGAGATTCTAGATAAATGGTAAGTCAATAATAGAATCCGTTCCACATTGAGTGAGGCGGGTTGCAGGAAAGTATATTTTGTAGAAGGATGAAAAGTCTGATAGGGAAATATGTACGAAAAAAACAAAAAAAAAACAGGGTATTTACAGGCTATTTACCGACACACGACAAAAACAGAACTGCACTACTACGCCATCTTGGTAGAGGAGTTGCAAGGTGGCCTCATATTTCTTGAGAATGCTGCAAACTGTTGTGTTTCCAAAACTGTGGAGGTCTTGCATTTCCTGAGGCCATGTTGAAGGATCAAATACTAAGAAATAATCACATGACTTGAGGGAGTCATATCTGATTTCAAACTCTTCAATTAACCCCCTGAGTAAGTGTGTCTTGTCTCTGTCAGCATCAGCATTGGAAACAGTGTGTGCCCTGTGGCTTTCACCATCAAGCAGAAGTGTGAACTGTCCAATGGCCACCATGAGTTCATCCTTACATTCTCTAATGGTCAGCTTTTCCTTCTGAAACCTAATGGATGTGGTCTTCAAAATGTTGCAAATGTCAAGCATGTTTGACAGAAAGCACTGAAAACGCTCTGTGCAGATATGCTGCAAGTCACTGTTATCACTCGTAACCAGTTGCATTTTAATGGCTGGCAAAATTCTTGATATTTTTAACAGTGTTTCATGCCTCCATGCAGACCATCTGATATTATGAAACTTACCCAGTTTCACAAAGGAGATCCCATTTTCTTCACATAGCTTATTCAGTGCAGCAGTTTATTTTGCTCCACCTTTTTGTAAATAAAACTGCAGCAGCTTGACCACAGAGCGATTAAATGTCTCACAGTAAGGAACGTTGCGATCAGCTGATTTCGCGCAATTCTCCAGTGTGTGTGCGGTGCACAGAATGTGCACAAGGGAGTCTCCAACCGCAGCAAGTTGCCGGAGTTTTGGCACAACGCCGTTGTAGATACCTACGTTGACAGCAGCCCCGTCTGTGCACACAGCGACCAACTTTGTTGTCCAGTCATCCAAGCCTGTGTCTTGGAAAAGTCTCACAAGTCCGTCTGTTATGGCCTGCGTGGTTCGGTCAGCACCCAATTCAATCAGTCCAATAAAGTCCGAAGTAAACTCTCCGTTGCTGGACACAGACACAATGTAAACGATTTCCTGCTCAGTTTTTGTCCTCAGATCCATCAAAAAGCAGCCCCCAAAATTCAGCAGACTGCAACTTGGCTCGTAACTCCCCGCTGATGGTGTGAGTGATGCTCTGCATGATCCATGTGCCCCCTTCACGTGAATGATATGCACCTCCGACATTTACTCCTAGCCGCTTCAGTAAAGGAACATCCTCAGAATAGGAAGACATGGGACGTGCGTGTTTAGCTTTATGGAAGGAGAAAATTATTAAACAGAGCTTGCCGCTGTTCTTCATTCAGCTTGTCTCGCCATCTGGCAAGTGGGCGACTGGACATTTCTTCTCGGCTAGCTTGTTTATTAGCAATGGCTTGCGCCACATTCGTGTGCTCCTTGCTCTTTTCATGTTTGTCAAATAAAGGATGGTTGAAATTCTTTGAGCCTTTATAAAATGCACCTGTTTTGTCTGCTAGATGTGGATTTGAGCGGCAAATCTTGCACCACATTTCAGTGCGCTCATCGTTAGCTCCAAGCCACTGCACATCTTGGAGCCACTTTTCAGAAAAAAGTATTTTCTTCGGCTCTGGCTCCAGTTGCCGTTTCTTTGTAGGTGGCGAAACGCCAAAGAAGCTGCTTAATGTCTGTTGCTTTTTGGACATCCCTGACAGTAATTGACAAGCAACATGTCATGTGTAAGGTTAGATGAGAAGATCGGTCAAGTAAGCAAAGGCGCGTAGTAACACAAGTGGCATTACGCATTCCTGATTTTTGTCGCGCTTGCGTACCTGCGTACCAGTTATGTGCACCCCTGTTTATATAAATAGTGTAGAGAACAGTTCCCAAAATGTATCCCTGTGGTACAACTTTATGTACTTCAAGAAATTCAGACTTAACCCCATCAATCACGATGGCCTGAGTTCTGTCACTAAGATAATAATGTCTTATCTTAGTGACAGAACAGGCGTCAGAGCTCAGGCCTATCGAGGACAACTTATTCAATAAAATAGCATTATCAACAGTAACAAAAGCTTTCGACAGGTCCACAAACAAAGCAGCACATTTAATTTGAGTGTGTAAAGCATTGACAAGATCATTATCAACTAAAGTGGTTGCTGTAAAAGTGCTATGCCCAGGCCTAAACCCTGATTGGTTTACGTTCAAAATGCATTTCTCGGATAAAAAATGGGAAAGTTGTACGTTTACCAAGGATTCAAGAATCTTAGCTAGACAAGGAAGCCTTGAAATGGGGTAATAATTATTAAGATCACTACTATCCCCGTTGTGGCAGCACGAAATGTGGGTTATTGAGCCAACGATGATGGGCGCTGCACACTTAAGCAGACCAGGATCCATTTGGTCGACCCCTGTGGATTTCTTGTTGTCTATTGTCTATTGTGAATAGTTAGCCCACTGAAATAAAATGGTGACAAAATGCATCAATGATGGCATTTTTTTTCTCGTAATGAGGCCAGTGTCTGAATTAATTTGTTGTGACAGAGAGGAGGAAGTAGAACCCTTCAGGGATTTTACAGTTTTTCAGAATTTAGCCGGGTTCCCATTACAATCCAGTAACATAATAATCAGATTTAGCCTTTCTGATTTGTCTTAAACAATGATTCCTCAGTTGCTTAAAAGCTTGCCAGTCTGGGCCTAAACCTGTGTTCCTGGCCTTGACCCAAGCATCATCTCTTTCATTAATGACTTCTGATAATTCCGGAGTGTACCAGGCATTCGATCTACCTTTAACTCGTAATTTTTTAAGGGAGCATGATTATCCACAATAGTATTGAAGACATCTGCAACAAGGCTCAAAGCTAAATCAGGTTCAGGGATAGTTGAAATTAGGGTGGCAGGTACCTTAGTGGTTAAGAGCGTTGTGCCAGTAACCAAAAGTCCGCTGGTTCTAATCCCCGAGCCGACTAGGTGAAAAGATCTGTCGACGTGCCCTTAAGCAAGGCACTTAATCACACAATTTAATTTATTGACAATCAAGGTAAATAAAATAAAGATCATGTAAAATTTGTAAGTCGCTCTGGATAAGAGCGTCTGCTAAATGACGTAAATGTAAATGTAAAAAAGCCTGTTCACCGACGTTTTTAAAGTTCCTCTTTGTGATGACATGAGGCTTAGATTTTTGTATTCTCACATCTCTAACACAGACAACTGGGCAATGGTCTCTAATGTATTGGGCAAAGACACCAGTAGAAACATATTTATCTGGTGTATTCGTTAAAATAAGATCAATCGGAGTTGACTTTGAAAGATCTTTAGGGTTGGGCCGTGTATGCTTAGTCACCAGCTGAGTTAGGTTTAGATCATGTCTTTTAGATTGTCTGAAGCCTGCATTTCCCAGTTATAATTTAGGTCTCCCAGTATAATAACTTTTGATTTAGTAAAAGAAGACAACAAACTAGTTAACTCCTCGAGTGCCCAAAGGTTAGCCGAGGGAGGATGGTAAAACCCCTATAACAGTTATGGATAAATTTTTCCCCAGACAAAGGCTTAAAGATAGTAGCTAAATTTTTTGGCCAAGGCAAATGGATTTCAGTAAAGGGAAAGATACATAATTTTTTATAAGAATGGCCACTCCACCACCTCTACACTGTCTGTCAACTCTGAATACAATATTAATATCAGAGTCCAGAATGTCCCCAGAGATCCACATTTCAGTCAATACCAGCATGTCTGGATTCATCTGCATAGTCCAGATCTTGATGTAATCCAGTTTAGGAAGTAAGCTCCTAATGTTATGATGCATCAACCCAAGTCCTTTACGATTTTTAAAGTCACATGGAGTCTCCAACTCAATCAAGCTACATTCAATAGGCGGTTACAGGCCCTGTCTGATAGTTGATATTGATACAGTTGGGTATGGCTATAAGATTGCATAGAACTGCACCATTTGTTCTATCCCTATTAGTAATAGAGGAAGGAGTAGAAATTGGAATTACTTTTCCAAGGTTAGCATCATAGGACCTGAGGCCGCAGCCAATGTCAATATGAGGAACTCTCAGATCAAGATCAAGCTTCTTCGTTACAGCAGAGACATTCTAGCCTGAGTACCAGTCTCTTTAGCTAACATTCCACTCCTTGCCACTCCTTGTCATTTCCAAAGAGACTGGGGTTTCTGCCATCTTCAAATATGAATATTCTATCATTAATGAGCCCGAGGAGAAGAGAGGAGTTGATCCTGATTTGATAACCCTCACAGTTATCCTCCAATCACAACGATTATCCAAATATTGGAACTCTATCACCTTTTTTCTCTCTCCACAGAATATGTTGCTAAGCAACTGATTTTTGTTTGTCCAGGAAACCACGCTGTCAAAGGTTGCTAGTTCAGGTCTAAATTCTCTAACTAACTACATACTGCAATTCCAACAACAAAACCTCTTTGCTTTGATTTTAAGACTCAAAATACAACTTGCCTAGCTAACAGCTAAATGTTTGTTTTTGACTTTGTTATAATTACATGTTGTCATGGAAAATATGAATGTTATTTCCAACAACCGATGAGCAAATCCGCTGTAAATCCAGCTGCATATTGAACGTTGAGATTGCCGAAAGGCCAGTGTCTTTGGAGTGGCAAGGAGTAGAAAGTTATCTAAAAAGACTGGTACCCAGACAAGAGACATTCAATCCCCTCCTGGATCAAGATCCCTGTTGCCTAAATTGTTTAAAAAAATAAAAATAATATAATAATAATACTTTTTTTGATTGAAATAGCGCACTTCCGGTAATACCGTATATGTTTAAAAAAGGTATAATCTTTGTAAATGATATCATCGGTAGGACTGGTGGAGTTATGTCGCACATGCAGCTAACAAAAACATATGGAAATGTCTGCTCTACCCAAAATTACAACCAAATAATTGCAGCCTTACCGCAAAAATGGAAGAGGAAAGTGGAAGGGGGAGAAAGTAAGGAACTTGTCTGTCGGCCTTGCATTAAAGAACATAATTGGTTAAGGAAAACTGTGATAAATAAAAAAAGTATATCAGTTTCATTTAAGGACCAAAGGATTGACAGCCGTCCCATATAGATTGCAAAATAGTTGGGAAGAGATTTTTGACGTACCCGATCCCATGGCATAGTGTTTATGAACTGATACGCAAAAGCGACACCGGATTCAAAACTTAGAATCTTTCAATTTAAATTATTATATAAAATTCTTGCTACCAATAGAATGTTATTTATATGGGGGATACAATCTTCCCAGCTCTGCAGATTTAGCTGCGAAGAGACAGAATCATTAGATCATTTGTTTTGGTACTGTCCATTTGTAGCTTGTTTTTGGACACAGGTCCAGGAATGGATAAAGGATTGCAATATTTACCTGGAGCTAACCTTGCAGATAGCATTACTGGGTGATCTGAAAAGTCATAGTCAATCGATCAATAACATAATAATACTTTTAGCAAAAATGTTTATTTTCAATTCACAATCTGTAAAAACAATGAGAATAGAAAGGTTCAGAACTTTTGTAAGACATCACAGTACAGTTGAAATATATATGGCAAATAGAAATCCTATATGGATGGCTGTTAAAAGATAGATGGGAGGTGTTGAATGGAATTGAAGGATGGGACTAATAACAACTAACAACAAATAATAACAAGATAACTAATAATGTAAGCATACTGTGTCCATAATAAGTGTATGGGTTGTAGGTTGGGAGCTTTTGTGAAAGAGCACAATTAGAAAGATATGGCATATAGAAGCAAACCGGATGGACATCATGAAAATGATCGGAGAGGTTGAGAGTAGAGGAAGTTCAGGAGAAAAAACAAACAAAATATAATTATTGTAAAATTGACTGTGTCCATAAAATGTAGATAGTAGGTATAAGCTGGAAGTAGAGGCCTAAGCATTGTTGTTCACTAGTTTACTCCAAGTAGGGAAATGGTGGTGGGGTTGGAAAGTAATAAAGGGGAATATATATATATATATATATATTTTTAAAGGATATGTATGTGTATGTATGTATGTATGTATGTATGTATGTATGTATGTATGTATGTATATATATATATATATATATATATATATATATATATATATATATATATATATATATATATATATATATATATATATATACAGTGGGGAGAACAAGTATTTGATACACTGCCGATTTTGCAGGTTTTCCTACTTACAAAGCATGTAGAGGTCTGTAATTTTTATCATAGGTACACTTCAACTGCGAGAGACGGAATCTAAAACAAAAATCCAGAAAATCACATTGTATGATTTTTAAGTAATTAATTTGCATTTTATTGCATGACATACCTCTGGCGAACACATGGAGGGCTGTGCGGCCCCCCAAAGAAATGCCACCCCACACCAAGACTGACCCACCGCCAAACCGGTCATGCTGGAGGATGTTGCAGGCAGCATAACGTTCTCCACGGCGTCTCCAGACTCTGTCACGTCTGTCACATGTGCTCAGTATGAACCTGCTTTCATCTGTGAAGAGCACAGGGCGCCAGTGGCGAATTTGCCAATCTTGGTGTTCTCTGGCAAATGCCAAACGTCCTGCACGGTGTTGGGCTGTAAGCACAACCCCCACCTGTGGACGTCGGGCCCTCATACCACCCTCATGGAGTCTGTTTCTGACCGTTTGAGCAGACACATGCACATTTGTGGCCTGCTGGAGGTCATTTTGCAGGGGCTCTGGCAGTGCTCCTCCTGCTCCTCCTTGCACAAAGGCGGAGATAGCAGTCCTGCTGCTGGGTTGTTGCCCTCCTACGGCCTCCTCCACGTCTCCTGATGTACTGGCCTGTCTCCTGGTAGCGCCTCCATGCTCTGGACACTACGCTGACAGACACAGCAAACCTTCTTGTCACAGCTCGCATTGATGTGCCATCCTGGATGAGCTGCACTACCTGAGCCACTTGTGTGGGTTGTAGACTCAGTCTCATGCTAAAAAGTGCAAAAGTGTTGCTACTGCTTTCAACATTGCTGCCCTTAATTTAACAGGCGCTACTGACAAAGATCAGTGGGAAAAAGTTGTGATGGACTACTTTCTGGAGGACGATCATGCCATGCTGACTCTACCTGACTCTGAAAATGAATCAGACAATGAGAAAACTCTAATTTAGGTAAAAACATTTTAATTGAACCAGACATTGTAGCGTCTTCTGATGACAGTGATGGGGAAGAAATGACGATCAACAGTGTTGTTGTCACGGAAGAAGCTGACCGAGTTTTGAAATCAGTGGAATGCCCGGTGGAAGCAGAGTATGATTGCAAATGCGTACGGAGTCGAAAAGAGAAAACAGAAGGCTGTTGTATAAAAACACCTGTCTCTGGATTACATCTTCAAACTATAGTAAAGGCAACCTTAGCATCCATGACAGAGAGGGAGAAGCATTCAACGAGTCTAGCTACATTGTCAGATAGTATACATTTCTAATTTTGTCAGAAAGTCGTTTTCATTGCAAGTTAAAGCGTACTGTTAGCTAGCTAGCTAACATCAGATGGCTGACTCGCTAGCTAACGTTACGTGTTTGAGGTGTGTAGAAAGCCATTTGCATCGCTAGTTATAGCTTAATGTGAGATAGCTAGCTAACATTGAACCATCCAGCTATTATAATGTTGCTCTCTAAAGAGATGATTTGTAGAAGAAGGGAAAATCATGTAGAAGAAGAGAGGATATACAGAAAGCCAGGATGAGTTGAAGAAAGTAGAATAGTTTGAAATGTCATTGGGAATATATAAAGTTACACTTACACTTAGGTTGGAGTCATTAAAACTCGTTTTTCAACCACTCCACAAATTTCTTGTTAACAAACTATAGTTTTGGAAAGCCAGTTAGGACATCTACTTTGTGCATGACACAAGTAGTTTTTCCAACAATTGTTTACGGACAGATTATTTCACTTATAATTCACTGTATCACAATTCCAGTGGGTCAAAAGTTTACATACACTAAGTTGACGGTGCCTTTAAACAGCTTGGAAAATTCCAGAAAATGATGTAATGGCTTTAGAAGCTTCTGATAAATGATGTCAATTAGCCTGAGTCAATTGTAGGTGTACCTGTGGATGTATTTCAAGGCCTACCTTCAAACTCAGTGCCTCTTTGCTTGACATCATGGGAAAATCTAAAGAAATCAGCCAAAAATTGTAGACCTCCACAGGTCTGGTTCATCCTTGGGAGCAATTTCTAAACGCCTGAAGGTACCACGTTCATCTGTACAAACAATAGTACGCAAGTATAAACACCATGGGACCACGCAGCCGTCATACAGCTCAGGAAGGAGACGCGTTCTGTCTCCTAGAGATGAACGTACTTTGGTGCGAAAAGTGCAAATCAATCCCAGAACAACAGCAAAGGGCCTTGTGAAGATGCTGGAGGAAACTGGTATAAAAGTGTCTATATCCACAGTAATACGAGTCCTATATCAACATAACCTGAAAGGCCGCTCAGCAAGGAAGAAGCCACTGCTCCAAAATCCCCATAAAAAAGCCAGACTATAGTTTGCAACTGCACATGGGGACAAAGATCGTACTTTTTGGAGAAATGTCCTCTGTTCTGATGAAACAAAAATAGAAGTGTTTGCCCATAATGACCATCGTTATGTTTGGAGGAAGAAGGGGAATGCTTGCAAGCCGAAGAACACCATCCCAACCGTGAAGCACGGGGGTGGCAGCATCATGCTGTGGAGGTGCTTTGCTGCAGGAGGGACTGGTGCACTTCATAAAATAGATGGCATCATGAGGAAGGAAAATGATGTGGATATATTGAAGCAAAATCTCAAGACATCAGTCAGGAAGTTAAAGCTTGGTCGCAAATGGGTCTTCCAAATGGACAATGACCCCAAGCATACTTCCAAAGTAAGGACAACAAAGTCAAGGTATTGGAGTGGCCATCACAAAGCCCTAAACTCAATCCTATAGAACATTTGTGGGCAGAACTGAAAAAGTGTGTGCGAGCAAGGAGGCCTACAAACCTGACTCAGTTACCAGCTCTGTCAGGAGGAATGGGCCAAAATTCACCCAACTTATTGTGGGAAGCTTGTGGAAGGATACCCGAAACGTTTGACCCAAGTTAAACAATTTAAAGGCAATGCTACCAAATACTAATTAAGTGTATGTAAACTTCTGACCCACTGGGAATGTGATGAAAGAAATACATTATTCAAATAGCCACCATTTGCCTTGATGACAGCTTTGCACACTCTCTCAACCAGCTTCATGAGGTAGTCACCTGGAATGCATTTCAATTAACATGTGTGCCTTGTTAAAATGTATTTCCTTCTTAAAGCGTTTGAGCCAATCTGTTGTGTTGTGACAAGGTAGGGGGGTACACAGAATATAGCCCTATTTGGTAAAATACAAAGTCCATATTATGGCAAGAACAGCTCAAATAAGCAAAGAGAAACAACATTACTTTAAGACATGAAGGTCTGTCAATAGGGAACATTTCAAGAACTTTGAAAGAGACTGTGAGTCATGCCTTCATGGTCGAATTGCTGCAAAGAAACCACTACTAAAGGACACAAATAATAAGAAGAGACTTGCTTGGGCCAAGAAACACAAGCAATGGACATTAGACCGGTGGAAATGTGTCCTTTGGTCTGGATTCCAAATTGGAGATTTTTGTTACCAACCGCCGTGTCTTTGTGAGACGCGGTGTGGGTGAACAGATGATCTCTGCATGTGTATTTCCCACCGTACAGCATGGAGGATGAGGTTTTATGGTGTTTGGGTGCTTTGCTGGTGACACTGTCTGTGATTTATTTAGAATTCATGGCACACTTAACCAGCATGGCTACCACAGCATTCTGCAGCCATACAACATCCCATTTGGTTTGGGCTTAGTGGGACTATCATTTGTTTTTCAACAGGACAATGACCCAACACACTTCCAGTCTATGTAAGGGCTATTTTACCAAGAAGGAGAGTGATGGAGTGCTGCATCAGATGACCTGGCCTCCACAATCCCCCAACCTCAACCAATTGAGATGGTTTGGGATGAGTCGGAACGCAGAGTGAAGGAAAAGCAGCCAACAAGTGCTCAGCATATGTGGGAACTCCTTCAAGACTGTTGGAAAAGCATTCCAGGTGAAGCTGGTTGAGAGAATGCCAAGAGTGTGCAAAGCTGTCATAAAGGCAAAGGGTGGCTACCTTGAAGAATCTCAAATATAGAATATATTTTGATTTGTTTAATACTTTTTTGGTTACTACATGATTCCATATGTGTTATTTCATAGTTTTGATGTCTTCACTATTATTCTACAATGTACAAAATAGTAAGAATAAAGAAAAACCCTTGAATGAGTAGATGTTCTAAAACTTTTGACCGGTAGTGTATATATAACTGCTGCTTTAGAGTAGAGAGATCCGTCTTTAACAAGGAGATCATCTCCATTGCATTTCCTTTTTTCTTCACATCCTCTCCCCTCACCTCCTTCTCAAAAGCCATTGGATGAGAAGGTCCGAGGTCCCTTCCCTTCTGACCTTCTAATCCAATGGGTTTTGAGAAGGAGGCAAGGAGAGAGGACGCGAGGAACCAAGGAAATGCAATTGAGATTCTCCCAAGGAGCCTATAGGGTTATGTAGAAGAAGAGAGAATATGTTAGGAAAAGGTTTGACGTGCGTGTTGTTTGGAATTTAAGTGGTGCTGCTTCAGACCAGAGAGATCTATAGAGCCTATAACAAGGACTTGGGCTATGTGAAGCTGCTCTCTATGCAACTGCTAAGCATGGAGAAAACATACAGTAGTACTGTAGGGATGTTAGAGAGGGAAAATACTTGAAAATATAACCTTGAAAAGGATGTTAGAGGAAGTATTATAGTGATTTTCTCTGCAGCTCATGTTAAGCATGGAGAAAATATACAGTGCTGCAGGGGTGTTATACTCGGCTGCCATCCTTTCAGGGCCAAAAATAAAGAATACAAAAGTGGTTGGGTGGTTTATGTATCCATTTTGTTTGAACATTTCAACTCTTGCAATAATATCCTATTGTAATACTCATGTGATCATTTTTGTATGTAACTATTGTCTTTTATGTAAAAAAAAAAAAAAAAGAAGCTCACAAAACATATTGTACAATTGCATACTTGGATACCAATGCTTCATCATAAAACATATTTGAAACAAAAAATTAAGCCTGAAAAGTCTGAAAATGCTCAATCTTTCTTAGGGATGACTGTAGGCATCTCAGCGTCCACATTGCAGGCGCTGTGTGGACTGATCAGAAACACACACAGCATGCACAATGAGGACGCTGGGAAACCCAACAACGAAGCAGCCCATTGGCGGGCTGACAGATTAATCTGTTAGTTGATTGGCTGACCGAACAGTTCATGGATTTTAGTTGGTCTATCCTTAAGATCATTATCAAAGACTGTTTAATCACAAGAGAACACTTAGTATAATACGTGTGGTGTGCTGACACTATAACCAAGACTGCAAAAATGGTCTGGACCGCTGAAGTGGTGCTCAGTCCTAGGATTGTAAAACTGCAATTGTTAAAGGAAGGTTCAGGACGGCAGCTTAATTCCCTTCAATTATATTTATTGCTGACACGTGTGTTACAAAACTGCTTTGATAAAGAAGCTTTCTAAGAAACGCATGAGCAATACATTGAATGGAATTAAGCAATTACCACTTAATTTAAGTGACCATCCTACATCACTAAAACGGTAATAGCTGTTCTGCAATCTGCCCTTCTGTGATCTCTTGCCAGCGACAACCAATACGCGTCCTGTATTGCTAGGTATTACTACACTGTTGGAGCTAGAAACACAAGCATTTTGCTACACCTGCAATCACATCTGCAAATCTATGTAGGCGACCAATAAACGTATATTTTGAGCGAACCACAGTACCTTGTTTAGTGCTCTCTGGATTGTGGATAGAGTGTTCACACCAGTCCAAACAAACCAAACTAAGAGGGTAAATGCACCAGAGTCTGGAAAAAATGCTCCAAACCAATTTGATGTGAAAGCCCACTAAATGTTGTAGCTGTTAGTAACCTGAAATGAGTAGTTCATGCACAAAAACCCACAAATGTCGCTGAGTTAAAGCAGTTCTGCATTGAAGAGTGGGCCAAAATTCCTCCACAGCGATGTGAGAGACTGATCAACTACAGGAAGCGTTTGGTTGCAGTCATTGCAGCTAAAGGCGGCACAACCAGTTATTAAGTGTAAGGGGGTAATTACTTTTACACACAAGGGCATTGGGTGTTGCATAACTTATAAATGAAATAAGTATCACATTTTTGTGTTATTTGTACACTCAGGTTCCCTTTATCTAATATTAGGTATTGGTTGAAGATCTGATAACATTCAGTGTCAAAAATCAGCAAAAATAGAGAAAAACAGGAAGGGGGAAAATACTTTTTCACGGCACTGTATATCTACCTGTGAACACACACGCGCACACACACACACACACACACACACACAGCGATAAATACAGCCCATTATCCATTTATTCCCAGCTCCCCAGAAACTATTGATCAGCACCAGTGTTTCATAATGAATGAAACACATGCACGCAGTTCTCTGTTTGTTTCCTAGTCCTATAGAGATTGTGCAAAGCTACAGTCCTTGAAGGCTACATCGTCTTCTAGTCTCCAACAAATCTAGCCATCATAAATACTGTCTGATCCTATAGACATTATGATACAGTAACTGAGGACAGAATAATGGGCGGTTAGTTTCATCCTTACATTTAAGTCAGAGAAAGGTTCAGGCTCTATAGCTAATCAATTAAACTAATAGCTACATTCAGTGCCAGGGAGAGATAAAAGAACCAGCAATACTTCAGTTCTCTTTTTGTTGCCTGTTTGTTGCGTAGTCCTATAGATATTGTGCAGGGATGAAAAGCTGCAGTAATGCAAACCTGCAGAGGGTGGTATAGTAGGCAGTTAGTTTCCATCCTTTTTTTTTATAGGTGTGACGTCATCACTTCTAGCTGTTTTTATCGACACAAGATAGTTAAATGGGAACGCACCGTAGCAGGCAATTGTCGCATCTATTTTCTATGCAAACTTTCTAAATGTCTATAAAAAAAATCACTGGACATGTTAATGGCAACATAACTAGTGACACTACCAGCTCAAGTCAGTGCCAGGGAGAGATAGAAACCAGCTGTGGTTGGTCTGTTGGACTATAGCCTGAAGCTGTAGCAGGACCAGTAACAAACACACACTTTGATTAAATGGACAGGTATCCCTGTGGTGCTTTTATGCACTCATAAACTCCCTTAAGCTCCCTGGCGTGACTGAAACACACACAGACACAAACACACACACACACACACATCCCTTCTGAGTAATAGGGTGATTCAGGAGCTAAATTTACACCACAGAGGCTAGAAGACCAGATGAGTAAAACCACCGCTGGTATAGCTGCTTAGTTAGAGAGAACACACACTATGTCTGCATCCCAAATGGCACCCTATTCACCCAGGTCGCTCAAGATTCACTTCCAAATTGGATGTCCATCCATGTCCCGAGTGAGTCAAAACCCGCCATTAGGGGCAACGGTGAGCGCAATTACCATCAAGTAGACTTGGCTTTAGCTAGAGCGTTGTGGACAGGGATGGTAGATGGGCATAAGCCGTGAGCTGTACAAATTTTGTTTTTTATATAAAGTTTTATTTATATAAGTATTTTTTTTTTCAAACAATATAAACAAACACAGACAAAATACAACAGACGGACGCACACAAACATCAACAACATCACCCCTGCTCAGATCCACATGCTCCCACCGCATCCGTCTCCAGCGCTGGCAAGACTCTATTCCACATGACCTCAAACTGCGCCACTCTGCCCTTCTCTGTCGACCACACCCTTTCAATATTCAAAATATAATCATATGCAGATAGACGGATTAAAAGTAAATGTATATTGTAAAACGTCTGAAAGCCAACTTTTTAGCTCCGCCCATAACTTTGGGACTTTATAGCACTCCCAGAAGGCATGAATCATTGAGTCACTGTTAGTTTTAAACTTAAGACGACTCTGCTGTTGTGCTGTCGAATTTGTGAATTGTGTTTATGTATAATACATTTAGTACATTAGTTTATACTGGATTAAGCGTACATTTTCGTTAACTGTAATTTTGTTAGTTATGTTCTAACACTGCCTCCATCTTGTGCCAAAATCACTTCTTTGTAGGTCTTGGTTCCAATAGTTTCTATTTTTTTCCTAAGAGATTGTCAGTTGGATGGGCTTTCTGCAAGGTTTAGTATATCTCACATATCATATAAGTATCCATTTCTGACTCAAATAGAATTCCCTCAACATTTTCTAATATACAGTGCATTCGGAAAGGATTCAGACCCCTTGACTTATTCCACATTTTGTTACGTTAAAGCCTTATTCTAAAATTGATTTAATAGTTTTTTTCCCCTCATCAATCTAGACACAATACCCCATAATGACAAAGCAAAAACTCTTTTTTTGAACATTTATTAAAACAAAAATGGAAATACCACATTTATATAAGTATTCAAACCCTTTACACAGTACTTTGTTGAAGCACCTTTGGCAGCGATTACAGCATCAAGTCTTCTTGGGTATGACGGTACAAGCTTGCACAGCTATTTTCAGGTGTCTTCACAGATGTAAGATCGGGTCAAAGTCCGGGCTCTGGCTGGGCCACTCAAGCACATTCAGAGACTTGTAATAAGCCACTCCTGCATTGTCTTGGCTGTGTGCTTAGGGTCGTTGTCCTGTTGGAAGGGGAACCTTCAACCCAGTCTGAGGTCCTGAGCGCTCTGGAGCAGATTTTCATCAAGGATCTCTCTGAACTTTGCTCCATTCATCTTTCCCTCAATCCTGACTAGTCTCCCAGCCCCTGCGCTGAAAAACATCCCCACATCATGATGCTGCCACCACCATGCTTCACTGTAGGGATGGTAATGGCCAGGCGATGAGCGGTGCCTGGTTTCCTCCAGACGTGACGCTTGGCATTCAGGCCAAAGAGTTCAATCTTGGTTTCATCAGACCAGAGAATCTTGTTTCTCATGGTCTGAGAGTCTTTAGGTGCCTTTTGGCAAACTCCAAGTGGGCTGTCATGTGCCTTTTACTGAGGAGTGGCTTCCATCTGGCTACTCTACCATAAAGGCCTGATTGGTGGAATGCTGCAGAGATGGTTGTCCTTCTGGAAGTTTCTCCCATCTCCACAGAGGAACTCTAGAGCTCTGTCAGAGTGACCATCGGGTTCTTGGTCACCTCCCTGACCAAGGCCCTTCTCCCCCGATTTCTTAGTTTGGCCGGGCGGAAGAGTCTTGTTCTTCCATTTAAGAATGATGACCACTGTGTTCTTGGGGACCTTCAATGCTGCATAAATGTTTTGGTACCCTTCCCCAGATCTGTGCCTCGACACAATCCTGTCTCGGAGCTCTACGGACAATTCCTTCGACCTCATGGCTTGGTTTTTCGCTTTGTCATTATGGGGTATTGGGAGTTAGACATTTTATTTATTTATTTTTATCCCATTTTAGAATAAAGCTGTATTGTAACAAAATGTGGAAAAAGTGAAGGGTTCTGAATACTTTCCGAATGCACTGTAAAACGTTTAAATTGCATGTATTTGAAAAAGTCTACATTGGTCAGTCCAAAATAGTTTTTGAAATCTGTCATGGAAATAATTGTATTACAAATTTGACAGTCACAAGACGGGGACTTCAAGTAGGCACGTCAAGGGAACTGTAGCCTACTGTTCAGATGGGTTAAATGGAAACTGAAATCTGGACACTGACTGTAGGTCTATAACCTCTCACATAGCCGTATTATTAACTCCTGCAGAATTAAGCATTTCTTGCAGTAAAATTATACACCAAATGTAAGCTACATTTTGACTCGGGAACAGGAGAGAGAAATATGATTTATTTCTTTCAGCATGTTGAGAGAATGTGAATGCGCAGTTACAGTTAATACCATCTGTAGAAGTGCTATCTTCATCAGCATCATAAAAGCTGATAGTATTTTAACTACATAAAATATGCATCCAAGCCGAACTGAAATCTTATCAGAAACATGTTGGGTCGTTTTCACAGCTTTCTATTTCGTTACAACTGGTAAAACGGATGTCATTTGGACATTTTGCACAGAACATTTTTCAAGTTTTTTGTTTTGTTATTGCACTTTCTCCCTCGGCCCCTAAACGTCTTTGCTCTGCGAAAGAAGCAGAGATGACAAAGAAAACTTTAGCGATGTCAACTAGATTGAAGCATTCATTCTATCGATTGATGACATTATTTTGGTGAGCAAGGATTCATTTAGTCTTCTAGGGCAACATATAATGACAGAAGAGAAGCTGCATCTATCTAATTATAGACAAGTTGACTAACATATAGCCTACCAAGGTGTCGGAAATTATACGTAGAAACATGTCTAAATCAGGCTAAATAAATCCTGCACTCCCTGCCAAACAATCATTCTGCAGTGTCTGACTGTAGTCTACAGATATTTTGTACATTAGCGGGTTAGGGGTGGGTGCGAGCCTCAGATTTTCACTTTATCACATGTAGTTGGGTGGTTGCGGATGGGGGTATTAGCAATTGCTGGTGGGTGCGGGTGAACAAACAGCTGACCCGCGCACCACTAGCGTATTCATTCCCAGTGCTAGACACCTGTTTCAAATGTTTGGGTTTTAGTCCTTAACTCTTAACCTAACGATTTGGAATGAATGCCTAAATTTAACCGTGTGAGGTGCCGGCGACAGCAGCAGCAGCAAGTGGCTCAACCAATCAACCGTGGCAACAGACGGTATCAAAAACAAATTAGAAATGTTACTTTTGGAGCAACTTCAACGTTTGGAATATGATAGGAGAGAAAGAAAGAGGGAAAGGGAGGGAATGGTCATATGCTGAAACATTTAAAAGGGAGAGGTACAAACGGAGAAAGGGAGATGTCCATATGTTTGGTTTGGAATGACGCATGTGAGGGAGACAGAGAGGGAAAGGGAGAATGGAATCCTCACACAATACCAGAGGGAAAAACTGAAGATGGTGTGAGAGAAGTATTCACACCTACATATGGTATTATACCATATGTTTATGTTGTGAGAAGAGAAAAAGAGAAGCAAAGAAAATCAATATACTATAGCCTACTGTCACCAACAGTCATGCCATGAGAAAGATAAATAAAGTGACTCACACACACAGTGGATTCCCCTGGTGGGTTCATGGGTGAGTGGTGAAGGAAGGTGCATCATCAAAGGATAGGAAATAAATACAAAAGAAAGACAGAAATTAAGACAAAAGAGAGGATAGAAGAGGCAAGACAAGGTCACACAAACACACAGACTGTTTTTTCATTTGCTTTCTACAGTTGTTGATCTTGCAAAACACTTCTCTAGTCTAGACTAATGCAATTACCTTTACATCCCAAAACGCAGTGCTAGGAGGAACAGGTACAGAACAGAGCTCAAATCTGTCACCTTGTCGCCCTACCACGACAAGGACAGGAGGCATAGAGAGGTGATTTTGAATTCAGAGTGAAATTAAAGAGGGAGGATGAGAGAGGGAGAGCGATAGAGAGGGAGAGGGGGAGGCAGGGAGAGAGACGGACAGTACAAGCAATTACCATGACAACCCAAAACTTGCAGGAACGAACAGAACTCAAATCTGTCTGCCTGTCACGGAAAACAAGGTGATTAGAATATAGAGGACAGAGACTATGAATGGCTAAAGTCTCTCTCTCTCCATCTCCTCTTCTCTAACTCCTGTGTACGTTTATAGCAACGCGCATGCCCCGCCCACCTGAGGATCAGTTTTTTTTTCAGCCATCTTTTTCCTTTGTTTGAGTGGTGCAAAATCCACTTGTCACTTAAATCTCGCTGGATTCATTCCTTTCATTTGACTCCTGCGACTCTTTCATACTCTTGCTTGGGTCTGTCAATTTTTTCCCATTAACGTTACGACTGCGGAAATGTTTGCAATGACCTGTCAAACATACCCTGGTCATGGCTGAAATGAACTCGATGGAATACATTGTCTTTCCGTTGCATGTATAAGAACGCTAAAGAGTCGTCTGGGATTTAATGCATAATCTCAACATTTACATCACAAGAAAGAGAAGAAAGATAACGTTATTATGAAGGGTGTTCATATTTTGTGGAATTGAAAAAAGATATCATTTAATACAGTTGAAATGTTTTAAAAATTAGATGCGCTGAAATGAAAAAAACTTCTGAAATTGAACACTCGGATTATAGTGATATTATGTATGATCTCGCAAACAATGTGACGAATGTATAGATAGGTGTAATCTAGAGCCAAGTGTGTAGATTTGTTATGCAATTATGCAACGGAACATGACAACAACAGTTATTTATGAGGCAGTCTAGACAGCGCAGGTGAGTGCAGGTAGGCCTAGACAGAGCAAGATTTTGGTGGTTTCAGCCTTGTTCCACCCCTTTATGTTAATGTATTTGTATATGCAAATACACCCAGTGTATTTATGTAAATGAGGCACATACAATTTTCTTTAATTTAACACAAAATATATATTTTTAATACCTGATACCATTAGAAAATGTACATATGTGCAAACTAAGAAGAAAATAATGTCAAATTTGACAAGAAACTGAATACCTGAATTCCCACAACTCCATTGCAGTAAAATCTTTTATGTGCTATAATGAGATGTTTCACACCCGAGAGAGAGGGAGAGAGAGTGATTGACAGAAAACAGCAAGAACAGCAAGGAGAGAATGGAGAAAGGGGAAGAGCGAGAGATGGCGAGAGACCGACATGGAGACAGAGAGACAAAGAGCGAGCGAGAGAGAAAAGGAGGATGTTTTTGGGCAGTCATGCGGTTTAGATCACCATCAAGACCTCGTTCTCTCCTGAATACATCCTGACTGAAGCAGCCGTGGGTTGTTCCTCACACACACACACACACACACACACACACAAAATGCATCCTAACCCAAGCTGCCCCAGGTCTGTTTCACACTCTGTGGTACATCAGGCTAAAGTAAAGTTACACTGAAAATGTGGCTCATCATCACTGCTCTATCACCAGCACTAACACAAGCCCTAATACTTCATAATGGGATCCTAAGGGACACTATTCTAACACAAGTACTAACACAAGCCAAGCCGTAATGCTTCAGAATGGATCCATTATAGCCCATTTTACAACATAATATAAAGGAGAGTGACAGTCCCACTTCTTTCATAGTTTTTGTTTGGATAGGTTAGAAAGGAAGGTACGGGGGAGAGAGGATGCTAGAGCAGTGGGTCGGATTTAACTAGCAGCTGTACACAGTATGTGATCGAGAGGCAGTGGCTTAGACCACTACACCACCCCAGGCCTCATATTGTTGTCTTGTCTTGTTTTGCAAACTTTGTACAAAATAATAAAATGCATTACGACAGGATCTTTATAAAACGTAGCTCCTTATTAGCTAGCTATAACGGGCAGGTTCATGTGTCTTCGGCCATGATCAACTGAAAATGACCTCACGACCTGGGTGGTCTTAACCAATCACAGCGCAGTATGATATGACGGGAGAATGGAACCAATTACAATTCAGTATGTTGACACATTATTTTCAAGTGTTTCTTTTGAATACATGCTCTGTAGTTTGAACTCAAGGTAAGTAACCATGTATACTGTATACTGCACCAACTGCATACTGCATCAACATAACAGACTCTCAAACAAAGATTAAACATACTGTTACTTTTAGAACCACGATTTCTCAGCAACTCAGCTTTTCACTGTAGCAATGGCATCTCAACATTTCAAACAAATACAATACCAAAGCATTTCAAGTTACCTTTTCAATAACAAGTTTACAGTCTGGAACTCTTTTAGGGCAGCGATCCGCCTACCCCCTTTTATATTTCACAGGTCTAGGACAGCTCTAGGCTTGACCTCTCTTCCTGTCCTTCTGTGGTATGAAGCTGAGCATGCCTCTGTGTCAGTCAACAGTTCTTGTGGTGTTGCAGGTAAGTATGGTGTGTGTTGTGTTATGTGTGTGCTTAGTCAATTATGTTCTCTTTCGGGGAAACAGTTAATCTCGTCAGTTTGTTGTTATTTTGTGTTCAGCAGGTGACGACGATCGCGGCGGTATACCGCTTCTTCTGAGGTGCGGACGTTATATGAACGTTCAGTATCAGCTGGCTGGATGACGACTGCTGGCTTCCAGTAGCCATGCTCCTGGATTCTAACTGCCTCTCCGTCGTTCAGTGGTCTAGCTGACCTGTCGTAGTATCACTTTTGGTTTTGTTATTTCTGTGCACGCTATGCATGCATTTCCTTGTAGCTGACGACCTCAGGTTGCAGCTGCTGGTTGGTGCTGGGAAGGATTGAGCGAAGTCTGCGGCTCATCAACAGCTGGGCTGGTGATTTGAAGTTGTCAACTGGAGTATTCAATGAGACTGATGTAGGGGTCTCTCTTGTCTGCTTTTGCTTTGTCAATTTGGCTCACTTCTCTAACCCCTGTCTCCTGTCACCTGTTCTAGACTACAGTATGGTGCCAAACCACATTGCTCCTGCTCCTTGCCCTTCACTATGATAATACTAAGTGAATATTTTGTTCATCCTTCGAACACCAGTTCTGCTCTAACAAACTGTGTCATAATGGAACCTTTATCATCCATTTCACAACAGATAGGATTCTATTATGTGGTTATATTCGCGGGACGCTCTTAAAGGGGTATACACAAATGAACCATCATGAGTAAGGAACTAAGAAAACCATGAAAATATTTCAAATAAACCCAATTTAATCTATTTAAAAAAGTGTGTCACAGAAAATAAATTATTTACAGTAAATGAATAAGAAAATTGTAGGTGTACCTCAGAATTGTATATCCCATCATGGTGTGCCACGGTTCAAAAAAGGTTGGGAACCAGTGTCCTAGACCAGTGGTTCCCAACCTTTTTCGTTTACTGTACCATCAACTCAATTTTGATCTGCCTGGAGTACCCCTGAAGTACCCCCTGTCTTCTCAAGTACCCCTGTGGATAGGCCAAGTACCCCCAGGGGTCCTAGTACCCCTGGTTGGGAACCACTGTCCTAGACTACAGTATGGTGCCAAATCAAGTGCAATGGACATTGTTAAAGGATTATTTTTTGCTGTCATAATACCTTATCCCCCAGGCCACCTCACACACGAGAGGCTGGAAGAAGCACATGGGTCAGCCACGGCGCTGGGTCAGTTGGAGAGTTTAAGTAAAGGGATTAATGGGCACAACGGCAGTAGGTGGCACCTGAAATATGATTTCAACTCACATCCCACCAGATCTTTCCTGCCAGACCTGGAATATGAAGATATACCTTCCAAACTCCAATGAATACCCTCTCCACCTTTTCTTTATAACAATAATAATAATAATAATACTCCATCTTCCCCTTGTCTCGTCTCCAGTCCTAAACTGCAGTGCCAAAATCTATCTTTCTGTCCATCTCCCTTGTCTTTTAAATACTTAATTTAATAAACCAACAAACTTTTGAACTTAGTTTTATAACCGTGCATTGAGCGTCTGTTGCGCATTAGGTCCTCCAGTCTGCCCTGACATTGGTATGCTATTTTCCCCACTTCAAATAGCAATTACAGGCGCACACCAAATGGAGTTTCCACAAGACCTAACACAATGCAAAACACTCACCAGAAAATCATTTTGTAACAGAATATGTTCTATCATGGGGAAAATCAGACTTCTCTTTCACTGTTGCTTTTAGCTGAACAATTCCAGAGAAAGCAGCTTTTTACCTCTGCCATGTGCATTTGTCTCATTCTGATTGGTCAATAGAGTCAAGAGGTTTAAAAAAAAAAAGTATATATATATATATATATATATACGACCAATCCGGATATCCCAAAAAATATAATGATATTTTTCGAATAGTGAAATAATGGCACATTTCTATCCCTTTTTTATGTAACCTTCATTTAACTAGACAAGTCAGTTAAGAACACATTCTTATTTACAATGACGGCCTACACCGGCCAAACACGGACGATGCTGGGCCAATTGTGCGCCGCCCTATGGGACTCCCAATCACAGCCGGTTGTGATACAGCCTGGAATCAAACCAGGGAGTCTGTAATGACGCCTCAAGCACTGAGATGCAGTGCCTTAGACCACTGCGCCACTCGGGAGCCCTAGACTACAGTATGTTGCAAAACCACTTTGCCCTGCTCCTTGCCCTTCAATATGGTAATACTGATGTTAAACAATGTACTGTACTATGTACTGCTGCCCAATGCCAACATAAGGGGATGCCAAGATACCAACCCAGCTGTGGCAATGACAAGCTGTGTGTGTGTGTGTGTGTGTGTGTGCGCGTGCATGTTTCATGATGGCTATGCCAGGCACGTCTTGTGGAACACTTAATGGTAGCCAATGTCAGAGGACAACTCTCCAGGCAGGACACAGCGACGTAATTGGTTGCTTTTGCATTCAGACCACACACACACACACACACAAACAATCCATACTGCCTGTGGAGCAACATCCTGCACAGTTGACAGGCTGAGTCTGACAGGTAATACCCTAGTGTTTGTGTGTGTGAGTGTGGTGTCAGGGCACTGTAGCATGTCTCCAACTCTGTATCTTCACAGGGCATAGACAGACAGTCACTGGGCAGCTGTTAGGCTGGCGCTGCCAACCTGATGATCCAGAAGATAACAGGAGTGACTGACTTAACACAATAACAGAAGGTTTTTCAAGATGGCGGGTCGGGAGTCTCGGGACACAGTAGCGGATCACAGCTGATTCTTTTTTGGGTCACTGCTCAATACTGGAATCGACACGTACTAAAGACATTAGTAAAGTAACTCTAAATCTCAACTCTTAGACCAACTCGTAGACCAACTCTTAGCCAAACGGGTTAAAAAGTGCTGCACTATATAGGGAGCCGTTTGGGATGAAACCTGGGTTTCTTGTGTGACCAATGGGTGGGTTATGCTGATGAATATGGGTTATAACCTATGACAGGAATGGGCAAAAATGAAGGAAAAAATTGACCTTCCTAATATTGAGTTGCACCCCCTTTTACCCTCAGAACAGCCTCAATTCATCGGGCATAGACTCTACAAGGTGTTGAAATCATACCACAGGGATGCTGGCCCATGTTTACTCCAGTTTATTAGTTACACCCATCTAGTGCCGGGTCGGACCCCCCTTTGCCTCCAGAACAGCCTGAATTCTTCAGGACGTGGATTCTACAAGGTGTGGCGTTCAAACATTGCTCAATTATCAAGGGACCTAACATGTGCCAGGAAAACATTCCCCACACCATTACACCAACCTCACCAGCCTGTACCATTGACACCAGGCAGACATCATGCTGCTTACGCCAAATCCTGACATCAGCATGACGCAACAGGAACCGGGATTCGTCGAACCAAGCAATGTTTTTCCACTCCTTAATTGTCCAGTGTTGGTGATCACTTGCCCAATGGAGCCACTTCTTCTTGTTTTTAGCGGATAGGAGTGGAACCTGGTGTGGTAGTCTGCTGCAATAGCCCATCCGTGACAAGGACCGATGAGTTGTGCATTCCGAGATGCCATTCTGTGCACCACTGTTGTAATGCGCCGTTATTTGCCTGTTTATGGCCCGCCTGTTAGCATGGATGATTCTTGCCATTCTTCATTGACCTCTCTCATCAACGAGCTGTTTTCACCCAAAGAACTGCCGCTGACTGGATGTTTTTGTTTGTCGCACCATTCTCGGTAAACCCTAGACACTGTCGTTCGTGAACAGCCCAGGAGGCCAGCCATTTCTGAGATACTAGAACCGGCGCACCTGGCACCGACGATCATACCATGCTCAAAGTCGCTTTGGTCACTTGATTTGCCCATTCTAACGTTCAATTGAACAGTAATTGTCTGCCTGCTTTATATAGCAAGCCACGGCCGTGTGTACTGTCTGTAGAAGTGAATCATTTTAGTGAATTTGGGGGGTTGGCATACACACATTGAGTGTACATAATATTAAGAACACCTTCCTAATATTGAGTTGCACCCCTTTTGCCCTCAGAAAAGCCTCAATTCGTCGGGGCATGGACTCTATAAAGGTGTTGAAAGCGTTCCACAGAGATGCTGGCCCATGTTGACTCCAATGCTTCCCACAGTTGTGTCAAGTTGTCTGGATGTCCTTTGGGTGGTGGACCATTCTTGATACACACAGGAAACTGTTGAGTGTGCAAAACCAAGCAGCATTGCAGTTCCTGACAAACTCAAACCGGTGAGCCTGGCATCTACTACCATACCCCGTTAAAAGGCAGTTACATTTTTTGTCTTGCCCATTCACCCACTGATCTTTCCTGCCAGACATGGAATTCAAAGATATACAGTGCATTTGGAAAATATTCAGACCCCTTGACATTTTTCCACATTTTGTTACGTTACAACCTTATTCTAAAATCAATTAAATAATGTTTTTGTCTCATCAATCTACACCCCATAATGATAAAGTGAAAACAGGTTTGTAGACATACAGGTTTGCCAAGCTTGTAGCGTCCAACCAAGAAGACTGGAGGGTGTAATCGCTGCCAAAGGTTCTTCAACAAAGTACAAAGGGTCTGAGTAATTATGTAAATGTTAAATCAGTTTTTTATTTATATTTTAAGTGGGAAAAATTCATAAAAACAGTTTTTGCATTGTAATTATGGAGTATTGTGTGTAGATTGATAAGGAGGGAAAAAATCATTTTAATCAGTTTTAAAATAAGGCTGTAACGTAACAGAATGTGGAAAAAGTCAAGGGGTCTGAATACTTTCTGAATGTAAATAAAGAAAAGCCCTTGAATGAGTAGGTGTGTCCAAACTTTTGAATAGTACCGCAAATCTATATACACTACCAGTCAAAAGTTTAGACACCTACTCATTCAAGGATTATTTTATTTTTTTACTATTTTTTACATTGTAGAATAATAGTGAAGACATCAAAACTATGAAATAACACATATGGAATCATGTAGTAAACAAAAAAGTGTTAAACAAATCAAAATATAATTTTATATTTGAGATTATTCAAATAGCCACCCTTTGCCTTGATGACAGCTTTGCACACTCTTGGCATTGCCTCAACCAGCTTCACCTGGAATGCTTTTCCAACAGTCCTGAAACTGTTCCCACATATGCTGAGCACTTGTTGGCTGCTTTTCCTTCATTCTGCGGTCCGACTCATCCCAAACCATATCAATTGGGTTGAGGTCGGGGGATTATGGAGGCCAGGTCATCTGATGCAGCACTCCATCGCTCTCCTTCTTGGTAAAATAGCCCTTACACAGCCTGGAGGTGTGTTTTGAGTCATCGTCCTGTTGAAAAACAAATGATAGTCCCACTAAGCCCAAACCAGATGGGATGGCATATCGCTGCAGAATGCTATGGTAGCCATGCTGGTTAAGTGTGCCTTGAATTCTAAATAAATCACAGACAGTGTCACCAGCAAAGCACCCCCACACAATCACACCTCCTCCTCCATGCTTTACGGTGGGAAATACACATGCAGAGATCATCCGTTCACCCACGCTGCGTCTCACAAACACACGGTGGTTGGAACCAAAAATCTCCAATTTGGAATCCAGACCAAAGGACACATTTCCACCGGTCTAATGACCATTGCTCGTGTTTCTTGGCCCAAGCAGGTCTTTTCTTATTATTGGTGTCCTTTAGTAGTGGTTTCTTTGCAGAAAATCGACCATGAAGGCCTGATTCACACAGTCCCCTCTGAACAGTTGATGTTGAGATGTGTCTGTTACTTGAACTCTGTGAAGCTTTATTTGGGCAGCAATTTCTGAGGCTGGTAACTCTAATGAACTTATCCTCCGCAGTGGAGGTAACTCTGGGTCTTCCATTCCTATGGCGGTCCTCATGAGAGCCAGTTTCATCATAGCGCTTGATGGTTTTTGTGACTGCACTTGAAGAAACTTTCAAAGTTCTTGAAATGTTCGGTATTGACTGACCTTCATGTCTCAATGTAATGATGGACTGTCGTTTCAATTTGCTTATTTGAGCTGTTCTTGCCATAATCTTTTACCAAATAGGGATAACTTCTGTATACCTCCCCTACCTTGTCACAACACAACTTATTGGCTCAAATGCATTAAGGAAAGAAATTCCACATATTAACTTTTAAGAAGGCACACTTGTTAATTGAAATGAATTACAGGTGACTACCTCATGAAGCTGGTTGAGAGAATGCCAAGAGTGTGCAAAGCTGTCATCAAGGCAAAGGGTGGCTATTTAAAGAATCTCAAATATAAAATATATTTTGATTTGTTTAACACTTTTTTGGTTACTACATGATTCCATATGTGTTATTTCATAGTTTTGATGTCTTCACTATTATTCTACAATGTAGATGAAATGTAAATGTAAAATAATAGTAAAAATAAAGTTAAACCCTGGAATGAGTAGGTGTGTCCAAACTTTTGACTGGTACTGTATTTATATATATATATATATATATATATATATATATATATATATATATATATATATATATGTATATAGTACCAGTCAAAATATACAGTGGGGAAAAAATGTATTTAGTCAGCCACCAATTGTGCAAGTTCTCCCACTTAAAAAGATGAGAGAGGCCTGTAATTTTCATCATAGGTACACGTCAACTATGACAGACAAATTGAGGGAAAAAAAATCCAGAAACTCACATTGTAGGATTTTTAATGAATTTATTTGCAAATTATGGTGGAAAATAAGTATTTGGTCACCTACAAACAAGCAAGATTTCTGGCTCTCACAGACCTATAACTTCTTCTTTAAGAGGCTCCTCTGTCCTCCACTCGTTACCTGTATTAATGGCACCTGTTTGAAGTTGTTATCAGTATAAAAGACACCTGTCCACAACCTCAAACAGTCACACTCCAAACTCCACTATGGCCAAGACCAAAGAGCTGTCAAAGGACACCAGAAACAAATTTGTAGACCTGCACCAGGCTGGGAAGACTGAATCTGCAATAGGTAAGCAGCTTGGTTTGAAGAAATCAACTGTGGGAGCAATTATTAGGAAATGGAAGACATACAAGACCACTGATAATCTCCCTCGATCTGGGGCTCCACGCAAGATCTCACCCCATGGGGTCAAAATGATCACAAGAACGGTGAGCAAAAATCCCAGAACCACACGGGGGGACCTAGTGAATGACCTGCAGAGAGCTGGGACCAAAGTAACAAAGCCTACCATCAGTAACACACTACGCCGCCAGGGACTCAAATCCTGCAGTGCCAGACGTGTCCCCTGCTTACGCCAGGCCCATCTGAAGTTTGCTAGAGTGCATTTGGATGATCCAGAAGAGGATTTGGAGAATGTCATATGGTCAGATGAAACCAAAATAGAACTTTTTGGTAAAAACTCAACTCGTCGTGTTTGGAGGACAAAGAATGCTGAGTTGCATCCAAAGAACACCATACCTACTGTGAAGCATGGGGGTGGAAACATCATGCTTTGGGGCTGTTTTTCTGCAAAGAGACCAGGACGACTGATCCGTGTAAAGGAAAGAATGAATGGGGCCATGTATCGTGAGATTTTGAGTGAAAACCTCCTTCCATCAGCAAGGGCATTGAAGATGAAACATGGCTGGGTCTTTCAGCATGACAATGATCCCAAACACACCGCCCGGGCAACAAAGGAGTGGCTTCGTAAGAAGCATTTCAAGGTCCTGGAGTGGCCTAGCCAGTCTCCAGATCTCAACCCCATAGAAAATCTTTGGGGGGAGTTGAAAGTCCGTGTTGCCCAGCGACAGCCCCAAAACATCACTGCTCTAGAGGAGATCTGCATGGAGGAATGGGCCAAAATACCAGCAACAGTTTGTGAAAACCTTGTGAAGACTTACAGAAAACGTTTGACCTGTGTCATTGCCAACAAAGGGTATATAACAAAGTATTGAGAAACTTTTGTTATTGACCAAATACTTATTTTCCACCATAATTTGCAAATAAATTCATAAAAAATCCTACAATGTGATTTTCTGGAATTTCTTTTCTGATTTTGTCTGTCATAGTTGACATGTACCTATGATGAAAATTACAGGCCTCTCTCATCTTTTTAAGTGGGAGAACATGCACAATGGGTGGCTGACTAAATACTTTTTTTCCCCACTGTATGTAGAGTACCAGTCAAAGGTTTGGACACACCTACTTGTTCAAAGGCTTTTCTTCATTTTTTTTACTATTTTCTACATTGTAGAATAATAGTGAAGACATCAGATCTACGAAATAACACATATAGAATCATGTAGTAACCAAAAAAGTGTTACACAAATCAAAATAGCCGCCATTTGCCTTGATGACAGCTTTGCACACTCTTGGCATTCTCTCAACCAGCTTCATGAGGTAATCACCTGTAATGCATTTCAATTAACAAGTGCGCCTTCTTAAAAGTTAATATGTGGAATTTTTTTCCTTCTTAATGCGTTTCAGCCAATCAGTTGTGTTGCGACAAGGTAGGGGTGGTATACAGAAGATAGCCGCATTTGGTAAAAGACCAAGTCCATATTATGGCAAGAACAGCTCAAATAAGCAAAGAGAAACGACAGTCTATCATTACTTTGAGACATGATGGTCAGTCAATGTAAAAAATAGTAAAAATAATGAATGAGTAGGTGTGTCCAAACCTTTGACTGGTAGTGTATATACAGTTGAAGTCGGAAGTTTACATACACTTAGGTTGGAGTCATTAAAACGCGTTTTCCAACCACTCCACAAATGTCTTGTTAACAAACTATAGTTTTGGCAAGTCGGTTAGGACATGTACTTTGTGCATGACACAAGTAATTTTTCCAACAATTGTTTACAGACAGATTATTTCACTGTATCACAATTCCAGTGGGTCAGAAGTTTACATACACTAAGTGACTGTGCCTTTAAACAGCTTGGAAAATTCTAGAAAATGATGTCATGGCTTTAGAAGCTTCTGATAGGCTAATTGACATAATTTGAGTCAATTGGAGGTGTACCTGTGGATGTATTTCAAGGCCAACCTTCAAACTCAGTGCCTCTTTGCTTGACATCATGGGAAAATCAAAAGAAATCAGCCAAGACCTCAGAAAAAAAATGGTAGACCTCCACAAGTCTGATTCATCCTTGGGAGCAATTTCCAAACACCTGAAGGTACAACATTCATCTGTACAAACAATAGTATGCAAGTATAAACAGCATGGGATCACGCAGCCATCATACCGCTCAGGAAGGAGAGGCGTTCTGTCTCCTAGAGATGAACGTACTTTGGTGCGAAAAGTGCAAATCAATCGCAGAACAACAGCAAAGGACCTTGTGAAGATGATGGAGGAAACAGGTACAAAAGTATCTATATCCACAGTAAAACGAGTCCTATATCGATATAACCTGAAAGGCCGCTCAGCAAGGAAGAAGTCACTGCTCCAAAACCGGCATAAAAAAGCCAGACTACGGTTTGCAACTGCACATGTGGACAAAGATCGTACTTTTTGGAGAAATGTCCTATGGTCTGATGAAGCAAAAATATAACTGTTTGGCCATAATGACCATCGTTATGTTTGGAGGAAAAAGGGGGTTGGCTTGCAAGCCGAAGAACACCATCCCAACCGTGAAGCACAGGGGTGGCAGCATCATGCTGTGGGGGTGCTTTGCTGCAGGAGGGACTGGTGCACTTCACAAAATAGATGGCATCATGAGGAAGGAAAATTATGTGGATATATTGAAGCAACATCTCAAGACATCAGTCAGGAAGTTAAAGCTTGGTCGCAAATGGGTCTTCCAAATGGACAATACCCCAAGCATACTTCCAAAGTTGTGGCAAAATGGTTTAAGGACAACAAAGTCAAGGTATTGGAGTGGCCATCACAAAGCCCTGACCTCAATCCTATAGAAGATTTGTGGGCAGAACTGAAAAAGCGTGTGCGAGCAAGGAGGCCTACAAACCTGACTCAGTTACACCAGCTCTGTCAGGAAGAATGGGCCAAAATTCACCCAACATATTGTGGGAAGCTTGTGGAAGGCTACCCGACACGTTTGACCCAAGTTAAACAATTTAAAGGCAATGCTACCAAATACTAATTGAGTGTATGTAAACTTCTAACCCACTGGGAATGTGATGAAATAAATAAAAGCTGAAATAAATTATTCTCTCTACTATTATTCTGACATTTCAGATTCTTAAAATAAAGTGGTGATCCTAACTGACCTAAGACAGGGAATTTTTACTTGGATTAAATGTCAGAAATTGTGAAAAATAGAATTTAAATGTATTTGGCTAAGGTGTATGTAAACTTCCGACTTCAACTGTATATACTGTACCAGTCAAAAGTTTGGACACACCTACCCATATGCTTGTAATCGTTAAGGACAGGGGAGTTTTTCGTGATAAAAAAGCAACAGAATGGAATTAAGGACAGGCAAAATCCTAGAGTAAAACCTGGTTCAGTCTGCTATCTACACTGGAGTTGCTTACAAAGAAGACAGTGAATGTTCGTGAGTGGCAGAGTTACAGTTTTGACTTAAATCTACTTCATAATCTATTGCAAGACCTGAAAATGCAATGATCAACAATCAATTTGACAGAGCTTGAAGAATTTTGAAAAGAATAATGGCCAAATGTTGCACAATCCAGGTGTGGAAAGCTCTTTGGGACTTACCCAGAAAGACTCACAGATATAATCACGGCCAAAGGTGCTTCTACAAAGAATTGACTCATGGGTGTGAATACCTATGTAAATTAGGTATTTATGTACAAGGAAAATTAAAACTCACGTGGCTGCTAGCACAGTAATGAAAAGGTGCATGAGGGATATTACATTTTTCTAAGTGGTGAGAACGCTCGGGAGCAGGCAATGTTGAAAAGTAATCATTTGGAATGTTGTACTTTTCTTAAATGTAGTTTTGTAATTGACTAAAACAAGCAGAAAAGAAAACTGTGTTTGAAAAATGTCAAGTTTTTGCTGTGAGCCAATGGGGTAACCTAGGTAACTGTAGGTTGTTTTCCCCACAGCGGGCGGGGCCGTGACGTTCTATCTAAGACCGTCTGGGACTATGAGTTTACCAGTCAAATTTAGAGGTTCAAAGCCCATTCTATTAAACAGTTGCTTGTTTCAGCAAGGGACAACAAAGTTTCATCCCGTTTTCATCCATGTAATTGCAGTAACGGACTCAACCGCACGAATGGCCGGCCATCCCATCTTCAGTCAGCTCTTCCCTATTTTTTTTAACGGTTATGACAGTTATTTTATTTTCATGAAGGTCTTCGTCCATAACAGTTGGTTACACGGTTATACAGTAATTGTGCCACCCCTAGTAATTGCAACTTCCCAGTCAAATGTAGCAGACTATGCTTTCTGACAGTAAGAGCCCCAAACCATGTAGAGCTGAGAGGAGAGAACCCTACCAATGCCTGACTTCGACTGACTTTCTTTCCACCTCTTCCTTTCCCCTCCTTGGCGCTTTTGACCTCACCCTTTCCCAGTGCCCTCCCACTCACAAGGCAGGCAATACGCTTGACCTCAATTTTACAAGAGGTTGTTTGCCTGCTGATCTCACTGGAAACCCCCTCCAGGTCTCTATCACTACTTTTTATTTTGTCTCCCTCTCTCCGCCAACCCTACCAGATGGTCATGCGCTCTCCTCTTCTATACCCATCTCTTCCTTCCTCTAAATCCTTCTCCCTCCCGTCTCCTGACTCTGCCTCTTTAACCCTCCTTTGACTCCCACTGTCCCCTTTCCTCCTGGCTGGCTCGACCTTCCCTTCCTGCTCTGTGGCTGAGTGATTCACTGTGTATTCACAGAATAGGGCTGTGGGCAGCTGAGCAAAAATGGAGTAAAACTAAACTTCCGGAGGACCTATCATCCTTCCACTCCCTCCTCTCTACCTTCCCTTCTTCTATATCCGCTGCTAAAGCCACTTTCTAACACTCTAAATTCCAAGCCTCTGCCTCCAACCCTGGGAAACTCTTTTCCACCTTCTCTTCACTCCTTAAAAAATCCAGAAGCTCTCCTAGTGATTCCATATACTGAAAGTAGTTCAATGGAGTTTGCCCTCTCCCTCACCCACAGGCGTGTTCAGGGTGGTATGGCCACAAGCATATTTTATTTTACCATGTTTTCGCCACTGAATTTGGTCCCTTGGCTCATCTCTGCAACTCCTCAATGGGCTTGGCAGAGGCGAAGGTTGAGTCATGCATCCTCCAAAACATGGCTGCCTACTTCTTATCACACTGCTCGCTTAACCCGGATGTCAACCTCACTAATGTGTCTGAAGAAACACTGTTCGACTGACGACCGGAGTCAGTTTGCAGGAGCCCGGCCCTTTCACAAAGAGCCACTAGAGCACGAAGAGCCAAGGAAAGCCCCCCCGGACGGAGCTTAGCCAATTGTGCACCTTCCTATGGGGCTCAAACCCCAGGCTGTAGTGGCGCCTCTGCACCGCCGTGCAGTGCTTTTGACAACAAATGTGTTGTTTTATTGAAAGCATACGGCCAAATGACCCTTTTTTGTCAAAAGTACTATCTGTTTTGAGTCAGGAAATGTGTACTTTTCCACCTAAAACATTTGCGATTATTTATATAATTATCACCGCAGTGGAGATGGGTAACAACTGCCCATGTGCACTCTCTGGGGAATCCCTGCTATGTAGAAACTGCACGTTATGCCCTTATTCACAGACACATGTTTTGTTGGGCAGAGAAGTGAAGACAGAGTTACACATTAGTTATACAAAGTAAACAACAACCTACAAACATGTCTGACGATGAAATACTCGCAAGTGATGAATATGTGACTACAATTATTACAGAAATGGAGGAACATAATGATGATGAGGAGCAGTTAGTTTGCTTTTGCGACCAAATGGATTTTTCTGCCCACATAAACTCTGTTGTCCTTAAAAATGCTTCTGTATTCCAAAATAAAATTTTCCAGCTAGACCAAATGGACAGTTATATCACAAGTAAGTAGCTACTTTACTTTATTGAATGATAGCTTATCATAAACCTCTATGAGCGGGAGGGACTGTTAGTGGGTTTATGTTTTCACATTAGCCCAAAACACTATATAGCCTATGTGTATTTATCACACTGTTTTGGGGATATTTTATTCTGCAATGAAAGATGACACAATGTCAATTGTCTCTCAACCCCCCCTGTCATAAATACAGTGCCTTGCAAAAGTATTCATCCCCCTTGGCGTTTTTCCTATTTTGTTGCATGTAATTTAAATGGATTTTTATTTGGATTATATGTAATGAACATACACAAAATAGTCCAAATTGGTGAGGTGAAATGAAAAAAAAAACTTGTTTCAAAATATTCTAAAAAATAAATAACGGAAAAGTGGTGGGTGCATATGTATTCACCCCCTAAATAAGATCTGGTGCAACCAATTACCTTCATAAGTCACATAATTAGTTAAATAAAGTCCACCTGTGTGCAATCTAAGTGTCACATGATCTGTCACATGATCTCAGTATATATACACACCTGTTCTGAAAGGCCCCAGAGTCTGCAACACCACTAAGCAAGGGGCACCACCAAGCATGCGGCACCATGAAGACCAAGGAACTCTCCAAACAAGTCAGGGACAAAGTTGTGGAGAAGTACAGATCAGGGTTGGGTTATAAAGAAATATCCAAAACTTTGAACATCCCATGGAGCACCATTAAATCCATTATTAAAAAATAAAAAGAACATGGCTCCACAAAAAACCTGCCAAGAGAGGGACGCCCACCAAAACTCACAGACCAGGCAAGGAAGGCATTAATCAGAGAGGCAACAAAGAGACCAAAGATAACCCTGAAGGAGCTGCAAAGCTCCACAGCGGAGATTGGAGTATCTGTCCATAGGACCACTTTAAGCCATACAATCCACAGAGCTGGGCTTTACGGAAGAGTAGCCAGAAAAAAAGCCATTGCTTAAAGAAAAGAACAAGCAAACACGTTTGGTGTTCGCCAAAAGGCATGTGGGAGACTCCCCAAACATATGGAAGAAGGTACTCTGGTCAGATGAGACTAAAATTGAGCTTTTTGGCCATCAAGGAAAACGCTATTTCTGGCACAAACCCAACACCTCTCATCACCCCGAGAACACCATCCCCACAGTGAAGCGTGGTGGTGGCAGCATCATGCTGTGCGGATGTTTTTAATCGGCAGGGACTGGGAAACTGGTCAGAATTGAAGGAATGATGGATGGCGCTAAATACAGGGAAATATTTTGCATCTTCAAAGTGGTAGGCATGTTGTGTAAATCAAATGATACAACCCCCCCCAATTTTTTTTAATCCATTTTAATTCCAGGTTGTAAGGCAACAAAATAGGAAAAATGCCAAGGGGGATGAATACTTTCTCAAGCCACAGGTAGCACAGGTGACCAGTAAGGGTTAGCACAGGTGAGAGGAGAGCACATACAGTTCTTACCATATCACAGATACAGTTTATAGAATGCAACTCTCTGCACCTTTTCTATAGGAATATGTGTTTTGGAGCTAATTATATTTGATATGCACAATAAATGGGAACTTCACCCCAAAAAAGTAACGTTTGGAAAGCTGATTTTTGTGGATGTGTTATGGACAGCTCTCTCCTGTGCCAATGGCTTTTCATAGGGAATCGCCAGTACACACACACACATCTAAAAGTAAAAGAAAGTCCTATGACGCTGCCACTTTGAAAGTCACTGAGCTCTTTAGTAAGGCCATTCTACTGCCAATGTTTGTCTATGGAGATTGCATGGCTGTGTGCTCGATTTTATACACCTGTCAGCAACGGGTGTGGCCGAATTTGCCAAATCCATTAATTTGAACGGGTGTCCACATACTTTTGCATATATCGTCTATATACATGCATGTATGTATGCATGCATGCATGATTCTGTGCTTCCAACTTTGTGTCAACAGTTTGGGGAAGGCACTCTCCTGTTTCATCATGAACATTCCCCTGGTTGTCAAAGCGAGGTCCATACAGAAATGGTTTGTCGAGATCGGTGTGGAAGAACTTGACTGGCCTGCACAGAGCCCTGACCTCAACCCCATCGAACACCTTTGGGATGAATTGGAACGCTGACTGCGAGCCAGGCTTAATCGCCCAACATCAGCGCCCGACCTCACTAATGCTCTTGTGGCTGAATGGCAGCAAGTTTCAACATCTAGTGGAGGCTGATATAGCAGCAAAGGGGGGGACCAACTCCATATTAATGCCCATGATTTTGGAATGAGATGTTTGACGAGCAGGTGTCCACATACTTTTGGTAATGTAGTGTGTTTGTGTATATATATATATATATATATATATATATATATATATATATATATATATATATATATATATACACTGCTCAAAAAAATAAAGGGAACACTTAAACAACACATCCTAGATCTGAATGAATGAAATAATCTTATTAAATACTTTTTTTCTTTACATAGTTGAATGTGCTGACAACACAATCACACAAAAATTATCAATGGAAATCAAATGTATCAACCCATGGAGGTCTGGATTTGGAGTCACCCTCAAAATTAAAGTGGAAAACCACACTACAGGCTGATCCAACTTGATGTAATGTCCTTAAAACAAGTCAAAATGATGCTCAGTAGTGTGTGTGGCCTCCACGTGCCTGTATGACCTCCCTACAATGCCTGGGCATGCTCCTGATGAGGTGGCGGATGGTCTCCTGAGGGATCTCCTCCCGGACCTGGACTAAAGCATCCGCCAACTCCTGGACAGTCTGTGGTGCAACGTGGCGTTGGTGGATGGAGCGAGACATGATGTCCCAGATGTGCTCAATTGGATTCAGGTCTGGGGAATGGGCGAGCCAGTCCATAGCATCAATGCCTTCCTCTTGCAGGAACTGCTGACACACTCCAGCCACATGAGGTCTAGAATTGTCTTGCATTAGGAGGAACCCAGGGCCAACCGCACCATCTCGGTACCTAATTGCAGTTAGGCTACCTCTGACGAGCACATGGAGGGCTGTGCGGCCCCCCAAAGAAATGCCACCCCACACCATGACTGACCCACCGTCAAACCGGTCATGCTGGAGGATGTTGCAGGCAGCAGAACGTTCTCCACGGCGTCTCCAGACTCTGTCACGTCTGTCACGTGCTCAGTGTGAACCTGCTTTCATCTGTGAAGAGCACAGGGCGCCAGTGGCGAATTTGCCAATCTTGGTGTTCTCTGGCAAATGCCAAACGTCCTGCACGGTGTTGGGCTGTAAAAATAACCCCCACCTGTGGACGTCGGGCCCTCATACCACCCTCATGGAGTCTGTTTCTGACCGTTTGAGCAGACACATGCACATTTGTGGCCTGCTGGAGGTCATTTTGCAGGGCTCTGGCAGTGCTCCTCCTGCTCCTCCTTGCACAAAGGCGGAGGTAGCGGTCCTGCTGCTGGGTTGTTGCCCTCCTACGGCCTCCTCCACGTCTCCTGATGTACTGGCCTGTCTCCTGGTAGCGCCTCCATGCTCTGGACACTATGCTGACAGACACAGCATACCTTCTTGCCACAGCTCGCATTGATGTGCCATCCTGGATGAGCTGCACTACCTGAGCCACTTGTGTGGGTTGTAGACTTCGTCTCATGCTACCACTAGAGTGAAAGCACCGCCAGCATTCAAAAGTGACCAAAACATCAACCAGGAAGCATAGGAACTGAGAAGTGGTCTGTGGTCGCCACCTGAAGAACCACTTCTTTATTGGGGGTGTCTTGCTAATTGCCTATAATTTCCACCTGTTGTCTATTCCATTTGCACAACAGCATGTGACATTTATTGTCAATCAGTGTTGCTTCCTAAGTGGACAGTTTGATTTCACAGAAGTGTGATTGACTTAGAGTTACATTGTGTTGTTTAAGTGTTCCCTTTATTTTTTTGAGCAGTGTATATATATATATATATATGATGGGATGTATAGACATTATGGACAGTATATGTATTATATCTGAAGAAAAGGTATTATAGAATAGTACAGTGCATTCGGAAAGTATTCAGACCCCTTCACTTTTTTCACAGCCTTATTCTAAAATGGTTTAAATTGTTTTTTCCCCTCATCAATCTACACACAATACCCCATAATGACAAAGCAAAAACTGGTTTTTAGAAATTTTGCAAACGTATATATAAAAAAAATAACGAAATATCACATTTACATAAGTATTCAGACCCTTTACTCAGTAATTTATTGAAGCACCTTTGACAGTGATTACAGCCTCGAGTCTTCTTGGGTATGATGCTACAAGCTTGGCACACCTGTATTTGGGGAGTTTCTCCCATTCTTCTCTAAAGATCCTCTCAAGCTCTGTCAGGTTGGATGGGGAGCGTCGCTGCACAGCTATTTTCAGATCTCTCCAGAGATGTTTGATTGGGTTCAAGTCCGGGCTCTGGCTGGGCCACTCAAGGACATTCAGAGACTTGTCCCGAAGCTACTCCTGCGTTGTCTTGGCTGTGTGCTTAGGGTCGTTGTCCTGTTGGAAGGTGAACCTTCGCCCCAGTCTGAGGTCCTGAGCACTCTGGAGCAGGTTTTCATCAAGGATCTCTCTGTACTTTGCGCCGTTCATCTTTCCCTCGATCCTGACTAGTCTCCCTGTCCCTAACACTGAAAAACATCCCCACAGCATGATGCTGCCACCACCATGCTTCACAGTAGAGATAGTGCCAGGTTTCCTCCAGACGTGACGCTTGGCATTCAGGCCAAAGAGTTCAATATTGGATTCATCAGACCAGAGAATCTTGTTTATTATGGTCTGAGAGTCCTTTAGGTGCCTTTTGGCAAACTCCAAACGGGCTGTCATGTGCCTTTTACTGCGGAGTGGCTTCCGTCTGGCCACTCTACCATAAAGGCCTGATTGGTGGAGTGCTGAAGAGATGGTTGTCCTTCTGGATGTTTCTCCCATCTCCAAGGCCCTTCTCCCCCGATTTCTGAGTTTGGCCGGGCAGCCAGCTCTAGGAAGATTGGTGGTTTCCGAACTTCTTCCATTTAAGAATGATGGAGGCCACTGTGTTCTTGGGGACCTTCAATGCTGCCTCTACACAATCCTGTCCTGGAGCTCTACGGAGAATTCCTTCGACCTCCATGGATCTATTGGGGCAGTATGCAAATTGCAGTGGATCTAGGGTGTCGGTAAGGTGGAGGTGATATGATCCTTAACTAGCCTCTCAAAGCACTTCATGATGACAGAAGTGAGTGCTACAGGGCGATAGTTATTTAGTTCAGTTACCTTCGCTTTCTTGGGTACAGGAACAATAGTGGACATCTTGAGGCAAGTGGAGACAGCAGACTGGGATAGGGGGACATTGAATATGTCTGTAAACACTCCAGCCAGCTGGTCTGCGCATGCTCTGAGGACACGGCCAGGGATGCCATCTTACCACGTCGGCCATGGAGAACGAGAGCTCACAGTCCTCGGGAGCGGCCCGAGTCAGTGTCACTGTGTTATCCTCAAAGCAGGCGAAGAAGGTGTTTAGCTTGTCCGGGAGCAGGATGTCGGTGTCCGCGACGTGGCTGGTTTTCCCTTTGTAATCCGTGATTGTCTTGAGTCCCTACCACATACATATTGTGTCTGAGTCGTTGAATTACGACTCCACTTTGTTTCTGTACTGACGTTTTGCCTGTTTGATTGCCTTACGGAGGGCATAACTGGACTGTTTGTATTCAACCATATTCCAAGTCACCTTGCCGTGGTTAAATGCAGTGGTTTGCACTTTCAGTTTTGTGAGAATGCTGCTATCCACGGTTTTGGGTTTGCATAAGTTTTAATTGTCACAGTGGGAACAACATCCCTTATACACGTCCTGATGAACTCAGTCACCGTGTCAGTGTATACATCAATTTTATTCTCAGAGGCAACCCGGAACATATCCCAGTCCGCGTGATAAAAAAAAAATTGAAGCATGGATTCTGATTAGTCAGACCAGCGTTGAACAGTCCTTAACACAGGTACTTCCTGTTTGAGTTTCTGCTTATCGGAAGGGAGGAGCAGAATGGAGACGTGATCTGGTTTGTCATAGGGAGGGCGGGGGAGGGCCTTGTAGCCATCCCGGAAGGGAGAGTTTTTGAAGCGCGAATACTGCAGGCGATGTGTTGATAGAACTGGTGCCGTTTTCCTCTGATTTTATTAATTAAAATCCCCAGCTACAATAAATGCTGCCTCAGGATATGCAGTTTCCAGTTTGCACAAAGTCCAGTGGTATCGGCTTGAGGTGGAATATACACAGCTGTGACGATGACCGAAGAGAATTCTCTCGGGAGGTAATGAGGTCGGCATTTGATTGTGAGGTATTCTAGGTTGGGTGAACAAAAGGACTTTAGTTCCTGTATGTTACTACGATCACACCATGAGTACTTAATCAAGAAACAACACCTCCGCCTCTCTTCTTCCTGGAGAGTTCTTTATTCCTATCTGCGCGATGTACTGAGAACCCAGCTGGCTGTATGGATGGGGACAGTATATCCGGATAGAGCCATTGTTCCGTGAAACAGAGTATGTTACAGTCCCTGATGTCTCTCTGGAAGGAGATCCTCGCCCTGAGCTCATCTATTTTATTCTCCAGGGACTGAACATTAGCGAGTAATATACTCGGAAGCTGTGGATGGTGTCCACTCCGAATACCTCTTCTCTGCCGGCAGCGTCTTGGAGCAGCCTCTGGAATAAGTTCAATCGCCTTGGGGGTTACGAACCAATGCAGGAAAGTCATATTTCTGATCGAAATGCTGGTGAGTTACCGCCGCTCTGATATCCTAAAGTTATTTCCAGCTGTATGTAATAATGCAAAAAAAACATTCTGGGCTAATAATGTGAGAAATAACACAAAGAAACGAAATACTGCAAAGTTGCTTAGGAGCCAGAAACAGAGCTGCCATGTCTATCGGCGCCATCTTGTTTCACCACCAGGTGGCGTGGAGAAGATCTGTGTCTGCACCACGTGCTCTGACTACTGGTTTCCCCCAGGGCTCGGTTCTAGGCCCTCTCCTCTTTTCTCTATACACCAAGTCACTTGGCTCCATCATATCCTCTCATGGTCTCTCCTATCATTGCGGACAACACTCAACTACTTTTCTCATTCCCCCTACTGACACCCAGATAGTGACACCCATCTCTGCGTGCATGGAAGATATCTCAGCTTGGATGTCGGCCCTCCACCTCAGGCTCAATCTTGACAAGATGGAGCTGCTCTTTCTCCTGGTTGAGGCCTGAGCATAGCCTGAAAGCCTGGGAGAGGCAGTTCCCTTTGCTGCTTTGCAGGCCCACTCAAGACCTCTCCATCACGGTCGACAACTCCATGGTGTGCCCCTCCCCGAGTGCTACATCCATAGAGTACGACCTTTCCTCACACAAGAGGACGTGCAGGTCCTAATCCAGGTACTCGTCATATCCCATCATCAAACCCCTGCAATTTATCCAGAACGCCACAGCCCATCTGGTGTTCAGCCCGCTCCTCCGTACACTCCACTGGATTCCAGTCAAAGCTTCCATCCACTACAAGACCATGGTGCTTGCCTACAAAGCAGCAAAGGGAACTGCCCCTCCCTGCCTTTAGGCTATGCTCAAACCCTACATCCCAACCCGAGCACTCTGTTCTGCCACATCTGGTCTCTTGGCCATCCCAGGTGGTCAGCTCCCTCTCAGCCCAGTCGAAGCTCTTCTCTGTCCTGGCACCCCAATGGTAGAACCAGCTTCCCCCTGATGCTAGGACAGCAAAGTTCCTGCCCATCTCTTCAAGCACTAACTTTGCTGATAACTTCTTTATTGAGGAAATTGTATTTACTACGACTGTGATATGTGGTTTTCTCACCTAGCTATCTTAAAGGCCCAGTGCAGTCAAAAACGTGATTCTCCTTTATATATTTCCACACTGAGGTAGGAATAATACTGTGAAATTGTGAACATTATGATAATGCCCTTTTAGTGTAAGAGCTGTTTGAAAAGACCACCTGAAATGTTTGCCTGTTTTGGTGTAATGTAGTTTTGGCTTGTCTGGTGACATCACCAGCCGGTAAATTAGTTAATAGACCAATAAGAAAGAGTTCTAAACCTCTCTGCCAATAACAGCTAGTTGTCACGAACGTCGTATGAAGGAGTGGACCAAAGCGCAGCGTTAGTTGCGAACATACTTGCTTTATTTAATTAAAGCATACACACGAAATAACAAAACAATAAACGACTCGTGAAGTCCTCAGTGACAATGACCGAACACGGAACAAAAACCCACAACACCCAAGGGAAAACATACAGTTTAAATATGGCTCCCAATCAGAGACAACCAGCCAACAGCTGACACTCGTTGCCTCTGATTGGGAGTCACTCAGGCCAACATAGAAATACACAACAAAGAACCCCCAACATAGAAATAGAACACATAGAATGAACACACCCTGGCTCAACATATAGAGTCCCAGAGCCAGGGTGTGACAGTACCCCCCGCGGACTGCGACCGCGCCTCAATAAGAGCAAAACAGGGGAGGGCTGGGTGGGCATACCTCCTCGGCGGCGGTTCTGGCTCCGGCCTTGCCCACCACCCTCCAATAATCCCCCCATAGCGCCCCTGGTCCGGTCTGGCCCCGCTGGCAGGAGCTGACCTGAACGTAGCAGGAACGGCTAGCTTCAGCTCCGTTGTGGAGCAGTTGAGCGGTACCTGATTTGGCACCGATGACCCAGGCACGGGTTGTGCCGGACTGACGACGCGCACCCCTGGCTTGGTGCGTGAGGCCGGAACTGACCGGGCTGACGATGCGCACCCCTGGCTTGGTGCGTGGAGCAGCAACGGGCCGGACCGGGCTGACAATACGCACCCCTGGCTTGGTGCGTGGAGCCGGAACGGGCCTCACCGGACTGACGACTCGCACCCCTGGCTTGGTGCGTGGAGCAGCAACGGGCTTTACAGGGCTGACGACTCGCACCCCTGGCTTGGTGCGAGTAGCAGGAACGGGCTGGACCAGGCTGACGACTCGCACCCCTGGCTTGGTGCGAGTGGCAGGAACAGGCCGGGCCGGGCTGGCGACGCGCACCGTAGACTTGGTGCGTGGAGCAGGGACAGGCCGGGCTGGGCTGGCGACGCGCACCGTAGGTTTGGTGCGAGTGGCAGGAACAGGCCGGGTCGGGCTGGCGACGCGCACCGTAGACTTGGTGCGGGTGGCAGGAACAGGCCGGACCGGGCTGGCGACGCGCACCGTAGGTTTAGTGCGTGGAGCAGGGACAGGCCAGGCTGGGCTGTCGACGCACACCGTAGGCTTGGTGCGTGGAGCAGGGACAGGCCGGGCTGGGCTGTCGACGCACACCGTAGGCTTGGTGCGTGGAGCAGGGATAGGCCGGACTGGGCTGGCGACGCACACCGTAGGCTTGGTGCGTGGAGCAGGGACAGGCCGAACCGTACTGGGAACACACACCACTGGCCTTAAACGGGGATCAGGAACGGGCCGGACCGGACTGGCAATACACCTCAGTACCTCTCGCCGTGCCTCTACAACTTCCTTCCCTCCTCTCGCCAATGGCTCCCGTAACCCGGTGGCCTTCTCTCCTCGTCTCCCATTTCGCCCTGTGGCAGCCTCCTGCTGCCCAGTCGCCCATGCCGTGTGCCCCCCTAAAAAATTATTGGGGGTGCCTCTCGTCCTTCCGACGATGGCACTGCTGGACGCCGCTGCTCCTCTCTCGCCAGGGCCTTAATCCTACCCCAAGGTCCCTTGCCCCCCGAGCATGTCCTCCCAGGACCACGATTTGCCCACCTGGGCCATCGCCAGCCTCTCCATCTCCTTTCCTGGCGCTTCCTCCCATGTCCAGTCTGCCTGCTCCTGGACACGCTGCTTGGTCCTTTTATGGTGGGTTTTTCTGTCACGAACGTCGTATGAAGGAGTGGACCAAAGCGCAGCGTTAGTTGCGAACATACTTGCTTTATTTAATTAAAGCATACACACGAAATAACAAAACAATAAACGACTCGTGAAGTCCTCAGTGACAATGACCGAACACGGAACAAAAACCCACAACACCCAAGGGAAAACATACAGTTTAAATATGGCTCCCAATCAGAGACAACCAGCCAACAGCTGACACTCGTTGCCTCTGATTGGGAGTCACTCAGGCCAACATAGAAATACACAACAAAGAACCCCCAACATAGAAATAGAACACATAGAATGAACACACCCTGGCTCAACATATAGAGTCCCAGAGCCAGGGTGTGACACTAGTTTTCAGTTTTCCCCTCCCCACTGAGTCCACTCCCAGACAGTCCTAGCAAAATTATTGCTTGAGAAATTGCTCTTTGCTAAGAAGCAGATGGTTTCTTTAAGGCCATTTTAATTGAAAACAATCAGAGGAAGGTACTTAATTGTTACCCAGAAATAATTTGATATTGAGATAAAAACGGCTGCATTGGACCTTTAAGATGAATGCACTAACTGTAAATTGCTCTGGATAAGAGTGTTTCCTAAATGACTAAAATGTAAATGTAATATCCAGAGAGTGAGAGAGAGGAACAGGAATAATAATACTCTAAATAGGTTCCAGACAGGGATTTTGGAATGGAGGGGGGGTGACTTAGAAGGGAAGGAGAGAGACAGAGGTAAGGACAGAGAAGAGAGAACGAGGGAGGTAGAGAGAAAGTCGTGAGAGCATAAGCCTATGAGGTGATTTGCGTGAAGAAACACACGAGAGCGAGAGAGAGAGAGAGAGAGAGAGATGGATTGAGAGAGAGAGAGAGATGAATTGAGAGATGGATTGAGAGGGAGAAAAAGAGTCTCATAGCGCTCCCTGCATCGTCAGACATCATCCATTTGAAACCGACAGTTATTGAACAACCCATTGGGAGCTAAATCTCTGAGCGTATTTCATCTCTCCTTTCATCCGTCCCTCGCTCACTTTACCCATTTACATTTACATTTACGTCATTTAGCAGACGCTCTTATCCAGAGCGACTTACAAATTGGTGCATTCACCTTATTGCCAGTGGGATAACCACTTTACAATATGTTTTTTTTCTTCTTTTTTTTTCTTTTTTTTTGTTGGGGTGGGGTAAGGGGGGGTAGAAGGATTACTTTATCTTATCCCAGGTATTCCTTAAAGAGGTGGGGTTTCAAGTGTCTCCGGAAGGTGGTGAGTGACTCCGCTGTCCTGGCATCGTGAGGGAGCTTGTTCCACCATTGGGGTGCCAGAGCAGCGAACAGTTTTGACTGGGCTGAGCGGGAACTGTGCTTCCGCAGAGGTAGTGGGGCCAGCAGGCCAGAGGTGGATGAACGCAATGCCCTCGTTTGGGTGTAGGGACTGATCAGAGCCTGAAGGTACGGAGGTGCCGTTCCCCTCACAGCTCCGTAGGCAAGCACCATGGTCTTGTAGCAGATGCGAGCTTCAACTGGAAGCCAGTGGAGTGTGCGGAGGAGCGGGGTGACGTGAGAGAACTTGGGAAGGTTGAACAGCAGACGGGCTGCGGCATTCTGGATGAGTTGTAGGGGTTTAATGTCACAGGCAGGGAGCCCAGCCAACAGCGAGTTGCAGTAATCCATTCACTATCCTTTCCAATCCACATGTCAATAGTTGTTCATTTTTATTCCTCCAGAGTCCTCCAAGTACTTCATCACTCTACCTATCCCTCTCCCTCCCCCCTTGCTTCAATCCATCTCTCCTTCTCTCCTTCTGTCTTTCAGTCTCCTGATCTCATTCATTCTGGATTTTGTATTGTAGATATGTGGTAGTAGAGTGGTGGCCTGAGGGAACACACTTAATGTGTTGTGAAAAGTGTTATGAAATATAATGTCATGTAATATTTTAAATTGTATATAACTGCCTTAATGTTGCTGGACCCCAGGAAGAGTAGATGCTGCCTACAAATACACAATGTGCAGGGTATTACATAGAGAATGGGAAGGGGTAATGGATTCTGATATTATATTATCCAATTTAACTAATGGGTTTAACAATCTCAGGGGAAAGCTATGGAGGATGTGTGTCTGGCAATGAAAGTGTTGAAATGTTAAAGGCTTGCTGAGAGGTTCATAAACTACGTTAGGGAATGTCTGTGTCTCGCTGCTATTCTGAGACAACACACACACACACACACACACACACACACACACACACACGCACGTCGCTAGGGGGTGACTCATCTGTCTGATTACAATGGGTTTTGGGTGTTTGTGTGTGTGTGCTGCATGCAAGTTTGCTGACCGCTGGTGTGTGTGTGTGTGTGTGTGTTCTGGTCGCTGTGTGTAGCAAGATAGAGACAAATTAGATTGGCTTGTATAAAGGTCTTTCTATCCCTCAATTAAGGTCATGGGGTCAACCAGGGACTGATAATCCCATGATTCACATAGTAATCCACACATATTACCCCTTCAGACTAAGTGTCATTTTAAAACCCAGGGGGACTGACCAAATGGCCCAATTGGACAGTGGACACACACAACGCAGACATGCAAGCACACACACAGAGAAGCAGCATGCAAGAGTACACACAAATACACACACACACACACAAACAGTCTTTCCTCATCTCCCAGTCAGTAATGATCAGTTGGCTGCATGACCTCCTTGTTGAGTCAAATGTTTGATGATGTCATCAACTCTTCTTGTTTTAGTTCTAATATGGGCATGTTCAGTTGTTCTCTCTCTCACTCACTCTCTCAGAATGAACAGTTCTACATAAACCAAATTAATGTTAATGTTGTATTTCCCTGTATTTCTGCATTCATATGTGAGAAGAGTGAGTGTAGGTTTTTTCTCACTTCCCTGTCAATCACTCTGCTTTGTTTACGAGCGAGAGAGATAGAGACAGAGGGAAGAGACAGAAACAGGGAGACACAGAGAGAGAGAAAGAGAGAGCAGAGAGTGTTTGTGTACATTCATGAGTATGTGTGTGTGTAACAGCATATGTGTTTGTGTCTTTGCGTGTGCGTGCTCGTGTTGTGTGTGTTGCATGCATGCCAGCGTGTGTTTGTGTATCCATGGTGCCCATATGGCTGCTAGGCCACCAGTAAACTGAATCAGGAGATAAGGGTTCCATTATCTTATCACCAGAGACCACTTTAACCACACACACACACACACGGTCACCGCTTCAACTAAAGGGCCTGACATGCTCCCTGCTGATTTATTGAGTTCATTGACACCCATCGCTCTCACACACTTACAGAGGCACGTGGTGTGTGTGTGTGTGTGTGTGTGTGTGTGTGTGTGTGTGTGTGTGTGTGTGTGTGTGTGTTTGTGTGCATCCCATATGTGACCGACCGGCTTGATTCGGTCTTATGTAGCAAAATTTGAAATTGTGTTTTTTACATTGGATAAAAGTAGAGACTCAGAGCTAGAAAATTGTATATCATACACTACAGTTGAGGAACAATGGGAAAGTAATTCTGCTTTAAAAGTTGATAAACATGTAATCTCACTTTTGAGAAAATGGCCCATGAATGTTTTGGCACACCTACTGGAGAGCTCTTCTTTGTTTACACCCATTCTGCACCATTCACACCCTCTTAAGCCTTAGCCCCACCCATCTCTTTAAGGATTCACATGTGAGGCCATCTGCTAAACAGAGTGAGTACTAAACAACCAAAGATTTCAAGACAAAAGGCTAGTTTATACTATGCCTATCGACATGTCTGTAGACAGTTGTCGCAGTGACATCATGAACAGTATAATGTCGTCCGACATCGGCAAAGGGTGGCTATTCTTCAAATAGCCACCCTTTGCCTTGATGACAGCTTTGAACACTCTTGGCATGCTCTCAACCAGCCTTAAGAGTTAGTCACCTGGAATGCATTTCAATTAACAGATCTGGCTTCTTAAAAGTTAATTTGTGGAATTTCTTTCCTTCTTAATGCGTTTGAGCCAATCAGTTGTGTTGTGACAAGGTTGGGGGGGTATACAGAAGATAGCCCTATTTGGTAAAAGACCAAGTCCATATTATGGCAAGAACAGCTCAAATAAGCAAAGAGAAATGACAGTTCATCATTACTTTAAGACATGAAGGTCAGTCAATATGGACAATTTCAAGAACTTTGAAAGTTTCTTCAAGTGCAGTCGCAAAACCCATCAAGCGCTATGATGAAACTGGCTCTCATGAGGACCGCCACAGGAATGGAAGACCCAGAGTTACCTCTGCTGCAGAGGATAAGTTCATTGGTGTTACCAGCCTCAGAAATTGCAGACCAAATAAATGCTTCACAGAGTTCAAGTAACAGACACATCTCAACATCAACTGTTCAGAGGGGACTGTGTGAATCAGGCCTTCATGGTCGAATTGCTGCAAAGAAACCACTACTAAAGGACACCAATAATAAGAAGAGACCTGCTTGGGCCAAGAAACACGAGCAATGGACATTAGATCGGTAGAAATGTGTCCTTTGGTCTGGAGTCCAATTTGGAGATTTTTGGTTCCAACCGCCGTGTCTTTGTAAGACGTGGTGTGGATGAACAGATGATCACCGCATGTGTAGTTCCCACCGTAAAGCATGGAAGAGGAGGTGTGATGGTGTGGGGGTGCTTTGCTGGTGACACTGTCTGTGATTTATTTAGAATTCAATGCACACTTAACCAGCATGGCTACCACAGCATTCTGCAGCGATATGCCATCCCATCTGGTTTGGGCTTAGTGGGACTATCATTTGTTTTTCAACAGGACAATGACCCAACACACCTCCAGGCTGTGTAAGGGCTATTTTACCAAGAAGGAGTGATGGAGTGCTGCATCAGATAACCTGGCCTCCACAATCCCTGGACCTCAACCCAATTGAGATGGTTTGGGATGAGTTGAACGGCAGAGTAAAGGAAAAGCAGCCAGCAAGTGCTCAGCATATGTGGGAACTTCTTCAAGATTGTTGGATAAGCATTCCAGCTTAAGCTGGTTGAGAGAATGCCAAGAGTGTGCAAAGCTGTCATCAAGGCAAAGGGTGGCTATTTGAAAAATCTTGTTTAACACTTTTTTGGTTACTACATGATTCCATATGTGTTATTTCATAGTTTTGATGTCTACACTATTATTCTAATGTAAAAAAAAAGTACAAATAAAGAAAAACCCTTGAATGAGTAGGTGTGTCCAAACTTTTGAATGGTACTGTATGTGCACCACGTCATTGCGCGCTCACTGTATCGCTCTGCTGTGTGTATCTTGCTAGATGTCACTCAAATGTGACTTGTTTCAGGAAACTAGGCGTATGTCGTGCGTCACTACTTTAAGTCATTGCACGCTCGCTCTCTTGCTCTGCTGTGTGTATCTTACTAGATTGCACTCAAATGTGACTTATTTCAGGAAACTAGGCGTATGTCGTGCGTCACTACTTCACAGGAGAGGCATATGAAGCATAAACATTTTTTAAAATCAAAATGCGTTTTTTGGCAGAAATGCCTTCTGGAACATGAACTTTCATGTGCCAAAAAAAATAATAACAGAAAAGTGGTGTGTGCATATGTATTCACCCCCTTTGCTATAAAGCCCCTAAATAAGATCTGGTGCAACCAATTACCTTCAGAAGTCACATAATTAGTTAAATAATGTCCACCTGTGAGAAATCTAAGTGTCACATGATCTGTCACATGACCTCAGTATATATACACCTGTTCTGAAAGGCCCCAGAGTCTGCAACACCACTAAGCAAGGGGCACCACCAAGCAAGCGGCACCATGAAGACCAAGGAGCTCTCCAAACAGGTCAGGGACAAAGTTGTGGAGAAGTAAATATCAGGGTTGGGTTATAAAAAAATATCTGAAACTTTGAACATCCCACGGAGCACCATTAAATCCATTATTAAAAAATGGAAAGAATATGGCACCACAACAAACCTGCCAAGAGAGGGCCGCCCACCAAAGCTCACGGACCAGGCAAGGAGGGCATTAATCAGAGAGGCAACAAAGAGACCAACGATAACCCTGAAGGAGGTGCAAAGCTCCACAGCGGAGATTGGAGTATCTGTCCATAGGACCACTTTAAGCCGTACACTCCACAGAGCTGGGCTTTACGGAAGAGTGGCCAGAAAAAAGCCATTGCTTAAAGAAAAAGATAAGCAAACACATTTGGTGTTCGCCAAAAGGCATGTGGGAGACTCTCCAAACATATGGAAGAAGGTACTCTGGTCAGATGAGACTAAAATTGAGCTATTTGGCCATCAAGGAAAACGCTATGTCTGGCGCAAACCCAACACCTCTCATCACCCAGAGAACACCATCCCCACAGTGAAGCATGGTGGTGAAGCATGGTGGTGGTAGCTCAGTTGGTAGAGCATGGCGTTTGCAATGCCAGGGTTGTGGGTTCGATTCCCACGGGGGGCCAGTATGAAAACAAAAAATAATAATGTATGCACTCACTAACTGTAAGTCACAATGGATAAGAGCGTCTGCTAAATGACTAAAATGTGAAATGTAAATGTAATGTTTTTCATCTGCAGGGACTGGGAAACTGGTCAGAATTGTAGGAATTATGGATGGTGCTAAATACAGCGAAATTCTTGAGGGAAACCTTTTTCAGTCTTCCAGAGATTTGAGACTGGGACGGCGGTTCACCTTCCAGCAGGACAATGACCCTAAGCATACTGCTAAAGCAACACTCAAGTGGTTTAAGGGGAGACATTTAAATGTATTGGAATCGCCTAGTCAAAGCCCAGACCTCAATCCAATTGAGAATCTGTGGTATGACTTAAAGATTGCTGTACACCAGCGGAACCCATCCAACTTGAAGGAGCTGGAGCAGTTTTGCCTTGAAGAATGGGCAAAAATCCCAGTGGCTAGATGTGCCAAGCTTATAGAGACATACCCCACGAGAATTGCAGCTGTAATTGCTGCAAAAGGTGGCTCTACCAAGTATTGACTTTGGGGGGGTGAATAGTTATGCACGCTCAAGTTCTGTTTTTTGTCTTATTTGTTGTTTGTTTCACAATAACACAAATTTATGTTTTTAATCGGCAGGGACTGGGAAACTGGTCAGAATTGAAGGAATGGTGGATGGCGCTAAATACAGGGAAATACTTGAGGGAAAAATATTTTGCATCTTCAAAGTGGTAGGCATGTTGTGTAAATCAAATGATACAAACCCCCCAAAAATCTATTTTTACTTTCGCAAGCCACTGTACATCACTGGGGCCAAGCTTCATGCCATCCAGGACCTCTGTACCAGGCGGTGTCAGAGGAAGGGCCTAAAAATTGCATTTCACTGTAACGTCTACACCTGTTGTATTCGGCGCATGTGACAAATAACATTTGATTTGCTGCTGATTTGCAATCACTCATATAGCGATTATCACTTTGAAATCAATAGCGCGAGAGGGGGGAGATTTGTATTTGTATTTATTATGGATCCCCATGAGCTGCTGCCAATGTAGCAGCTACTTTTCCCGGGGTCCAGCAAAATTATACAATTTTAAAAACATTACAATACATTCAAAACAGATTTCACAATACATTAAGTTTGTGCCCTCAAGCCCCTACTCTACTACCACATACAGTGGGGAGAACAAGTATTTGATACACTGCCGATTTTGCAGGTTTTCCTACTTACAAAGCATGTAGAGGTCTATAATTTTTATCAAAGGTACACTTCAACTGAGAGAGACGGAATCTAAAACAAAAATCCAGAAAATCACTTTGTATTATTTTTACATACATACAGACCTTCTCCAGATCCTTCAGGTTTCGGGGCTGTCGCTGGGCAATACGGACTTTCAGCTCCCTCCAAAGATTTTCTATTGGGTACAGGTCTGGAGACTGGCTAGGCCACTCCAGGACCTTGAGATGCTTCTTACGGAGCCACTCCTTAGTTGCCCTGGCTGTGTGTTCCGGGTCGTTGTCATGCTGGAAGACCCAGCCACGACCCATCTTCAATGCTCTTACTGAGGGAAGGAGGTTGTTGGCCAAGATCTCGCGATACATAGCCCCATCCATCCTCCCCTCAATACGGTGCAGTCGTCCTGTCCCCTTTGCAGAAAAGCATCCAAAGAATAATGTTTCCACCTCCATGCTTCACGATTGGGATGGTGTTCTCGGGGTTGTACTCATCCTTCTTCTTCCTCCAAATACGGTGAGTGGAGTTTAGACCAAAAAGCTCTATTTTTGTCTCATTAGACCACATGACCTTCTCCCATTCCTCTTCTGGATCATCCAGATGGTCATGGGCAAACTTCAGACGGGCCTGGACATGCGCCGGCTTGAGCAGGGGGACCTTGCATGCGCTGCAGGATTTTAATCCATGACGGCGTAGTGTGTTACTAATGGTTTTCTTTGAGACTGTGGTCCCAGCTCTCTTCAGGTCATTGACCAGGTCCTGCCGTGTAGTTCTGGGCTGATCCCTCACCTTCCTCATGATCAATGATGCCCCACGAGGTGAGATCTTGCATGGAGCCCCAGTCTGAGGGTGATTGACCGTCATCTTGAACTTCTTCCATTTTCTAATAATTGTGCCAACAGTTGTTGCCTTCTCACCAAGCTGCTTGCCTATTGTCCTGTAGCCCATCCCAGCCTTGTGCAGGTCTACAATTTTATCCCTGATGTCCGTACACAGCTCTCTGGTCTTGGCCATTGTGGAGAGGTTGGAGTCTGTTTGATTGAGTGTGTGGACAGGTGTCTTTTATACAGGTAACGAGTTCAAACAGGTGCAGTTAATACAGGTAATGAGTAGAGAACAGGAGGGCTTCTTAAAGAAAAACTAACAGGTCTGGGAGAGCCGGAATTCTTACTGGTTGGTAGGTGATCAAATACTTATGTCATGCAATTAAATGCTAATTAATTACTTAAAAATCATACAATGTGATTTTCTGGATTTTTGTTTTAGATTCCGTCTCTCACAGTTCAAGTGTACCTATGATAAACATGACAGACCTCTACATGCTTTGTAAGTAGGAAAACCTGCAAACTTGGCAGTGTATCAAATACTTGTTCTCCCCACTGTATCTACAACACAACATCCATGTGTACGTGTGTATAGTGCGTATGTTATTGTGTGTGTGTGTATGCATGTGTCTGTGCCTATGTTTGTGTTGCTTTACAGTCCCCACTGTTCCATAAGGTGTATTTTTTTCTGTTTTCTAAATCTAATTTTACTCAATATATGAGGTTGCATGTCCTGTTAAAACTAACCAGCTCAAAAACCACATAATCTGAGAATAATGTGTAAATTACTGGTTAGAGGACAACTTTTAGAAGACACCTAGCTACACTTTGAAGTGTAGGCATTTTGATTCAAGTGGGTTGCCACGTTGAAATAAAATAGAACAAGGGGCAAACATTTGGGGTGTATACGCTATTTAAACAAACACAATTCAAAGGCCTGAAAATATTTGTACATCACTGGTCAGAAGATAATTTGTTGAACACAGTCATCGAAATTCTAGAATCTCGGATGAGAATTCTGTGAGGCTGTCGAAATGGGGCAGAAACAAATCACAAATCAGTTGCTTAGTTTTTTAATATCAACTCTGACAGGGGTTGGTTGATGAAGGTGAACTGCACTCACCTATTCCACATGCGTTTCTTCCGGTACTCATTAAGAAATGCAGTGGCCATTACTAAAGCCCAAACGAGAGTTGTCTTTGGAGTGTGGTTTAATGTTGGGGTTTCTTGGGTGTGTCTTTGCCATTCAATCACAGCAAACAAACAAAGGCAGTAGTGAGTAACTTAGTGACAGTGAGGTAAGTTACGTTTTCAAGCCATCGCCATCTCAAGATTATCTGCTAATTCAGTATTATGTGTAGGCTAATGCCTGCACTGACCTTGTGTTTAGCCAACCTGACAGCAGATAGCTAGCTAGCTAGCATAGCTTGAGGATACAGTGTATTCTGAAAGTATTCAGACCCCTTGACTTTTTCCACTTTTTGTTACGTTACAGCCTTATTCTAAAATGGATTAAATAGTTTTTTTTTCCCATTATCAATCTACACACAATACCCCATAATGACAAAGAAAAAACAGGTTTTTACAGATTTTTGCAAATCTATTAAATATAAAAAATGGAAATATCACATCTACATAAGTATTCAGACCCTTTACTCAGTACTTTGTTGAAGCACCTTTGGCAGCAATTCCAGCCTCGAGTCTTCTTGGGTATGACACTACAAGCTTGTCACACCTGTATTTGGGGAGTTTCTCACATTCTACTCTGCAGATCCTCTCAAGCTCTGTCAGGTTTGATGAGGAGCGTCGCTGCCCAGCTATTTTCAGGTCTCTCCAGAGATGTTAGATCGGGTTCAAGTCCGGACTCTGGCTGGGCCACTCAAGGACATTCAGAGACTTGTCCCGAAGCCACTCCTGCGTTGTCTTGGCTGTGTGCTTAGGGTCGTTGTCCTGTTGGAAGGTGAACATTCGCCCCAGTCTGAGGTCCTGAGCACTCTGTAGCAGGTTTTCATCAAGGATCTCTCTGTACTTTGCTCCGTTCATCTTTGCCTCGATCCTGACTAGGCTCTCAGTCCCTGCCACTGAAAAATATCCCCCCAGCATGATACTTCCACCACCATGCTTCACCGTAGGGATGGTGCCAGGTTTCCTCCAGACGTGACACTTGGCATTCAGGCGAAATAGTTAAATCTTGGTTTCATCAGACCAGAGAATCTTGTTGCCTTTTGGCAAACTCCAATCAGGCTGTCATGTGCCTTTTACTGAGGAGTGGCTTCCGTCTGGCCACTCTATCATAAAGGCCTAATTGGTGGAGTACATCAGAGATGGTTGTCCTTCTGGAAGATTCTCCCATCTCCACAGAGGAACTCTAGAGCTCTGTCAGAGTGACCTTCGGGTTCTTGGTCACCTCCCTGACCAAGGCCCTTCTCCCCTGATTGCTCAGTTTGGCCGGGCGGCCAGCTCTAGGAAGAGTCTTGGTGGTTACAAACTTCTACCATTTAAGAATGATGGAGGCCACTGTGGTCTTGGGGACCTTCAATGCTGCAGAAATGTTTTGGTACCCTTCTTCAGATCTGTGCTTAGACACAATCCTGTCTCTGAGCTCTACGGACAAATTCCTTCGACCTCATGGCTTGGTTTTTGCTCTGACATGCACTGTCAACTGTGGGACCTTATATAGACAGGTGTGTGCCTTTCCAAATCATGTCTAATCAATTGAATTTACCACAGGTGGAGCTGAATTTCGAGTCTCATAGCATATGGTCAGAATACTCACGTTAAAAATGTATTTTTGTTTTTAATAAATGTGCAAAAAAATTCTATTTTTTTTTTTTTGCTTTGTCATTATGGGGTATTGTGTGTAGACTGCAGAGGAAATTGTTTTATTTAATCCATTTTAGAATAAGGCTGTAACGTAACAAAATGTGGGAAAAGTCAAGGGGTCTGAATACTTTCCAAAGGCACTGTAAATATGTTACTCAATGCATTTCTATGGGCTAATAGCAGTACAGCCAAATTCAATGTTTCATCAAATACATACACTACCGTTCAAAAGTTTGGGGTCACTTAGAAATGTCCTTGTTTTCGAAAGAAAATAAAATTTTCTGTCCATTAAAATAACATCAAATTGATCAGAAATACAGTGTAGACATTGTTAATGTTGTAAATGGCTATTGTAGTTTTAAACGATATCTACATAGGCGTACAGAGGCCCATTATCAGCAACCATCAGTCCTGTGTTCCAATGGCAATTTGTGTTTGGTAATCCAAGTTTATCATTTTAAAAAGGCTAATTGATCATTAGAAAACCCTTTTGCAATTATGTTAGCACAGCTGAAAACTGTTGTGCTGATTAAACAAGCAATAAAACTGGCCTTCTTGAGACTAGTTGAGTATCTGGAGCATCAGCAATTGTGGGTTCGATTACAGTCTCAAAATGGTCAGAAACAAATAACTTTCTTCTGAAACTCATCAGTCTATTCTTGTTCGGAGAAATGAAGGCTATTCCATGCGAGAAATTGCCAAGAAACTGAAGATCTCGTACAACGCTGTGTTCTACTCCCTTCACAGAACAGCGCAAACTGTCTCTAACCAGAATAGAGAGAGGAGTGGGAGGCCCCGGTGCACAACTGAGCAAGAGGACAAATACATTAGAGTGTCTAGACGCCTCACAGGTCCTCAACAGACACCTCACAGGTCCTCAACTGGCAGCTTCATTAAATAGTACCCGCAAAACACCAGTCACATGACAATTGAAAAAAAGGGTCTGACCCTTAAGAGGTTAACAGGTGTGCCTTCTTAAAAGTTAATTTGTGGAATTTCAATCCTTCTTAATGCGTTTGAGCCAATCAGTTGTGTTGTGACAAGGTAGGGGGGTGTATACAGAAGATAGCCCTATTTGGTAAAAGTTCATATTATGGCAAGAACATCAATTGTTCAGAGTGGACTGTATGAATCAGGCCTTCATGGTCAAATTGCTGCAAAGAAACCACTACTAAAGGACACCAATAAGAAGAAGAGACCTGCTTGGGCCAAGAAACATGAGCAATGGACATTTGACCGGTGGAAATGTGTCCTTTGGTCTGGAGTCCAAATTGGAGATATTTGGTTCCAACCGCTGTGTCTTTGAGAGACATGGTGTGGGTGAATGGATGATCTCTGCATGTGTAGTTCCCACCGTAAAGCATGGAGCAGAGGGTGTTATGGTGTGGTTGGGCTTTGCTGGTGACACTGTCTGTGATTTATTTAGAATTCAATGCACATTTAACCAGCATGGCTACCACAGCATTCTGCAGCGATACACCATCCCATCTGGTTTGGACTTAGTGGGACGATCATTTGTTTTTCAACAGGACCTGGCCTCCACAATCCCCCGACCTCAACCCAATTGAGATGGTTTGGGATGAGTCGGACGGTAGAGTGAAGGAAAAGCAGCCAACAAGTGCTCAGCATCTGTGGGAACTCCTTCAAGACTGTTGGAAAAGCATTCCAGGTGAAGCTGGTTGAGAGAATGCCAAGAGTGTGCAAAGCTGTCATCAAGGCAAAGGGTGGCTATTTGAAGAATCTCAAATATAAAATATATTTTGATTTGTTTAACACTTTTTTGGTTACTACATGATTCCATATGTGTTATTTCATAGTTTTGATGTCTTCACTATTATTCTACAATGTAAGATAAAGAAAAACCCTTTAATATGTAGCTGTGTCCAAACTTTTCACTTGTACTGTATATATATGCATAGAATTCTTGTCTGAAATGCTAAGTAAGGGATAATCAACAAGGGGCTAAAATAATGAACGACGTCGAAGGTGTGTTCCACGTCGTGCTAGCGGAGTGGAACTGACCATCCACAGAGTTGCACAATTTTCCAGACAACGCATAGAGTCCCGATTTGATTATCCCTTTCATACCATGGCTATAATTTAACACATTTTCAACTAGAAATGTGTTCATTTGCTGGTATAATTGTGTTCAACATCCACTGAATTAGCTAGCAAATTCATTCGACATCTGCAGTAGTTGCCGTGGTAACCAAACAAACAGACTTGCTAGTTTAGCTAACCAAACCATCAGTCCTAGCTTACTATTATGAAAATCGAATTCAGAAATACCAATACTGTTTTCAATTCGACTTTTGTTTTCAAAAGCAGCTCAAATAAAACATTAACTACAGCCATTGAATTCTACCATGCAAATATACAGTGCGTTATTTAAGCAATAATGCCCGAGGGGGTGTTGGTATATGGCCAATATACCATGGCTAAGGGCTGTTCTTAAGCACGACGGAACGCAGAGTGCCTGGATACAGCCCTTAGCCGTGGTATATTGGCTAAATATACCACAAACCTCCGAGGTGCCTTATTGCTATTATAAACTGGTTACCAACGTAATTACAGCAGTAAAAATAAATGTTTTCTCTTACCCATGGTATATAGCCTGAAATACCACGGCTTTCAGCCAATCAGCATTCAGGGCTTGAAACACCCAGTTTATAAAGGGAAATAATCCACAATCTAGAATGCCCTTCAAGCCAATCAGAAAGGAATATTCAACAATGCCATGGTATAAACAGCTACCCTATTAGTTGCGTAATTGCCAAGTAATGTATAGCTCGTATTGGTGGTTGAAATTAAAATGTGAAATGTGTGGACACATACCTGATCCACCCCATTCACGTTTTCATTTCATACCATCAACACGAGCTATGTATAAAATGACAATTATGCACAGAAGAGGATACAGCTGTGTAACATTTCAGACACAGGAATTCTATGCATATATTTTTGTTAACTTTACTTGAAATCTTCCTGTCCTGACAGAGGATATGATTAGCAAAGCAGCCAGACTGTTAGACTATTTTAGTCGGTTTACTTAGCCTGTAATAAAATAAACACATCTCTGAGATTTAATTCCACTGTAATTGCCGCAAACCAGCGTGCCTGGCACGGCTGTAAGTGTTGATTACAAATGCCACCAACGGATTGTGAAAATAACAAACATTATTACCATTTAGCCTAATAAATATAACTTCATGCATTTATAAACAGTTCCACTTACACAAGGTGATCCTTTCTCTCAATCGGTGCCGTTTTAAACGTCCTGTTGTTTCTTCTAATGTTACATTCCTCTTGTCATTTTTTCTTCATGTCCTTGTCCACAGTTGATTCGGAATTCCACTCAACTCAAATTCCTTCTCCGAGCGCAGGACACGTTCCCCTCTGTCCTGTCTCAAACCTAGACTGAAGATAGGCAGACATTGAATCGGTGTCCGGTAAAAGCACCTCCCTCTCCTCCGCCGCCACCACCAGTAGGTTATGCATGTCACACACTATCCGAGACTCAGCAGCACAGCAGACCCTGTAGAGTTTGTGGATGTAGGGCTACGGCAGTGGCATGCGTACAACACAAGAGCGAGACGGTCTGTTGGACATCTCTCCCTGGAATCTTTTTCTTGGGGTAAAAATTCCACTACAAATAATTAAACCGATACTTTTATCCAACTAATAATAGAAGATGTCCCTCGGTTAACGACCAAAAGCGAACGTTTACTTGGAGTAGAGAGGAGAAAACGGATCCCCGTTCCAGCGTTATTTCACCCTGGTTAGTGACTGCAGCTGGGCTGGAGCGGAGAGACGTCGTGCGCTTTGCCAACCAAGAGTTGAATTCCCGCCTTGTCCTGGTTTACGGGTCCCATGCGCTGACAATCATGGGATATTTGGCGGTTCCTAAACATAGCCTACTTTCCCACATCTCTGTCAAAGTGAAAACATTTTAAACTCCGTGCCTATGTCGCTCAGCCTACTACACATTGGTGTAAAAAATAAATACAACTATATATTTTATTCTTAAGCACCTTTCAAAACACTCTCAAATGTATGGAAGCTCGTGAGATATTAGGCTAAATCATAATTATGAAATAGCAAGTCATTATTATGAGATAGTAAGTCCTTATTATGAAATAGTAATTCATAATTATTAGATAATAAGTCATAATAATGACTTTCTATCTCATAATTATGACTTACTATCTCAAAATTATGAATTAAATATGTTATAATAATGACTTACTATCTCATAATTATGACTTACTATGAGATAGTAAGTCATTATTATAACATATTTAATTCATAATTTTGAGATAGTAAGTCATAATTATGAGATAGAAAGTCATTATTATGAGATAACAAGTCATAATAATGAGATAGTAAGTCATTTTTTTGAGATATGTATGTCATAATTATAAGATTGTAAGTCTGGATCACGAGGTAGGTTTCCATCCAATTGGAGACAGATTTTCATGTGAATATTCTAAAATCCGCATAAAAACAATATGCTCATTTTCCCACCAGAGACGTTTCCATCAAATTGACTTCTTGCAGATACAATACTGTGCGTGATAACATAGTGCACATAAAAATACACTATACAGTGAGGGAAAAAAATATTTGATCCCCTGCTGATTTTGTACGTTTGCCCACTGACAAAGAAATGATCAGTCTATAATTTTAATGGGAGGTTTATTTGAACAGTGTGAGACAGAATAACAACAAAAAATAACAACAACAAAAATATCTGACCCCTCTGCAAAACATGACTTAGTACTTGGTGGCAAAACCCTTGTTGGCAATCACAGAGGTCAGACGTTTCTTGTAGTTGGCCACCAGGTTGCAGCTAACAACAATATATGGACATTTCTGCTCTACCCAAAATTACAACTAACTAATTGCAGAATTCCCACAAAAATGGAAGAGGCAAGCGGAAGGGGGAGAAACTAAGAAACGTGTCTGTCGGCCCAATTGGTTAAAGAAAATCATGATGAATAAAAAAGTATTCCAGTTTCATTTAAGGACCAAAAAATTGACAACTGTGCCATATAGATTGCAAAATAGTTGGGAAGAGATTTTCGATGGCACATGGTTTATGACCTGATACATAAAACGACGCCGGATTCAAAACTTCAAGTTTTTCCATTTCAATTATTATACAAAATTCTTGCAACCATATAAAGTTATATACAGCTCTGGAAAAAATTAAGTTTCTCTGGTTTTACTATTTATAGGTATATGTTTGGGTGAAATTAACATTTTTGTTTTATTCTATAAACTACTGACAACAGTTCTCCCAAATTCCAAATAAAAATATTGTCATTTAGAGCATTTATTTGCAGAAAATGACAACTGGTCAAAATAACAAAAAAAATGCAGTGTTGTCAGACCTCGAATAATGCAAAGAAAATAAGTTCATGTTCATTTTTAAACAACACAAAACAAACATACTAATGTTTTAACTTAGGAAGAGTTCAGAAATCAATATTTAGTGGAATAACCCTGATTTTCAATCACAGCTTTCATGCGTCTTGGCATGCTCTCCACCAGTCTTTCAAAATGATGTTGGGTTATGCCACTCCAGGCGCAAAAATTCAAGGAGCTCAGCTTTGTTTGATGGCTTGTAACCATCCATCTTCCTCTTGATCACATTCCAGAAGTTTTCAATAGGGTTCAGGTCTGGAGATTGGGCTGGCCATGACAGGGTCTTGAGCTGGTGGTCCTCCATCCACAACTTGATTGACCTGGCTGTGTGGCATGGCGCATTGTCCTGCTGGAAAAACCAATCCTCAGAGTTGGGGAACAATGTCAGAGCAAAAGGAAGCAAGTTTTCTTCCAGGGCAACCTTGTACGTGGCTTGATTCATGCGTCCTTCACAAAGACAAATCTGCCCGATTCCAGCCTTGCTGAAGCAACCCCAGATCATCACCGATCCTCCACCAAATTCCACAGTGGGTGCGAGACACTGTGGCTTGTAGGCCTCTCCAGGTCTCTTTCTAACCATTAGACGACCAGGTATTGGGCAAAGCTGAAAATTGGACTCAGGGAAGATGACCTTACTCCAGTCCTCTACGGTCCAATCCTTCTGGTCTTTTGCAAACCTCAGCCTAGCTCTTCTTTGCTTCTCATTGATGAAAGGCTTTTTTATAGCTTTGCATGACTTCAGCCCTGCCCCTAGGAGCCTGTTTCAAACCGTCCTCGCCGTGCACTTCACCCCAGCTGCCGTTTGCCATTCTTTTTGTAGGTCACTTGATGTCATCCTATGGTTGTTGAGTGACATTCAAATGAGTTGGTGGTCATCCCGGTCAGTAGAGAGTCGTTTTCGCCCTCTGCCGGTCTGTAGCTTTGTTGTCCCCAATGTCTGCTGCTTGACCTTGTTCTTGTGAACCGCCGTCATTGAAATGTTAAGGATGGAAGCAACCTGACGCTCACTGTATCCCTCTGCCAGTAAAGCCAGAATTGAACCCTTCTTTTACTCACTCAAAACGTTCCTTTTCAACTCTTTTGGCATGGTCAATAGTTATTTTTTGATTAATATTACTTTTGAGGTACTATTAGCACTGTTTTTGCCACCCAGCTGGTCCTATTGCAAGAGGATAGTGATGACCACAGCAGTGGTTTTTATACTTTTCCTCGTTAAATAAGATTTGGTTCAGGTGATCACCTAATCAGTACCTAATTCAGTAGAATGAGGTGTGCCTGTGTTGGAATTCAACATAAACTGGGCTTGGTCTCCACAATCCCTGGCCTCCACAATCCCCCGACCTCAACCCAATTGAGATGGTTTGGGATGAGTCGGACGGCAGAGTGAATGAAAAGCGGCCAACAAGTGCTCAGCATATGTGGGATCTTCTTCAAGACTGTTGGAAAAGCATTCCAGGTGAAGCTGGTTGAGAGAATGCCAAGAGTGTGTAAAGCTGTCATCAAGGCAAAGGTGGCTACTTTGAAGAATCTAAAATCTAAAATATATTTTGATTTTTTTAACATCTTTTTGGTTACTACATGATTCCATATGTGTTATTTCATAGTTTTGATGTCTTCACTATATATATATATATATATATATATATATATATATATATATATATATATATATATATATATATTCATTAAGTGCACTCGGAAAGTATTCAGACCCCTTACTTTTCCACATTTTATTACATTGCAGCCTTATTCTAAAATTGATTAAATTGATTTTTCCCCCTCATCAATCTGCACACAATACCCCATAATGACAAAGCAAAAACAGGTTTAGAAATCTTTGCAAATGTATTAGAAAGACTCGAAATTGAGCTCAGGTGCATTCTGTTTCCATTGATCATTCAGATGTTTCTACAACTTGATTGAAGTCCACCTGTGGTAAATTAAATTGATTTAACATAATTTGGAAAGGCAAACACCTGTCTATATAAGGTCACACAGTTGACAGTGCATGTCAGAGCAAAAACCAAGCCATGAGGTCGAAGGTATTACCCGTAGAGTTCCGAGACAGGATTGTGTCGAGCCACAGATTTGGGGAAGGGTACAAAAAAAATACTGCAGCATTGATGGTCCCCAAGAACACAGTGGCCTCCATAATAATTAGATGGTAGAAGCTTGGAACCACCAAGACTCTTCTTAGAGCTGACCGACTGGCCAAACTGAGCAATCGGGTGAGAAGGGCCTTGGTCAGGGAGGTGACCAAGAACCCGATGGTCACTCTGACAGAGCTCCAGAGTTCCTCTGTGGAGATGGGAGAACCTTTCAGAAGGACAACCATCTCTGCAGCAATCCACCAATCAGGCCTATATAGTAGAGTGGCCAGACGGAAGCCACTCCTCAGTAAAAGGCACATGAAAGCCCGCTTGGAGTTTCCCAAAAGGCACATAAGGACTCTCAGACCATGAGAAACAAGATTCTCTGGTCTGATGAAACCAAGATTGAACTCTTTGGCCTGAATGCCAAGCGTCACGTCTGGAGGAAACCTGGCACCATCCCTACAGTGAAGCATGGTGGTGGCAGCATCATAACGTGGTGACGTTTTTCAGCGGCAGGGACTGCAAGACTAGTCAGGATTGATGGAAAGGTGAATGGAGCAAAGTACAGAGATATTCTTAATGAAAACCTGCTCCAGAGCGCTCAGGACCTCCGACTGCGGCGAAGGTTCACCTTCCAACACGACAACAACCCTAAGCACACAGCCAAAACAATGCAGGAGTGGCTTCGGGACAAGTCTCTGAATGTCCTTGAGTGGCCCAGCCAGAGCCCGGACATGAACCTGATCGAACATCTCTGGAGAGACCTGAAAATACCTATGCAGCAACGCTCCCCATCCAACCTGACAGAGCTTGAGAGGATCTGCAGAGAAGAATGGGAGAAACTCTTCAAATACAGGTGTGCCAAGCTTGTAGCGTCATACCCAAGAAGACTCAAGGCTGTAATCGCTGCCAAAGGTGCTTCAACAAAGTACTGAGTAAAGGGTCTGAATACTTATGTAAATGTGATATTTCAAATTTGCAAACATTTCTAAGAACCTCTTTTTGCTTTGTCATTATGGGGTATTGTGTGTAGATTGAGGAGGGAAAAAAACAGTTTAATCAATTTTAGAATAAGGCTGTAACGTAACAAAATGTGGAAAAAGTCAAGGGGTATGAATACCTTTCGAATGCACAGCATATACACTACTGTTCAATACTTTGGGGTCACTTAGAAATGTCCTTGTTTTCCATGAAAACATACATGAAATGAGTTTGAATAGGAAATATAGCAAAATGCATAGGAAATGTAGTTATTGACAAAGTTAAAAATAATGATTTTTAATAGAAATAATAATTGTGTCCTTTCCTTCAAACGTTGCTTTCGTCAAAGAATCCTCCATTTGCAGCAATTACAACCCTGCAGACCTTTGGCATTCTAGTTGTCAATTTGTTAAGGTAATCTGAAGAGATTTCACCCAATGCTTCCTGAAGCACCTCCCACAAATTGGATTGGCTTGATGGGCACTTCTTACGAACCATACGGTCAAGCTGCTCCCACAACAGATCAATAGGGTTGAGATCCGATGACTGTGCTGGCCACTCCATTATAGACAGAATACCAGCTGACTGCTTCTTCCCTAAATAGTTCTTGCATAGTTTGGAGCTGTGCTTTGGGTCATTGTCCTGTTGTAGGAGGTAATTGGCTCCAATCAAGCGCCATCCACAGGGTATAGCATGGCGTTACATAATGGAGTGAAAGCCTTCCTTCTTCAAGATCCTTTTTACCCTGTACAAATCTCCCACTTTACCACCACCAAAGCACCCCCAGACCATCACATTGCCTCCACCATGCATGACAAGCACTCCTCCAGCATCTTTTAATTTGGTCTGCGTCTCACAAATGTTCTTCTTTGTGAGCCGAACACCTCAAACTTCGATTCGTCTGTCCATAACAGTTTTTTCCAATCTTCCTCTGTCCATTGTCTGTCTTTTCTTTTTATTGGCCAGTCTGAGATATGGATTTTTCTTTGCAACTCTGCCTAGAAGGTCAGCATCCTGGAGTCACCTCTTCACTGTTGACGTTGAGACTGGTGTTTTGCGGGTACTATTTAATGAAGCTGCCAGTTGAGGACCTGTGAGTCGTCTGTTTCTCAAACTAGACACACTAATGTATTTGTGGTCTTGCTCAGTTGTGCACCGGGGCCTCCCACTCCTCTTTCTATTCTGGTTAGAGACAGTTTGCGCTGTTCTGTGAAGGGAGTAGTACACAGCGTTGTACGAGATCTTCAGTTTCTTGGCAATTTCTTGCATGGTAAAGCCTTCATTTCTCAGAACAAGAATAGACTGACGAGTTTCAGAAGAAAGTTATTTGTTTCTGGCCATTTTGATTCAGTAATCAAACCCACAATTGCTGATGCTCCAGATACTCAACGAGTCTCAAGAAGGCCAGTTTTATTGCTTGTTTAATCAGCACAACAGTTTTCAGCTGTGCTAACATAAATGCAAAAGGGCTTTTTAATGATCAATTAGCTTTTTAAAATGATAAACTTGGATTAGCAAACACAACGTGCCATTGGAACAGAGGACTGATGGTTGCTGATAATGGGCCTCTGTACGCCTATGTAGATATTCCATGAAAAATCAGCTGTTTCCAGCTACAATAGCCATTTACAACATTAACAATTTCTACACTGTATTTCTGATCAATTTGATGTTATTTTAATGGACAAAAAATTTGCTTTTCTTTCGAAAACAAGGACAATTCTAAATGACCCCAAACTTTTAAACGGTAGTGTATATATATTTTATATGTATATTTTTAGTTAATATTTATATACAGTGGGGAGAACAAGTATTTGATACACTGCCGATTTTGCAGGTTTTCCTACTTACAAAGCATGTAGAGGTCTGTAATTTGTATCATAGGTACACTTCAACTGTGAGAGACGAATCTAAAACAAAAATCCAGAAAATCACATTGTATGATTTTTAAGTAATTCATTTGCATTTTATTGCATGACATAAGTATTTGATACATCAGAAAAGCAGAACGTAATATTTGGTACAGAAACCTTTGTTTGCAATTACAGAGATCATACGTTTCCTGTAGGTCTTGACCAGGTTTGCACACACTGCAGCAGGGATTTTGGCCCACTCCTCCATACAGACCTTCTCCAGATCCTTCTGGCTGTCGCTGGGCAATACGGACTTTCAGCTCCCTCCAAAGATTTTCTATTGGGTTCAGGTCTGGAGACTGGCTAAGCCACTCCAGGACCTTGAGATGCTTCTTACGGAGCCACTCCTTAGTTGCCCTGGCTGTGTGTTTTGGGTCGTTGTCATGCTGGAAGACCCAGCCACGACCCATCTTCAATGCTCTTACTGAGGGAAGGAGGTTGTTGGCCAAGATCTCGCGATACATGGCCCCATCCATCCTCCCCTCAATACGGTGCAGTCATCCTGTCCCCTTTGCAGAAAAGCATCCCCAAAGAATGATGTTTCCACCTCCATGCTTCACGGTTGGGATGGTGTTCTTGGGGTTGTACTCATCCTTCTTCTTCCTCCAAACACGGCGAGTGGAGTTTAGACCAAAAAGCTCTATTTTTGTCTCATCAGACCACATGACCTTCTCCCATTTCTCCTCTGGATCATCCAGATGGTCATTGGCAAACTTCAGACGGGCCTGGACATGCGCTGACTTGAGCAGGGGGACCTTGCGTGCGCTGCAGGATTTTAATCCATGACGGCGTAGTGTGTTACTAATGGTTTTCTTTGAGACTGTGGTCCCAGCTCTCTTCAGGTCATTGACCAGGTCCTGCCGTGTAGTTCTGGGCTGATCCCTCACCTTCCTCATGATCATTGATGCCCCACGAGGTGAGATCTTGCATGGAGCCCCAGACCGAGGGTGATTGACCGTCATCTTGAACTTCTTCCATTTTCTAATAATTGCGCCAACAGTTGTTGCATTCTCACCAAGCTGCTTGCCTATTGTCCTGTAGCCTATCCCAGCCTTGTGCAGGTCTACAATTTTATCCCTGATGTCCTTACACAGCTCTCTGGTCTTGGCCATTGTGGAGAGGTTGGAGTCTGTTTGATTGAGTGTGTGGACAGGTGTCTTTTATACAGGTAACGAGTTCAAACAGGTGCAGTTAATACAGGTAATGAGTGGAGAACAGGAGGGCTTCTTAAAGAAAAACTAACAGGTCTGTGAGAGCCGGAATTCTTACTGGTTGGTAGGTGATCAAATACTTATGTCATGCAATTAAATGCAAATTAATTATTTAAAAATCATACAATGTGTACAGTTGAAGTGTACCTATGATAAAAATTACAGACCTCTACATGCTTTGTAAGTAGGAAAACCTGCAAAATTGGCAGTGTATCAAATACTTGTTCTCCCCACTGTATATATATATATATATATATATATACACAGTTGAAGTCGGAAGTTTACATACACATTAGCCAAATACATTTAAACTCAGTTTTTCACAATTCCTGACATTCAATCCTAGCAAAAATTAGTAGAATAATGGTAGCGAGAATGATTTATTTCTGCTTTTATTTCTTTCATCACATTCCCAGTGGGTCAGAAGTTTACATATACTCAAGTAGTATTTGGTAGCATTGCCTTTAAATTGTTTAACTTGGGTCAAACGTTTCGGGTAGACTTCCACAAGCTTCCCACAATAAGTTGGGTGAATTTTGGCCCTTCCTCCTGACAGAGCTGGTGTAACTGAGTCAGATTTGTAGGCCTCCTTGCTCGCACACGCTTTTTCAGTTCTGCCCACACATTTTCTATAGGATTGAGGTCAGGGCTTAGTGATGGCCACTCCAATACCTTGACTTTGTTATCCTTAAGCCATTTTGCCACAACATTGGAAGTACTGTATGCTTGGGGTCATTGTCCATTTGGAAGACCCATTTGCGACCAAGCTTTAACTTCCTGACTGATGTCTTGAGATGTTGCTTCAATATATCCACATAATTTTCCTTCCTCATGATGCCATCTATTTTGTGAAGTGCACATGTCCCTCCTGCAGCAAAGCACCCCCACAACATGATTCTGCCACCCCCGTGCTTCACGTTTGGGATGGTGTTCTTCGGCTTGCAAGCCGTATCCTTTTTCCTCCAAACATAACGATGGTCATTATGGCCAAACAGTTATATTTTTGTTTCATCAGACCAGAGGACATTTCTCCAAAAAGTACGATCTTTGTCCCCATGTGCAATTGCAAACCGTAGTCTGGCTTTTTTATGGCGGTTTTGGAGCAGTGGCTTCTTCCTTGCTGAGCGGCCTTTCAGGATATGTCGATATAGGACTCGTTTTACTGTGGATATACAGTGGGGAAAAAAAGTATTTTGTCAGCCACCAATTGTGCAAGTTCTCCCACTTAAAAAGATGAGAGAGGCCTGTAATTTTCATCATAGGTACATGTCAACTATGACAGACAAAATGAGAAAAGAAATTCCAGAAAATCACATTGTAGGATTTTTTATGAATTTATTTGCAAATTATGGTGGAAAATAAGTATTTGGTCAATAACAAAAGTTTCTCAATACTTTGTTATATACCCCTTGTTGGCAATGACACAGGTCAAACGTTTTCTGTAAGTCTTCACAAGGTTTTCTACACACTGTTGCTGGTATTTTGGCCCATTCCTCCATGCAGATCTCCTCTAGAGCAGTGATGTTTTGGGGCTGTCGCTGGGCAACACGGACTTTCAACTCCCTCCAAAGATTTTCTATGGGGTTGAGATCTGGAGACTGGCTAGGCCACTCCAGGACCTTGAAATGCTTCTTACGAAGCCACTCCTTCATTGCCCGGGAGGTGTGTTTGGGATCATTGTCATGCTAAAAGACCCAGCCACGTTTCATCTTCAATGCCCTTGCTGATGGAAGGAGGTTTTCACTCAAAATCTCACGATACATGGCCCCATTCATTCTTTCCTTTACACGGATCAGTCGTCCTGGTCCCTTTGCAGAAAAACAGCCCCAAAGCATGAAGTTTCCACCCCCATGCTTCACAGTAGGTATGGTGTTCTTTAGATGCAACTCAGCATTCTTTGTCCTCCAAACACGATGAGTTGAGTTTTTACCAAAAAGTTATATTTTGGTTTCATCTGACCATATGACATTCTCCCAATCCTCTTCTGGATCATCCAAATGCACTCTAGCAAACTTCAGACGGGCCTGGACATGTACTGGCTTAAGCAGGGGGACACGTCTGGCAATGCAGGATTTGAGTCCCTGGCGGAGTAGTGTGTTACTGATGGTAGGCTTTGTTACTTTGGTCCCAGCTCTCTGCAGGTCATTCACTAGGTCCCCCGTGTGGTTCTGGGATTTTTGCTCACCGTTCTTGTGATCATTTTGACCCCACGGGGTGAGATCTTGCGTGGAGCCCCAGATCGAGGGAGATTACCAGTGGTCTTGTATGTCTTCCATTTCCTAATAATTGCTCCCACAGTTGATTTCTTCAAACCAAGCTGCTTACCTATTGCAGATTCAGTCTTCCCAGCCTAGTGCAGGTCTACAATTTTGTTTCTGGTGTCCTTTGACAGCTCTTTGGTCTTGACCATAGTGGAGTTTGGAGTGTGACTGTTTGAGGTTGTGGACAGGTGTCTTTTATACTGATAACAAGTTCAAACAGGTGCCATTAATACAGGTAACGAGTGGAGGACAGAGGAGCCTCTTAAAGAAGAAGTTACAGGTCTGTGAGAGCCAGAAATCTTGCTTGTTTGTAGGTGACCAAATACTTATTTTCCACCATAATTTGCAAATAAATTCATAAAAAATCCTACAATGTGATTTTCTGGATTTTTTTTTCTCAATTTGTCTGTCATAGTTGACGTGTACCTATGATGAAAATGACAGGCCTCTCTCATCTTTTTAAGTGGGAGAACATGCACAATTGGTGGCTGACTAAATACTTTTTTTCCCCACTGTAGATACTTTTGTACCTGTTTCCCCCAGCATCTTCACAAGGTCCTTTGCTGTTGTTCTGGGATTGATTTGCACTTTTCGCACCAAAGTACGTTCATCTCTAGGAGACAGAACGCGTCTCCTTCCTGAGCGGTATGACGGCTGCGTGGTCCCATGGTGTTTATACTTGCGTACTATTGTTTGTACAGATGAACGTGGTACCTTCAGGCATTTGGAAATAGCTCCCAAGGATGAACCAGACTTGTGGAGGTCTACAATTTTTTTTCTGATGTCTTGGCTGATTTCTTTTGATTATCCCATGATGTCAAGCAAAGAGGCACTAAGTTTGAAGGTAGGTCTTGAAATACATCCACAGGTACACCTCCAATTGACTCAAATGATGTCAATTAGCGTATCAAACGCTTCTAAAGCCATGACATCACTTTCTGGAATTTTCCAAGCTGTTTAAAGGCACAGTCAACTTAGTGTATGTAAACTTTTGACCCACTGGAATTGTGATACAGTGAATTATAAGTTAAATAATCTGTCTGTAAACAATTGTTGGAAAAATTACTTGTGTCATGCACAAAGTAGATGTCCTAACCAACTTGCCAAAACTATAGTTTGTTAAAAAGAAATTTGTGGAGTGGTTGAAAAACAAGTTTTAATGACTCCAACCTAAGTGTATGTAAACTTCCGACTTCAACTGTATATGGGGGATTGGAAATCATGCAGACAATTACATTGATGGAAGACACAATCTATCTGCAATATTAAAGCTGATCTACCCCATATAAAATAAATAAATAATAATATAACAATTGTCTGTCCTCGGTTGCAACACTCTCTACCGATTTCCAAACTGAATCTGGAAACATTGTCTGCACAAGAACTGTTCGCCGGGAGCATCATGAAATGGGTTTCCATGGCCGACCAGCCGCACACAAGCCTAACATAACCATGCACAATGCCAAGTGTCGGCTGGAGTGGTGTAAAGCTCGCCGCCATTGGACTCTGGAGCAGTGGAAACGCGTTCTCTGGAGTGAAGAATCACGCTTCACCATCTGGCAGTGCGATGAACTAATTTGGGTTTGGCGGATGCCATGAGAACGCTACCTACCCCAATGCATAGTGCCAACTGTAAAGTTTGGTGGAGGAGGAATTATGGTCTGGGGCTGTTTTTCATACAGCATACAGTGACATTCTAGACGATTCTGTGCTTCCAACTTTGTGGCAACAGTTTGGGGAAGGCCCTTTCCTGTTTCAGCATAACAATGCCCCCGTGCACAAAGCGAGTTCCATACATAAATGGTTGGTCGAGATTTGTGTGGAAGTACTTGAATGGCCTGCACAGAGCCCTGACCTCAACCCCATCGAACACCTTTGGCATTAATTGGAACGCTGACTGCGAGCCAGGCCTAATCGCCCAAAATCAGTGCCCGACCTCACTAATGCTCTTGTGGCTGAATGGAAGCAAGTCCCCACAGCAATTTTCCAACATCTAGTGGAAAGCGTTCCCAGAAGAATGGAGGCTGTTATAGTAGCAAAGGGGGGACCAACTCCATATTACTGCCCATGATTTTGAAATGAGATGTTCGACGAGCAGGTGTCCACATACTTTTTGCGGTTAAATTCCCGTGTACGAATAAAATATATAAATTAAATGGGTTTCCATCGCATTTTAAACTCATTTTCAACTCTACTGACTCTCTAATGTTGCTTTATATAGTGAGTGTGTCCACTCCGGTATTGGCATGTGTGCTCAAGCCAACAGCGTGCAGACGCTCTAGCCAACAGCTTGCAGATATCTGATGAGATTATTATGAACTAAAGAGCGAGATTATTTTTAGTTGTCAAATGGCAGCCATGCATTGATGATCATGTCACAATAATAAGGCCCTCGATATTTATTGGAAAGGAGCATCAAGCTCATCACCTTGCACTCTCACCACCCTGTAAAGTTCATAATTTATTTAATCTGTAGCCTAATAAACTGTGTGCTTTCCTGACGAGTTGTAGTGGGAGGACCACACAGCATGTCATCATGTGACTCCAAGTTTACTTTGATATGATGGTTAGTACACTGAACAAAAATGTAAACAGAAATGAATCAGAAAACCAGTCAGTATCTGTTGTGACTACCATGTGCCTCATGCAGCTCGACACATCTCCTTCTCATAGAGTTGATATGGCTGTTGATTGTGGACTGTGGAATGTTGTCCCACTCCTCTTCAATGGCTGTGCAAAGTTGCTGGAAATTGGCGGGAACTGGAACACGCTGTCATACACGTCTATCCAATAATCCTAAACATGCTGGTCTGGTGAGTATGCAGGCCATGGAAAAAATGGGACATTTTCAGCTTCCAGGAATTGTGTACAGATCCTTGCGACATGGGGATGTGCATTATCATGCTGAAACATGAGGTGATAGCGGCAGATGAATGGCACGACAGTGGCCCTCAGGATCTCGTAACGATATCTCTGTGCATTCAAATAGCCATAGATAAAATGCAATTGTGTTCGTTGTCCGCAGCTTATGCCTGCCCATACCATAACCCCACCGCTACCATGGGGCACTCTGTTCACAACATTGACGTCAGCAAACCGCTCGCCCACACGACGCCGTATGACGCCGGCACAGTTGAAACGCGAAGAGCAGAAACTGGGATTCATCCGAAGAGAGCACACTTCTCAAGCGTGCCAGTGGCCATCAAAGGTGAGCATTTGCCCACTGAAGTCTGTAACGACGCCGAACTGCAGTCAGGTCAAGACCCTGGTGAGGATGACGAGCACGCAGATGAGCTTCCCTGAGACGGTTTCTGACAGTTTGTGCAGAAATGCTTCAGATGTGCAAACCCATAGTTTCATCAGCTCTCTGGGTGGCTGGTCACAGTTGATCCCACATATGAAGAAGCTGGATGTGGAGGTCCTGGGCTGGCGTGGTTACACGTAGTATGCGGTTGTGAGGCTGGTTGGACGTACTGCCAAATTCTCTAAAATGACGGCTTATGGTAGAAAAATTAACATTCAATTCTCTGGCAACAGCTCTGGTGGACATTCCTACAGTCAGCATGCCAATTGCACAGTCCCTCAAAACTTGAGATATCTGCGGCATTGTGTTGTGTGACAAAACTGCACAATTTAGAGTGGCCTTTTATTGTCCCCAGCACAAGGTGCATCTGTGTAATGATCATGCTGTTTAATCAGCTTCTTGATGTGCCACGCCTATCAGGTGGATTGATTATTTTGGCAGATGAGACATGCTCATTAACAGGGATGTAAACAGATTTGTTCACCAAATTTGAGAGAAATAAGATTTTTGTGCGCATGGAAAATGTATGGGATTTTTTATTTCAGCTGATGAAAAATGGGACCAACACTTTACATGTTGCGTTTATATTTTTGTTCATTATATAAATATGGGTGAATGTGTATTGTTCTCCTAAAGCTGACAAAGGCAGCCGCTGAAACGTGTCTGTTTGTTCTGACCTCTGCTGCAAAAGAAAATACATATTTCAGTGAGTGCAGGTTTTTCCTTTCTTCAAGTATATGCCTTTTGAACCCAGCACCCAAATACTTTTTGTAACTACAAACATTTAAGATGAGCACACCAGTTTCTCTTTCCAGGCTAAGCTTATTCACCAGTCCAGTGTACCCAACAAAAACAAAAATGTGCACCCCTTTCGGTCCCCAGGACCAGTATTGGGAAACACTGCACCAGTCAGTGAAGTATTACATAGAAGCTTATCCTGGTAAAACCAGACTGAAATGCATTGCGATTAGTCAGGGTGGCAGGTTTAGCTTCATACCTAGGTTCAAATAGCCTACTATTTGAAATCTTTCCAATACTTTAAAGCCCCAGTGCAGTCAAACACGTGATTTTCCTATTCCTTTTAATGATATTTCCACACATAAAGGTCGAAATAATACTGTGAAATTGTGAAAATTATGATAATGCCCTTTTTGTGTAAGAGCTGTTTGAAAAAATTGGCTGTAATTTCAGACTGTTTTGGTGGGATTCAGTTTTTGAGTGCTGCATAACGTCACACAGCAATCTGATTATAATGCACCAATGATTGTTCATCTTGTATTTGCATAATTATCTGGTATTTCCTAACAACATTACAGTTTGGATATTTGAATAATGACAGATCTTTGGATTATTCGTATTTTCATCATGGACAGCCTAGCCAGCAGATCCGACCCGCTTGTTGACAGCTGCACTAGGGTCGGACAGGCTTCCTGTGTAGATTAAGACACCGCGGAGCCGGTGTGAGATATGGCTCGGAAAATGTACCTTAATCCAGGGATGAGAAATATGTTGTACTCTGAATTGTCCCATTATCCCAACTGTTACATCGAGAAGATTGAACAACTGCTAGTTTTTAAGTAAACTGCCGTTTTTGTCCTCATACTAGCTAGCAGTAGCCACAGCAGCAATAACAAGCTATAGGAGATTTTCTAATTTTTCTTTCAGAATAAAAATAATCTACCTCACCTCCACCAGTGAATCAACGAGGGTGAACAAGCAGCACTTTTGTGTTTTTATTGCCTAACCCTGTCACGCCCTGACTCTAGGGACTTGTATTTGTTGAGTCAGGGTGTGTATTTTCTGTGTTGGGTTTGTCTATGTTAGTTTCTAGATCTATGTTAGTTTCTAGATCTATGTTGGCCAGGGTGGTTCCCAATCAGAGGCAGCTGTAGCTCATTGTCTCTGATTGGGGACCATACTTAGGTAGCCTGTTGGCACTAGTGGGGTGTGGGATCTTGTTCCGTGTGAGGTATGTTATTTGTCTACCTTGGACGTCACGTTCGTTTGTTGTTTTGGTTGTGCGTTTATTCGTGTAATAAATATGAATGCATATCACGCTGCGCTTTGGTCCTTCTCGTTCATGAACGATCGTGACAAACCCTTATTATAATAGATCATATTACTATGAAAGCTCAGGCTTTGTGGTCAGATTGGTAACTAAATCATCCGGCTTGGTCTAGCTGGTTTGTGACTTTGCTACTTACAGGCATACATTAATATTATATATCATTTTTCAGTTATGGACTATCAAATATTAAATTATGTTACATATTTTCTAAAATATTAGAGTGAAAACCTTAAGATTGTAAAATGTAACTTTGTCACCTTACAAACAGGTTGATAACTTGTAGCTACACAATTCCCTTCCATTCATGATCCTCTTTCTTATGTGCTAAAGGGTCATCGCTGACAAAGGCCTGCAGGATGAGGAGGACCATGAGGTCATGGATGTCTTGATGGAAAATGCTTTTGATGAGGAGCTACTTGAAAACTAGGACGAAGAGTATGAGACTGACACACACACACAGGACAGACATGTGAACATCGACTGTCAGAGAAGAAGCTGACCTGTTCCCCCCCTTACCCTCCTAGGTTGATGCTGGTGGAGGTGGCTGCTGTACATACCAAGCTAGTGGTTCAGGTCATAGAAATGCTCTAGCCTGGTTCACATCGACGGGGCCGTAGTGGAGAAGGTGAAAAGCTTCAAGTTCCTCAGCATACACATCACTGACAATCTGAAATGGTCCACCCACACGGTGTGGTGAAGAAGGCGCAACAGTGCCTCTTCAACTTCAGGAGGCTGAAGAAATTCGGCTTGGCCCCTAAGACCCTCACAAACTTTTACAGATGCACCATTGAGAGCATCCTGTCTGGCAATCACCGCCTGGTACGGCAACTGCACCGCCAGCAACCGCAGGGCTCTACAGAGGGTGCATCACTGGGGGCACACTGCCTGCGTTCCAGGACACCTACAGAACCGATGTCACAGGAAGGCCAAAAAGATCATCAAGGACATCAACCACCCAAGCTACAATCTGTTCACCCCGCTATCATCCAGAAGGTGAAGTCAGTACAGGTGCATCAAAGCTGGGACCGAGAGACTGAGAAACACTTTCTGTCTCAAGGCCATCACTCTGTTAAATAGCCATCACTAGCCGGCCTCCACCCAGTACCCTGCCCTGAACTTAGTCACTGTCACTAGCCGGCTACCACCCGGTTACACAACCCTGCACCTTAGAGGCTGCTGCCCTATGTACTTAGACATGGAATCACTGGTCACTTTAATGATGTTTACATACTGTTTTACTCATTCCAAATGTACAGTATATACTGTATTCTAGTCAATGTCATCCTATTCAACTATTGCTGTATATATACTATTCTATCCTACGTATTCTACAGGTATACTAAATATTATATCCACATGCTGTCCATAATGTCTATAATGTCTATACATCCCATCACACATATATGTTTTTTGCGACTACAGCCACTTTTTCCGGATTGACTGACCTTCATGTCTTAAAGTAATGATGGACTGTCATTTCTCTTTGCTTATTTGAGCTGTTCTTGCCATAATATGGACTTGGTCTTTTACTAAATAGGGCTATCTTCTGTATACCACCCCTACTTTGTCACAACACAACTGATTGGCATTAAGAAGGAAAGAAATTCCACAAGTTAACTTTTAACAAGGCACACCTGTTCATTGAAATGTGTTCTAGGTGACTACCTCATGAAGCTGGTTGAGAGAATGCCAAGAGTGTGCAAAGCTGTCATCAAGGCAAAGGGTGGCTATTTTGAAAAATCTCAAATTTAAAATATATTTTGATTTGTTTAACACTTTTTTGGTTACTACATGATTCCATATGTGTTATTTCATAGTTTTGATGTCTTCACTATTATTCTACAATGTAGAAAATAGTAAAAATAAAGAAAAACCCTGGAATGAGTAGGTGTGTCCAAACTTTTGACTGGTACTGTATATATATATTGTGACGTCACGAGAGGCTACACAGCTTTCAGCGGGATTGCTCAAGTAGTGCAAGGAGACAAGGTTCAAACAAAACAAGGATTTTATTATAGGTCTTGGGAAATTAACGAAAATATAACAAAATTCTGTTCTCTTGTGGCTCTTTAAGGGTTAACAGTTCAGGGAGGTCTCTTCCACATCCAAAATCATAATTCTCACTCGCTCAGATAACTTTTCCCCAGCCTTACTGTAGTCCACGTTGCAGCTAGTGGCCAACCCAGCAAAAAGTCCTTCCAAATGTCTCTCACGTATTTCCACAGGTGCATATATCCAAAGGTGAGTATTTCCCAAAGGTAAGTATCTCCAAATCCTTATATTCCTCATGGAAGTGGACGTGCAGCACTCTTGTCCTCCAGAGAGAGCCCAGGTTGGAGACTGTGTCTCTTCCCTTCCCCAACCTTCAGCTCATCAGCTCCTCATTTGTTTCAGCTGCGTGGGAAGATTGGCCATAGAGGGGTGGAGTTCCCGACCATACCAGCAGATGGAGCCATAGCTGTCTGGGTTTGCAGCCACCTCAGGGGGATGTAACGTCCCTCCAGGACACAGCCTCTCGTGACATCACACATCCCCCTCCTCGGGACCGACGTCCTCGTCGGGTAAAGGCAGCGAAGAAGGCATCACGCCGGGAGAGGGCGTCCGCATTGCTGTGGTGCTTGCCAGACTGCTCTCTCTTCAACTCCTCCAACTCTAGGACCAGGGACTCAGCCTCCTGTTGTCTCTCCTTGAGTTTCTTACTGAACGCATCAGCCTTGGTTTTAGCAGAGTTTAGCTTCTGTTGAGCAGCTTTCAGTTCCTTCTCTCTCTCTGCCTCCGCATTCTTCATCTTGTTCTCCAACACCTTGTACTTCTCCTCTGCCTTCTTCTGGACCTCCTTACTACTGCGCAGGGTCTCCTCACACTCCTCGATGGTCCTGCGCAGCCTCTCCAGCTCCAGCTCCAGCAACTCCTGTTGCTTAGGGAAGGAGCTCTGTTGGAGTTTAGCCTGGAGGATATCTAACTCTTCTGTCTTCATGTCTAACTGTTGCTTTAACAAACGATACCTCTCAGCGGTCCCCTTCAGACCAGACAGTTCTTTGTCCAGATTCTGTAGCTCCGTCTCTGTGTCGGTCTGGGCACCTGCCATCCCTATCAGAGCCCGGGCGGGAGTGAGTAACTCGGAGGATTGCACCGGAGCCTTCCCAGGATGAGTCTTGCCTCTCCGTTTCCGAGGTACTCGGGTTATCCTCTCCTGAGACTCTCTCCAGAGTGGGTAAAAGGCTGGGCAGTCTCGTCCAATTAGGACAGGGACGGGGAGGAATCAACCACCCCCGCTCGTCGTGTGTATGGTTCCCCGTGTGCTGGTCATTGTAAGTTCAGTAATGGGGTATTCTCTGGTGTCCCCATGGACACAGGAAACTGGGGAGGACTTTCCCCGGGGTCAGACACGTTGGGCCCACCAAATCCTTACGCACCAGGGTGGCCCGGCTACCAGAATCCAGTAAGGCCTCCACATCATGGTGATTCACAGTTACCGGGCAGGTGGGGGGTCGATCTGGGCCGCCATCTACGACTCCCAAGAGCGAGGCAAAATGGTGTGTGGGTGCTGAGCTGGAGGACTCCGCAGTGGGCATAGGTTCATCGGCTGGTTTCCCACACTGCCAGGAGATATGTCCCATCTCCCCACACCGGTAACACTGTCGAGTTTCCCCCTCCTGGTGTACTCTTCTTGGACCCGCCTGGTTTCTGGCTCCCCCTGAGCCGGGATAAGTCCTGACGTGGCTGGGTTCGAGACCTTGGGGTCCTTTGGACGGGTTCTTCCCATTTGTGGTGGGGCCGCACTCCTGGGGTCTTTTCGGGAAGCATTCAGCATCTCCGCTGTGGCCTGGTACTTTTCCACAGCTTCCACGGTCAGATCAGCCGTGGTCAAGGCCTGTTGACTGATGAACCGTTTTGCCTCATAAGGCAGGGCGCGTGAGGTAACGATCCACCACAACGGCCTCCACCACCGCCGCTGCTGTATTCCTCTGCGGATCCAGCCATTTCCTTGCGATTCGGACAAGTTCATGCATCTGCGCCCGAGGAGGTTGGTCTGGTTGGAAGGTCCAGCTGTGAAAGCGCTGGGCCATACCAAACTTTTGTGAGTCCATATCTGCTGAGGATCTCAGACTTCAGGGCATCATAGTCAGTAACCTGGTCAGGGCCCAGGTCCCGGACAGCATTCAGCGATTCCCCGGTTAGAAAGGGGGCTAACAGACCAACCCACTGTTGCTTGGGCCAGGCTTCCCTAGTGGCCGTGGCCTCAAATGCATGCAGTTATGCCTCAATGTCATCGGTAGCTCCCATCTTAGATATAAAGTCACTTGCCTTTATTGGGCGGGTATTTTGGACCACCCTCTGTCTCTGCAACTGCAATTCCTCTGCCTTCAGAAGGTTGGCTTTCTTTTGCTCCTCCAAGAGAGCCACGTTTGCTTGCATCTGGGCTTGCTGGCCAGCAACAAGGGCTTTCAATATGTCCTCCATTTCAGTCGGGCGGGGAGCCTACGGCCAACTTGGAAAACTGGGTGATCAAACCTTCGGTATCCTCCTCTGACATGCACTATTAACGCTTGAGCGTGCCCGTATTCTCCACCATCTGTGACGTCACGAGAGGCTACACAGCTTTCAGCGGGATTGCTCAAGTAGTGCAAGGAGACAAGGTTCAAACAAAACAAGGATTTTATTATAGGTCTTGGGAAATTAACGAAAATATAACAAAATTCTGTTCTCTTGTGGCTCTTTAAGGGTTAACAGTTCAGGGAGGTCTCTTCCACATCCAAAATCATAATTCTCACTCGCTCAGATAACTTTTCCCCAGCCTTACTGTAGTCCACGTTGCAGCTAGTGGCCAACCCAGCAAAAAGTCCTTCCAAATGTCTCTCACGTATTTCCACAGGTGCATATATCCAAAGGTGAGTATTTCCCAAAGGTAAGTATCTCCAAATCCTTATATTCCTCATGGAAGTGGACGTGCAGCACTCTTGTCCTCCAGAGAGCCCAGGTTGGAGACTGTGTCTCTTCCCTTCCCCAACCTTCAGCTCATCAGCTCCTCATTTGTTTCAGCTGCGTGGGAAGATTGGCCATAGAGGGGTGGAGTTCCCGACCATACCAGCAGATGGAGCCATAGCTGTCTGGGTTTGCAGCCACCTCAGGGGGATGTAACGTCCCTCCAGGACACAGCCTCTCGTGACATCACAATATATATATATATATATATATATATATATATATATATATATTTATACTCCGGACTCTTAATATTTAGATATTTCTTAATTCCATTTTTTTACTTTAAGATCTGTGTGTATTGTTGTGAATTGTTCAATATTAATGCACTACTGGAGCTAGGAACACAAGCATTTCGCTACACCTACAATAACATCTGCTAAATATGTGTATGTGACCAATACAATTTGATTTTGATTTGACATAACACAAACAGATGATCGAAAACCAAGCTAACATTTGGCTGATTGTCAGAACAGAAAGAGTGAAACTTTAATGTACTTGAGGACTACTCTAGAAATTGTTGGCTTTGTTGCAGGAAATAAAGAAAGGAGAACATGCTGTGGTTTGCTTGTGTGGCGCCTGAATGCGAGGGCAAGAGGTTTTGTATGATGTTTTGGTTATGATAGTGATGTAGGCCCTAACTTGCACTTTGTTTTCAGGTTTAAATGAAATAACCTTATTATTTCAATAAAGTTATTGTTTTATTAATATTATATCATTTTTCCTTATCATATGTAAGACTCAATGCTTTCTGTAATTTGTTTTGGTGCAGATATGTGTTTAATTTACAATCCGGATAAGAAAGTGTCTGATCACGAAAAATTCCATAGAATTGTAGAAAAGTACCATTAGTCAATAAAACAGGTGTTCCTTATTTTGTAAGAATCAGAATATAAATACCTTTTACTGTGAACGAGTTATAACTCCCAAAGCTTGAGTTGTAGAATATACTTACATGCCATGATTTTGACCTTGTTTACAATTTGTTTATTATGTTATGTAAATAACTGACAAGAAAATGTATGGAAATGACAACAACCTTTCATTGCAGTCTGTTGCATTCTGGTTTCTTTATTTACTTTCAACAACGAAAAACATTCAAAAATGTGTAGTTCAAGAGTGTTTACTCGTTAGAAAAATTAAAATAAGTTATATGCCACTTTCACGTGCTAGTCAGAACTAGGAAACGCTGAAATTTCCGACTTGCTAACTGGTTGTAGTTATGCACGTGCCGCGTTCAACCAGTTAGCAAGTCGGAAATGTCAGCGTTTCTAGTTCCGACTAGCACTCTGCATTAATCTCCAGTATCATCACAGTCTATTTCGCAAAGTTATGAAATAGACTTTGTGATGATACTGAAGACTATACCATAGGCCTCTGCATCTCAGATGCCTAACACAGCAAGTAAAATGAAGTATTACTTACTGTGTTTTGCCTCTGAGATGCAGAGGATTATAGTATGCCCTGTAGATAATCATGGCATTCTGCATTAAATAGCAGCAGATAGAATATAGGCCAGGATGATCCACCATGCAAACAGGCTGTTCTGGTCCTGCATCTTCTAGTGACCTACTGCATCTTCTGGTGACCTGTTGAAAACAGTGATATAGCAAATTAAGATACGTGATGTATGCCTGTTGTTTTGTTGACAAACAAATTAGCTTACACAGCTGTGGAAGTTTGTCGCTTTCAGGGTCCAACTCCAGCTCCAACTGAGAGGTTGAATCAGGGGCACAACTTTCACTGGGGAAAAATTGCATTATTGTCCCCCACAGTTTTATCATTGGAATGTGATACAAAACGAGGCAACGGTGTGCTTTAGGACCATGATGACGCTTCCGAGCAGTCAGATAGGCTGTTTGGAGTGTTTATCCGACAGGATAAAAAATAAAATAAAAAAGTGATTTCCCTCCCTTGGTTGAATACCATGTGCCTTTTTTTTTTTTTTTAAGGGGTAAAGGGGTGGTCTCTAGACCAGGGGTCTCCAACATTTTCTAGCATGAGAGTTACTTATAGTGAGCTACTGATAAATGTTTTCCTAGCTTTCAAATAGGCTCTCTGTATTTTCCCGAATTCCATTTTCTCTGTTTAATTTTTCCTGGTTTGGGAGTTTTTCACTTTTCATTCTCAAAATTGATATGATTCATAGAGAAACAATGAAATTACATTTTCTGAGGCCATGTCAATGCTTCAATCACATCAGAACACCAAGGCTGGAAAAATAACTAACAAATGTAGATTTTTGAGTGTAATACCCATTTAATTTAGCATTTTGAGAGAGAGGAATGTGCTGGTCTAGCAATGTTTTTTCTGCTGCATACAGTGGGGAGAACAAGTATTTGATACACTGCCGATTTTGCAGGTTTTCCTACTTACAAAGCATGTAGAGGTCTGTAATTTTTATCATAGGTACACTTCAACCGTGAGAGACGGAATCTAAAACAAAAATCCAGAAAATCACATTGTATGATTTTTAAGTAATTAATTTGCATTTTATTGCATGACATAAGTATTTGATCACCTACCAACCAGTAAGAATTCCGGCTCTCACAGACCTGTTAGATTCCGTCTCTCACGGTTGAAGTGTACCTATGATAAAAATTACAGACCTCTACATGCTTTGTAAGTAGGAAAACCTGCAAAATCGGCAGTGTATCAAATACTTGTTCTCCCCACTGTATGTAATGACAGAGATTGCAAACAAAAGCTCACCCGATTGATACAAATAAGAATGATTATAATTCTGCCAGGTAAGCCTAATTTGTAGTTAACATTTAATTGAGAAGGTTTTGGGAAAGTCTTTCTGTCTACCCAGAAGACAGTTATCATTATCGCTAACTGGCTACATGAAGTGAATGATAGACAAATGCATGCACCAGACAGACATACAGGGGCAATATTGCTAGAAATTAATTGGCAGATATTGTGATACGTTTGACATTTTAAGCCAATTGAGACCAACAAGGGGTGTTATAATGTCAATGTGAATTTGATTGGATAGTAGCCGGGCGCTTGAGGTGTCTGATACTTGTGAGATTTGTTTTTGACAGTTTGCGGTGGAAAACGTGAAAAATACATGCACTTTCAGAATTGTTTGGCGAGCTACTCATAGGTGGGAGCGAGCTACTGGTAGAGAGCCCAGAACCTGTTGGAGAGCCCAGCTCTAGACAATTCTATCAGCCAATCAAGGCTGTAAATGTAAATATATTCAAATTTGTATCCCCACGCCCACACAGTCGGACTGAGCACTTCAGTGGCCAAAGGATTATTACAAATATATGTTGGAGTTATATTACAAAATAAATACAGTGATTTATTAGACATAAAGTGATGATTAAAACAATTAATAAAGACTGCATGGGGCTTTAAGGGTTTGCTCCAGTCTGCCTGGAGTGTCAGAGGGGACTATTGCCTGTTTTTTGGGCTATTGTATTGGTCAATAAAGCCAGACAAGCTCAATCAAGCACAGATAAAGTATTTGATTTTAAATAGTATGTGAACCCAGGTTTGTTAAGCATATCCACCAGTCAGTGTAGCATTAAACTGATTTTAAATAATTCAACATGAGCATGAGGTTAAACATAAAAAATGTAAGGAAATAGCTTTCCCGTGATGTGTTGCTAATGTGGCGCTAAGATATGAGACACACGCACACTCTCACATGCACACACGCACACACGCACACACACACGCAGGCACAAACACACACTCACACACACTCGCAACTGTCCTACTTTGTGCCAACTCGTGTTCTTCTGCTTATACAGTGGGGAAAAAAAGTATTTAGTCAGCCACGAATTGTGCAAGTTCTCCCACTTAAAAAGATGAGAGAGGCCTGTCATTTTCATCATAGGTACACGTCAACTATGACAGACAAAATGAGGGAAAAAAATCCAGAAAATCACATTGTAGGATTTTTTATGAATTTATTTGCAAATTATGGTGGAAAATAAGTATTTGGTCAATAATAAAAGTTTCTCAATACTTTGTTATATACCCTTTGTTGGCAATGACACAGGTCAAACGTTTTCTGTAAGTCTTCACAAGGTTTTCACACACTGTTGCTGGTATTTTGGCCCATTCCTCCATGCAGATCTCCTCTAGAGCAGTGATGTTTTGGGGCTGTCGCTGGGCAACACAGACTTTCAACTCCCTCCAAAGATTTTCTATGGGGTTGAGATCTGGAGACTGGCTAGGCCACTCCAGGACCTTGAAATGCTTCTTACGAAGCCACTCCTTCGTTGCCCGTGCAGTGTGTTTGGGATCATTGTCATGCTGAAAGACCCAGCCACGTTTCATCTTCAATGCCCTTGCTGATGGAAGGAGGTTTTCACTCAAAATCTCACGATACATGGCCCCATTCATTCTTTCCTTTACACGGATCAGTCGTCCTGGTCCCTTTGCAGAAAAACAGCCCCAAAGCATGATGTTTCCACCCCCATGCTTCACAGTAGGTATGGTGTTCTTTGGATGCAACTCAGCATTCTTTGTCCTCCAAACACGACAAGTTGAGTTTTTACCAAAAAGTTATATTTTGTTTTCATCTGACCATATGACATTCTCCCAATCCTCTTCTGGATCATCCAAATGCACTCTAGCAAACTTCAGACGGGCCTGGACATGTACTGGCTTATGCAGGGGGACACGTCTTGCACTGCAGGATTTGAGTCCCTGGCGGCGTAGTGTGTTACTGATGGTAGGCTTTGTTACTTTGGTCCCAGCTCTCTGCAGGTCATTCACTAGGTCCCCCCGTGTGGTTCTGGGATTTTTGCTCACCGTTCTTGTGATCATTTTGACCCCACAGGGTGAGATCTTGCGTGGAGCCCCAGATCGAGGGAGATTATCAGTGGTCTTGTATGTCTTCCATTTCCTAATAATTGCTCCCACAGTTGATTTCTTCAAACCAAGCTGCTTACCTATTGCAGATTCAGTCTTCCCAGCCTGGTGCAGGTCTACAATTTTGTTTCGGGTGTCCTTTGACAGCTCTTTGGTCTTGGCCATAGTGGAGTTTGGAGTGTGACTGTTTGAGGTTGTGGACAGGTGTCTTTTATACTGATAACAAGTTCAAACAGGTGCCATTAATTCAGGTAACGAGTGGAGGACAGAGGAGCATCTTAAAGAAGAAGTTACAGGTCTGTGAGAGCCATATATCTTGCTTGTTTGTAGGTGACCAAATACTTATTTTCCACCATAATTTGCAAATAAATTCATTAAAAATCCTACAATGTGATTTTCTGGAATTTTTTTCCTCAATTTGTCTGTCATAGTTGACGTGTACCTATGTTGAAAATTACAGGCCTCTCTCATCTTTTTAAGTGGGAGAACTTGCACAATTGGTGGCTGACTAAATACTTTTTCCCCCACTGTATGGATACTCATGTAAGCATAACTAGACGTGATTTGAGGGCTTTTTGGTAAACTATGTCCTCAGCTGAGGTAAAACATAGCTGTATAGAGTTATATCATCACTAGGATAACCTCAGTGAGGTTAACAGAGTAGCGAGACAGACAGACAGACAGACAGACAGACAGACAGACAGACAGACAGACAGACAGACAGACAGACAGACAGACAGACAGAGACATGCCAATGCAAGCTGGATAGGGAGGTATACATAGTTATCTCCTATTCTTCTGAAAAGGGTCTTCGAGGATCTCCTGTGTAACGGTTCAAACCAGAATCCCCTCCAACTTTGGGATTTGCATAGGCTTTTGAGGAACTCATACACCTCTGTAAGCCTCATTGAGCCTACAAAACTTTCCGTGTTCAACCTTAACGTGATGACAACACAACAAAACAGATTAACAGGAATGACATTTACTCCTATGTGTCATGTACTGGGTTTGGGTTTGACACCTGTACACATCCTTAATGTGTGACGTCACTACTTGATGCGTTGTATTCTGGGACTAGGGAAAAGATGCACATTGTGTACCAGGCAGTAAAGTGGACATTCATACAGTCATGTGATCTTATTTGATTCATTTATGATTTAATTCAGTCCGTCTAATTAAGTATTAAGACGGAGACATAACAATGGCGAGGAGGATTACCAAATGTACGCGTGTTTAATCAGAAAAGTTTGGTTTTGAAGAAGTTTAGTAAGGTTAGCTAGCATGGAGAAAAGCTGCATACAAAAATTAGATTTTTTTTCCGACCTAGCTATGCTAGGCCCAAGATGGCTAACATCATGTATTGGTCACATGCGCCGAATACAGACTTGAATGTGAATTGCTTACTTGCGAGCCCATTCCCGACAATGCAGAGTTAAAAAGTAAGAACAATATTTGCTAAATAAAAAAGGAACATAATTTGAACTGTTTGCCAATGGCAAATCATCAATGATGAAGCAACGGATGCAACTCGTCAAAGGAAAGAGGAGCGCTCTACTTTTGCATCTCACTGGACCAGATGTTCAGGATATTTTTCAGACGCTACCAGAGACTGGGATGGTTACAGATTATGGAGCCACAGTCAGAGCATTGAATCGCTACTTCATTCCACAAGTCAATTTAGCATTTGCCCGCCAAATGTTTCAGAAAATTGCACAAAATGAAGGTGAAACTGTACAACAATTTAGCACTCTCCTTAGGCAGGTTGCAAGAGACTGTGATCTTGCCGGTGATACTGAGAATCAGATAAGGGATGGTATTTTTTGCAAATGTACATCAGACTATGTGCGATGATGACAGTTAAGGCGGAGACCGAGACTGTTAATCGTGTCACACAAAAAGGAAGGAAACACGTGGAAACTTCAAAGTGGAAACCGAACTCGGACAACGGATTTAACGAAAGACAGCGGAACCGATGTGGTCATACAGATCACATGGGGTGAGACCCAAAGTGTCCCGAACAGGGGCAGATGTGTTACAAGTGCAATGGAAAGGACAATTTCTCAAAGGTGTGTTGCACTCTCGCTATACACCAAGTCACTTGGCTCTGTCATATCCTCACATGGCCTCTCCTATCATTGCTACGCTGACGACACACAACTAATCTTCTCCTTTCCCCCTTCTGATAACCAGGTGGCGAATCGCATCTCTGCATGTCTGGCAGACATATCAGTATGGATGACGGATCACCACCTCAAGCTGAACCTTGGCAAGATGGAGCTGCTCTTCCTCCCGGGGAAGGACTGCCTGTTCCATGATCTCGCCATCACGGTTGACAACTCCGTTGTGTCCTCCTCCCAGAGTGCGAAGAGCCTTGGCGTGACCCTGGACAACACCCTGTCGTTCTCCGCTAACATCAAGGCGGTGACCCGATCCTGTAGGTTCATGCTCTACAACATTCGGAGAGTACGACCCTGCCTTACACAGGAAGCGGCACAGGTCCTAATCCAGGCACTTGTCATCTCCCGTCTGGATTATTGCAACTCGCTGTTGGCTGGGCTCCCTGCCTGTGCCATTGAACCCCTACAACTCATCCAGAATGCCGCAGCCCGTCTGGTGTTCAACCTTCCCAAGTTCTCTCACGTCACCCCCCTCCTCCGCACACTCCACTGGCTTCCAGTTGAAGCTCGCATCTGTTACAAGACCATGGTGCTTGCCTATGGAGCTGTGAGGGGAACGGCACCTCCGTACCTTCAGGCTCTGATCAGTCCCTACACCCAAACGAGGGCTTTGCGTTCATCCACCTCTGGCCTGCTGGCTCCCCTTCCTCTGCGGAAGCATAGTTCCCGCTCAGCCCAGTCAAAACTGTTCGCTGCTCTGGCACCCCAATGGTGGAACAAGCTCCCTCACGACGCCAGGACAGCGGAGTCACTCACCACCTTCCGGAGACATTTGAAACCCCACCTCTTTAAGGAATACCTGGGATAGGATAAAGTAATCATTCTACCCCTCCCTTACCCCAACCCACCACCCCCCCCACCCCAAAAAAAAAAAAAAAAAAAAAGTGTAAGTCGCTCTGGATAAGAGCGTCTGCTGAATGACGTAAATGTAATGTAAATGTTGCACAAAGGGGTCCAACAGACAAAGTGACTTCGCATTTGTTGTTAATGAGAATGACAGGTCAGATAGAATTACCTTTTGTGTGGGGCAGAGTTGAAATTATAATGTTGATTGACTCAGGTGCAACTAGCAAGAATACATGAGAAAGATAAGATCAAGTGTCACTCATATGTACCTAAGACAGAGAGAAAACTGTATTCTTATTGATCTAGTGAACCACTATCAGCTAAGGGTGCATTAAAATGTAAAATCACCATCAGAAATAGAACTGAGCAAGCAGAGTGCGTTGTAATCAAAGGAAATGGAGAACCACTCCTGGACAAAGAGACAGCCATGAAACTGGGGGTTCTGAGAACAGGTGCTGATGTCGCAACAGTGACAGACACCAAGAACTCATTACAACAGCCGTGCCCACAAGTGTTCCAGGGAGTGGAAAAACTGAAAACGCCTGGCCCAGCCGGCCAGGCGCGTACCATTCAACCTCAGGCAGAAGGTAGACCAAAACGTAAATAAACTTTTGGACATGGATATTATAGAACCTGTCAATTACCCCACCCCATGGGTAAAACCAGTGGTCATTGTACCAAAGGCAAATGATGGTATACTGCAAGAACATGCTTAGACATGAGACGAGCAAACCAGGCTATTGTCAGTGAATGCAATCCTATCCCAACAGTAGACGAGTCCGCTACTATGAGTATTACATTCTGAAATCGACAACCACAGACAAGTTGACTTACAGTTGTGAAGTCATATTCAGTAGACATGGACTGCCTGTGACCTGTAAATCTGACTGAGGCCCGCAATTCAAATCTACTGAATGGAAAGGATATTGTGAAAGCAATGGAAACAACACCAAAATAGGCTCAGGCCAACGGAGAGGTTGATTGCCAAAACGCATCACTGCTGAAAAGGATCCGAATCGCACAGAAAGTCTGGTCTGGAAACGTGAACTAAGAAAGTATGTGACTGTGTACAGGAGCATAGACCATGCCACCACAGGAAAGATTCCTGCTGAACTACTATTCAATCGAAAGATGAGGGGGAAACTGCCAGACATCCAAACAGACCTGGAGGTGGGGAACAGAGATGCGGAACAAAAAGGCTAGTCGAAGCTGTATGCAGACGAATGCCGTGGAGCACAGTACTCCTAAGTGGCTGTGGGAGACAGTACTCCTACAACAAGAGAAGGTGAATAAGTTCACAACACCATTCAACGCTACACCACAAAAGGTTGTAAGCAAAACAGGAAACAGTGCCATTGAGGAGTCTCCAATGGGAGCACGATACACAAGGAACATGACACATAAAAAAGTACAGAATCAGTGGCACAAGTGAAACACTCACTGAGCAAGACAAAGCACTGGGGGCTGAGAACAGTACAAACTTTGAAACACAACCCACTGTTATTCCCCAGCCAATATGTCCAGGTGAGCCAGGCAAGGAGGGCATTAATCAGAGGCAACAAAGATACCAAAGATAACCCTGAAGGAGCTACAAAGCTCCACAGCGGAGATTGGAGTATCTCTCCATAGGACCACTTTAAGCCGTACACTCCACAGAGCTGGGCTTTACGGAAGAGTGGCCAGAAAAAAGCCATTACTTAAAGAAAAAAATAAGCAAACACATTTGGTGTTCGCCAAAAGGCGATGTGGGAGACTCCCCAAACATATGGAAGAAGGTACTCTGGTCAGATGAGACTAAAATGTAGCTTTTTGGCCATCAAGGAAAACGCTATGTCTGGTGCAAACCCAACACCTCTCATCACCCCGAGAACAACAACCCCACAGTAAAGCATGGTGGTTGCAATTCATGCTGTGGGGATGTTTTATTTTTTTCATTGGCAGGGACTGGGAGTCTGGTCAGAATTGAAGGAATGATGGATGGCGCTAAATACAGGGAAATTCTTGAGGGAAACCTGTTTCAGTCTTCCAGAGATTTGAGACTGGGACGGAGGTTCACCATCCAGCAGGACAATGACCCTAAGCATACTGCCAAAACAACACTCGAGTGGTTTAATGGGAAACATTTAAATGTCTTGGAAAGGCCTAGTCAAAGCCCAGACCTCAATCCAATTGAGAATCGGTGGTATGACTTAAAGATTGCTGTACACCAGCGGAACCCATCCAACTTGAAGGAGCTGGAGCAGGTTTGCCTTGAAAAATGGGCAGAAATCTCAGTGGCTAAATGTGCTAAGCTTATAGAGACATACCCCAATAGTTATGCACACTCAAGTTCACTTTTTTTGTTTATTTCTTGTTTTTTCACAAGAAAAAATATTTTGTATCTTCAAAATGGTAGTTATGTGTGTAAATCAAATGATACACACCCCCCAAAAAATCCACTTTAATTCCAGGTTGTAAAGCAACAAAATAGGAAAAATGCCAAGGGAGGTGAATACTTTCGCAAGCCACTGTAATTATGCTACCTATGAACAGGCCAGGCTCAAACTTAAAAAGGCAGAGGAGACTTCTGATCTGCAGACAGCTCAGACATGGATGAAGAAGTGTCAGGACCTGACATTGGTAACACGTCGACAGCAGCACTACCGCAGGGGGCGGATTTCCCTATGAATACTGTCCAGGATGTGGAGGCATTGGAGCAAAAGTTACTCGACACAGCTTTCCTGAATGGAGTGGTAGGTGTTCTGAAAGGGATGTTTTACAAAATAACTTTCTTGTAGTATTTTGTTCATTAGTCCACTGTTAATTCAATACCAAAAATGGTGCATCCCAGCAATCAAGGTTTCAAAATAGAGCACTTTCAGTACAGAGCAAAAAGTATGATGATGATCATGATGCAAATGAGCAAAAGGATCATTGCATAGAATTTGCATCAGTGTTTCCCAATCCTTGTCCTGGGGACCCAAAGAAGTGCACTTTTTATTTTTGCCCTAACACTCACACACTTGATTCAACCAAGCAACTCATCAACAAGCCTTTGAATTGAATAAGGTATGCGAGTGCTAGTGCAAAAAAAAATGTACACCCCTTTGGGATCAGAATTGGTGAACACTGCTGTACTGAAAGTCCTCTACCTTGAGAACTTCACTGCTGACATGCACATTTTTGGGATTGTATATAGGGTGAGGAAACAAATGTGTACATTTGTAATTTGATTGAACTATACCTGTAATCAGAGTTCCTGCAATGTATTTGATCTGAGCATGTGCTATAAATAAACATTAATTTATTTGATAAAGAACTGCTTTTATCATCTCTTAAGAAAGCTTGCGCGGGCAACAACATCTGGGGCCTGCATGGAGACTGAGAACAAAACCAGTTTGTTACCAGGTGGACAGCCCATTTGAAAACAACATTTAATCAAATCAAATTGCATTTGTCACATGCACCGAATACAACAGATGTAGACCTTACAGTGAAGTGCTTACTTAAAAGCCTTTGCCTTTAAATTGTTTAACTTGCGTCAAACGGTTCGGGTAGCCTTCCACAAGCTTCCCACAATAAGTTGGGTGAATTTTGGCCCATTCCTCCTGACAGAGCTGGTGTAACTGAGTCAGGTTTGTAGGCCTCCTTGCTCACACACACTTTTTCAGTTCTGCCCACTAAATGTCTATAGGATTAAGGTCAGGGCTTTGTGATGGCCACTCCAATACCTTGACTTTGTTGTGCTTAAGCCATTTTGCCACAACTTTGGAAGTATGCTTGGGGTCATTGTCAATTTGGAAGACCCATTTGCGACCAAGCTTTAACTTCCTGACTGATGTCTTGAGATGTTGCTTCAATATGTCCATATAATTTTCCTTCCTCATGATGCCATCTATTTTGTCAAGTGCACCAGTCCCTCCTGCAGCAAAGCACCCCCACAGCATGATGCTGCCACCCCCGTGCTTCACGGTTGGGATGGAGTTCTTCGGCTTGCAAGCGACCACCTTTTTCCTCCAAACATAACGATGGTCATAATGGCCAAACATTTCTATTTTTGTTTCATCAGACCAGAGGACATTTCTCCAAAAAGTATGATCTTTGTCCCCATGTGCAGTTGCAAACCGTAGTCTGTTTATTTTTTATGGCGGTTTTGGAGCAGTGGCTTCTTCCTTGCTGAGCGGCCTTTCTGTCACGATCGTCTGAGGAAACGGACCAATACGCAGCGCGTGGAGTGAACATGATGACTTTATTTAAATAAAAGCAACCACGAAAACAACAAACAAATGACGAATGTGAAGTCCTACGGTACACTGACCAAAAGGAACAAAAACCCACAAATACAATGTGAAAACACACAGTTTAAATATGGCTCCCAATCAGAGATAACGAGCCGACAGCTGACACTCGTTACCTCCGATTGGGAGTCATATGACTAATAAAGAACAATTAACCCCAAACATAGAAATGAACAACCAGAAATCCCCAACATAGAAATACACCCAAACAATGAAAATGAACAACCCTGGCTCAAATATCAACATCCATGGAGCCAGAGTGTCACAGTACCCCCCCCTAAAAGGTGCGACCTCCGGGCGCACCAGCATACAGTCTAGGGGGAGGGTCTGGGTGGGCGTCTGTCCATGGTGGCGGCTCTGGCCCAGGTCGTGGTCCCCACCCCACCTTAGTCACTATCCGCTTCCGTATCCCCCCTCCACATGACCACCCCCAACTAAACCCCACTGGATTAAGGGGCGGCACCGGACTAAGGGGCAGCACCGGACTAAGGGGCAGCACTGGACTAAGGGGCAGCACCGGACTAAGGGGCAGCACCGGACTAAGGGACAGTACCTGACTAACTGGCGGATCCTGGCTGGCTGGCTCTGGCGGATCCTGGCTGGACGGCTCTGGCGGATCCTGGCTGGCAGAAGGCTCTGGCTGATCCTGTCTGGCAGAAGGCTCTGGCTGATCCTGTCTGGCGGAAGGCTCTGGCTGATCCTGTCTGGCGGAAGGCTCTGGCTGATCCGGTCTGGCGGAAGGCTCTGGCTGATCCTGTCTGGCGGAAGGCTCTGGCTGATCCTGTCTGGCGGAAGGCTCTGGCTGATCCTGTCTGGCGGAAGGCTCTGGCTGATCCTGTCTGGCGGAAGGCTCTGGCTGATCCTGTCTGGCGGAAGGCTCTGGCTGCTCCTGTCTGGCGGAGAGCTCTAGCGGCTCCCGGTCTGGCGGACGGCTCTGAAGGCTCATGGCAGACGGGGCGGCTTTGCAGGCTCAGTACAGACGGGCAGTTCCTGCGGCGCTTGGCAGACGGACAGTTCAGACGGCGTTGGGCAGACGGGCAGTTCAGGCGCCGTTGGGCAGACGGGCAGTTCAGACGGCGTTGGGCAGACGGACAGTTCAGACAGCGTTGGGCAGACGGGCAGTTCAGACGGCGTTGGGCAGACGGACAGTTCAGGCCCCGTTGGGCAGACGGCAGACTCTGGCCGTCTGAGGCGCATCGTAGGCCTGGTGCGTGGTGCCGGAACAGGAGGTACCGGGCTGAGGACACGCATCTCAGGGCTAGTGCGGGGAGAAGCAACAGGGCATGCTGGACCCTGGGGACGCACCGTAGGCCTGATGCGTGGTGCCGAACTGGAGGTACCGGGCTGAGGACACGCATCTCAGGGCTAGTGCGGGAAGCAGCCACAGGGCATGCTTGGCCCTGGGGACGCACCGTAGGCCTGATGCGTGGTGCCGGAACTGGAGGTACCGGGCTGAGGACACGCATCTCAGGGCTAGTGCGGGAGAAGCAACAGGGCATGCTGGACCCTGGGAACGCACATAAGGGCTAGTGCGGAGAGCCGGAACAGGGCATGCTGGACCCTGGGGACTCACATTAAGCCTAGTGCGGAGAGCAGCAACAGGGCATGCTTGGCCCTGGGGACGCACATAAGGCCTAGTGCGGAGAGCAGCAACAGGGCATGCTGGACCCTGGGGACGCACATAAGGCCTAGTGCGGAGAGCAGGAACAGGCCGGGCTGGGCTGGCGACGCGCACCGTATCTCTGGTGCGAGAGGCCGGAACAGGCCGGGCTGGGCTGGCGACGCGCACCGTATCCCTGGTGCGAGTGGCCGGAACAGGCCGGGCCGGGCTGGCGAAGCGCACCGTATCCCTGGTGCGTGGAGTAGGAACAGGCCGGGCTGAGCTGGCGACGCGCACCGTATCCCTGGTGCGAGTGGCCGGAACAGGCCGGGCCGGGCTGGCGGAGCGCACCCTATCCCTGGTGCGTGGAGCAGGAACAGGCCGGGCTGGGCTGGCGACGCGCACCGCATCCCTGGTGCGAGTGGCCGGAACAGGCCGGGCCGGGCTGGCGTAGCACACCGTGGACCTGGTGCTTGAGTAGGAACAGGCCGGTCCGTACCGGGAACACACACCACTGGCCTCAACCGAGGATCAGGAACGGGCCGGACCGGACTGGCAACACACATCAGTCTTTCACGCCGTGCCACACACACTTCCCTCCCTCTACTCGCCAATGGCTCCCGTACTCCGTTAGCCTTCTCTCCTTTTCTCCCTGTGGCAGCCTCCTGCTGCCCAGCCGCCAGCCATGTGCCCCCCAAAAAATTTTTTTGGGGTTGCCTCCCGTCCTTCCGACGATGGCCCTGCCGATGCCGTTGCTCCTCTCGCCGTCGCCTCTCCACCGTCTCGTTCCATGGTCGGCGATCCATACCATCCAGGATCTCCTCCCAAGTCCAGGACCCTTTACCGTCCAACAGTTCCTCCCATGTCCAGACCCTTTGCTCCTGGACGCGCTGCTTGGTCCTTTTAAGGTGGGTTTTTCTGTCACGATCGTCTGAGGAAACGGACCAATACGCAGCGCGTGGAGTGAACATGATGACTTTATTTAAATAAAAGCAACCACGAAAACAACAAACAAATGACGAATGTGAAGTCCTACGGTACACTGACCAAAAGGAACAAAAACCCACAAATACAATGTGAAAACACACAGTTTAAATATGGCTCCCAATCAGAGATAACGAGCCGACAGCTGACACTCGTTACCTCCGATTGGGAGTCATATGACTAATAAAGAACAATTAACCCCAAACATAGAAATGAACAACCAGAAATCCCCAACATAGAAATACACCCAAACAATGAAAATGAACAACCCTGGCTCAAATATCAACGTCCATGGAGCCAGAGTGTCACACTTTCAGGTTATGTCGATATAGGACTCGTTTTACTGTGGATATAGATACTTTTGTACCCGTTTCCTCCAGCATCTTCACAAGGTCCTTTGCTGTTGTCCTGGAATTGATTTGCACTTTTCGCACCAAAGTATGTTCCTCTCTAGAAGACAGAACGCGTCTCCTTCCTGAGCGGTATGACGGCTGTGTGGTCCCATGGTGTTTATACCTGCGTACTATGTTTGTACAGATGAACGTGGTACCTTCAGGCATTTGGAAATTGCTCCCAATGATGAACCAGACTTGTGGAGGTCTACAATTTTTTTTCTGAGGTCTTGGCTGATTTCTTTTGATTTTCCCATGATGTCAGGCAAAGAGGCACTGAGTTTGAAGGTAGGCCTTGAAATACATCCACAGGTACTCCTCCAACTGACTCAAATGATGTCAATTAGCCTATCAGAACCTTCTAAAGCCATGACATCCTTTTCTGGAAATGTCAAAGCTGTTTAAAGGCACAGTCAACTTAGTGTATGTAAACTTCTGACCCACTGGAATTGTGATACAGTGAATTATAAGTGAAATAATCTGTCTGTAAACAATTGTTGGAAAAATTACTTGTGTCTTGCACAAAGTAGATGTCCTAACCGACTTGCCAAAACTATAGTTTGTTAACAAGAAATGTGTAGAGTGGTTGAAAAACAAGTTTTAATGACTCCAACCTAAGTGTATGTAAACTTCCAACTTCAACTGTAGGTTAAAGTCAAGAAGGATTAACACATATTGAAAACCTCTGCAGGCTTTTCGAGTTGCCTATGCGCGAGTCAATAGCAAAATAATACACTTGATTTGTGCTACATTATACCATGCTAAATGTGTCTGATCAGTAATGGATCAGCAAATGAATAGATTAGCTACCACCTCTACTTATTTGCCCAGCCAGAGATCAAGTAACCAAATATACAGACAGAGATTCAGTGAAACAAAATCACATTGATTGATTATCAGAGAAGTCAAGGGCTTTTGGTTGGGATATAGGCTAAGCTACTACATGAGTGAAGAGCAAAAAAATCCACTTGTTATATACTAGTCTACATAACATGTAGCAACATTTTCTGATCAGTGCTAATCAGGGGTTGGAACCTAAATTATTTTCCAATCGTTTTGTTCTGAACATGACCATAATTATTTTCATTCCGTTCCACTGTTTTGACAAACAAAATACATTTCTGAACTGGTTAGAACCCAAAAAAGTACCAGTTTATATTGTTAATTTCTGTTCCTTTTTAAACCTCTGAAATATACATTATTATTATTTTTACATGTAGCTCGACATTCAATTACTTTACCAATCAGTGTGGATAGAGCAGCTTGATGTGTAGTGGGTAAGTGATTTAATCTGTATAGGAAAGTGATTGGTCTCTCCTATCATTGCTACGCAGACGACACACAATTCATCTTCTCCTTTCCCCCTTCTGATAACCAGGTGGCGAATTGCATCTCTGCATGTCTGGCAGACATATCAGTGTGGTTGTTGGATCACCACCTCAAGCTGAACCTCGGCAAGACGGAGCTGCTCTTCCTCCCAGGGAAGGACTGCCCGTTCCATGATCTCGCCATCACGGTTGACAACTCCGTTGTGTCCTCCTCTCAGAGTGCAAAGAACCTTGGAGTGACCCTGGACAACACCCTGTCGTTCTCCGCTAACATCAAAGCGGTGACCCGATCCTGTAGGTTCATGCTCTACAACATTCGCAGAGTACGACCCTGCCTTACACAGGAAGCGGCACAGGTCCTAATCCAGGTACTTGTCATCTCCCGTCTGGATTACTGCAACTCGCTGTTGGCCTGCCTGTGCCATTAAACCCCTACAACTCATCCAGAACGCTGCAGCCCGTCTTGTGTTCAACCTTTCCAAGTTCACTCACGTCACCCCGCTCCTCCGCACACTCCACTGGCTTCCAGTTGAAGCTCACATCTGCTACAAGACCATGGTGCTTGCCTACGGAGCTGTGAGGGGAACGGCACCTCCTTACCTTCAGGCTCTGATCAGTCCTTACACCCAAACGAGGGCATTGCATTCTTCCACCTCTGGCCTGCTGGTCCCCCTACCTCTGCGGAAGCACAGTTCCCGCTCAGCCCAGTCAAAACTGTTCGCTGCTCTGGCACCCCAATGGTGGAACAAGCTCCCTCACAACGCCAGGACAGCGGAGTCATTGACCACCTTCCAGAGACACTTGAAACCCTACCTCTTTAAGGAATACCTGGGATAGTAAAAAAGTAATCCTAATTGTATATTGCCGTAATAGCATGGTTTAATCATAATGAAAGACAAACACAAACACTGTGCTGCAAGTCACAGTGTAGGGCACGAGATGCAACTGACATTTTGAGGGTGAGGAGAGAGCGAAAGAGGATGGCGGAAGCTTGCCTTGAAGCACTGGGCATCTTGTTATGACATGCATTATCTGAATAAGGCCAACGGAATTGTACCGACGGAGGAGCGGCTTCTATGGAGGAACTTTTAATGTCTTTGAACTTCCGAGTTAAACTACTTAGCTAGCTAACATGCTTGTGTGTGCAGAGCAGCGCTATAATTAAAAACATGTCTTACCTTTTTGTATTTAATAAATCCAATGTGAAACGTGATAACTATAGAATCCTTAACTAGCATTGAAAAAGTAAATTCATTCTTCTATAATTAAACCTAATTATAATCTCTGCCTAATTACTGCACATCTAACCACTGGGATTCCCCATTCTTCAAGGCAAAACTTCTCCAGCTCCTTCAAGTTGGATGGGTTCTGCTGGTGTACAGCAATCTTTAAGTCATACCACAGATTCTCAATTGGATTGAGTTCTGGGCTTCGACTAGGCCATTCCAAGTCATTTAAATGTGTCCCCTTAAACCACTCGAGTGTTGCTTTAGCAGTATGCTTAAGGTCATTGTCCTGCTGGAAGGTAAACCTCCGTCCCAGTCTCAAATCTCTCGAAGACTGAAACAGGTTTCCCTCAAGATTTTCCCTGTATTTAGCGCCATCCATCATTACTTCAATTCTGACCAGTTTCCCAGGCCCTGCCGATGGTGTTCGAGGGTGATGAGAGGTGTTGGGTTTGCGCCAGACATTTTCCTTGATGGCCAAAAAGCTCAATTTTAGTCTCATCTGACCAGAGTACCTTCTTCCATATATTTGGGGAGTCTCCCACATGCCTTTTGGCGATCCCCAAACGTGTTTGCTTATTTTTTTCTTTAAGCAATGGCTTTTTTCTGGCCACTCTTCCATAAAGCCCAGCTCTGTGGAGTGTATAGCTTAAAGTGGTCCTATGGACAGATACTCCAATCTCCGCTGTGGAGCTTTGAGAGGGAGGGAGGGAAAGAGAGCGAGAGCGCGAAAGAGGGGGGATAAATTGAGAGACAGAGTGAGAAGGGGGATACAGAGAAAACAGATCAATAGATATTGACAAAACAGGAAAAGAGTGAGACAGAGAGAGAGAAGGTGGCCATCTTCCATCCTCTCTCTCTCTCTCTCTCTCACTCTCTCTCTCTCTCTCTCTCTCTCTCTCTCTCTCTCTCTCTCTCTCTCTCTCTCTCTCTCTCTCTCTCTCTCTCTCTCTCTCTCTCTCTCTCTCTCTCATTAGTTTAATATCACACATTATACTGGCCCTCTTCCATCCTCTCCTCTCATTTATCATCTCATCCCTCTATCCTCTCTTTCTCCTCCCATCCCTCTATTCATTGCATTTTCTGGGTCATGTCCAAAGAGATTTAACACCGTGTCACGTCTCCTCCCGTTGCTCCCCTCTGGCGCTCTGATTCGCCGGTCTACTGAACCACCGGTCTGAGCGCACCATCTCGGCAACACCGGAATGGAAACCCAACGCACCCTAATCACCTCCAGCGCACCTGCACCTCATCATCTCATCACCACCCCTATTTAGCCCTGGACTGTTCTGTATGATGTTGTGTGTGATTGTTAAGCGTCGTGTCGTTTACGCTCTCTTTGTTATGCTCTTTCGCATTGTTAAGTAAACCTTGACCTTGTCTGTGTCCTGATTGCAGACCCAAGGCATAGCAGGAAAGAGATAATACAGGCTCCATTCCAATGACATGTGATGAGGTCGGTGGCTGGGTAGGCACTGGCTGTGATCAAAGCCAGATTTACTCACAAATAAACCTTAATGAAGCCCAAGTTCACCATACAACAGATAGCTCCAACAACCAAAGTGACATAGGCTATTAACCGAAATTGACAAATAATTTTCACCAAATGCAAATACCAATGTAGCAATAGCCTCCGATGGTGGTAGATTTCAGATCATCTGACAAAATGACACAGTGCTCAAATCAGCTCAGCCATAGAACAATGTAGCATCCACAGTTACAACCATTAGGTGGCACTAAAATACCGATATATGGACACAGTTCATCCGAAATAGTGTGCAATTGAAACTCAATAGCCTTTCACAATGGATTTACAATTCTTCCAATGCACTGTGTGCAGCGCACGCAAACACACACACACACTAATGATATTATCATGTGACCTATTATTACACACATACACTACATGACCAAAAGTATGTGGACACCTGCTCGTCGAACATCTCATTCCAAAATCATGGTCATTAATATGGAGTTTTTCACCCCTTTGCTGCTTTAACAGCCTCCACTCTTCTGGGAAGGTTTTCCACTAGATGTTGGAACATTGCTGCTGGGACCCATTCAGCCACAAGAGCATTACTGAGGTCGGGCACTGATGTTGGGCGATTAGGCCTGGCTCACAGTCGGCTTTCCAATTCATGCCAAAGGTGTTCGATGGGGTTGAGGTCAGGGCTCTGTGCAGGCCAGTCAAGTTCTTCCACACCGATCTGGACAAACCATTTCTGTATGGACCTCGCTTTGTGCACTGGGGCATTGTCATGCTGAAACAGGAAAGGGCCTTCCCCAAACACGTTAAGATTTCCCTTCACTGGAACTAAGGGGCCTAGCCCGAATCGTGAAAAACAGCCCCAGACCATTATTCCTCCTCCACCAAACGTTACAGTTGGCACTATGCATTGGTGTAGGTAGCCTTCTCCTGGCATCCGCCAAACCCTGTGCTAATATTGAAGTTTTTTTCATGAGAAAGTCTTCACTACAAAATTCTACATCTAGCTAAGGTGTTTTATGGTGGTAGAATCGGTTAATATGAAATTCGAAATGGGCATTAGCTAGGTAGTGTCTGCTTGCTGGATGAAGCAGTCTCAAATCAATCCATATGAAACGAAAGGCATGGATGCTAACAACGCCAGTTCACACACTCAATGCTCAATACTTCCTCTAACTGGCTGGTGTAGTGAAGTTCTAGAATTAGTTTTCATGATATATGTTCTGCCGTGATTAGTGCGTCGAGTTCTACATGACAGCTGACTTCTCTCTGCGACGTTATTGCGTTGAATAAATGTTACTAAGTAGCCAGGCACAGTTCCAGCTGTCAGACTCAGATACCTGCTGATTTCTGAGAACAGTCCCATAACTTTGGTGACGTACAACTTCATCAGCAAGCTGACAAACTAGCTACCGTATGGCCATTCAAACAAGCTTGCACTAGGCTGCTAGATGGAGCAAGTTTGCTCATCTGATCAAGCATGGTTTGCCATAGTAGCCAGTCATAGCTGCTGAAAGCGGAGTGATTTTCAGAATTAAGAACTAGTTAGGCGGATGAGCAAAATCTATTTTTTTTTTATTGAAAGTTCAAAATGTTGGACATCCTCACTCTGGCTGGATTCCAGTAGGAATTACATATCAGTTTGCAAACCAGCATAATGTGACTTGCAGGCTTGATGTGGCCTGTAAATGAGGAGTTTCAGACCACTGTGTTAGGGTGTAACTAGGCATCAAAGAAAGGCCTTATGATGTACAGTATGTAATGTATTGTCAGAAAGAGTTAAATTTTAAAGGTAACATATTCAATTTCACACTCATTTGGTGAAGGCTACAGGAGTGAAAGCCATTAAATACAACAATCATTTCTCTGTCGCTAACAAATACAGTCATGGGTGGTAACTACAATTCAATCAAAAAGCAAGGCACACTGGGAAATATGCAAATAAGGTAGAATACATTCTCAAGTTGAATTGTATGTTCACTCAACCTAAAATGTAAAGTTGAGTGGACCTATTGTTACGGATACAGGTATCCTGTGTCCTGTGTTTTTCTCTCCTTCTGCCCTAATCACAGGTGTCCTGTATGTTCCTGATTGGTGGTCGTTGAGATGTCTGCTGATTGCTAAGGTGGACCAATCAGTGAACATTCCTCTGCATTTCACCACCTGTTGCTGGGTTTTCAATCACACATCCCATTATATAAAAACCAGTCAGTTATGTTTGTTGAGAGAGAGAATATTTCCGTATGTGAGTATGGACACTGTGGTGTCCTGTTTTTGTTTACTCACTAAGTTGCTGGTTACTCTGGTTGGTAATTCTGTTAGACCACTGTTTTGTATGTGAGTAATGGATACTGTGATGTCCTGTGTTTAGAGTACTCATTAATTTGCTGGTTACTCTGTTTGGTAACTATTGTGTGTTTCTGGGAAAAGGGGAGTTTGAGCTAGCTGCACTTGGGCATACATTTCCCGTAGAAAGAACTGTCTATAAACACTAGTTAGACCTGAGCGGACCACCCACTGTATTTTTGTATGGTAGCAGTAGCCTAGCGGTTCTTGAGGCAGGCAAGATCAGTTTAGGGGTGTTTTACACTATTGTTTTATTTCTTGGGTCCTGCTCAGCCTTTTTTCCCAAACCGTTACCGTGTGTTCAGAAATAAACCATTTGTGTTTGACGGTAGTTCATGGTTGTGTCATATTTGTTCTCACTGTTCCATGCCACACTTATAATTTACATGAATTATGTTACGGGTCTCATGTCCATCACCCTAGACGTTCAAAGCCACGGGGTTCGTAACACCTATAATTCAACTTGAGAATGTATGTTGGTTCAGCTATATGCAAACTCAATTGTACATTATGTGTGTGTGCATTCTTCTCCACCAGGAAAATGCTTTTCTTACTTTGAGCGTAGCTCACTGTGCATCATTGCACCATGGTGTGTGTGTCAGTGTGTGTGCAGCTCTCTCTCTTTCTCCCCTTGTATTCCTCTCTCTCTCTCTCTCTCTCTCTCTCTCTTTTTCTCTCTCTCCCCTCCAATCTCTGTGTCTCCCTGTACCTCTCCTCTGATTGTGTCTATCTCTCTAACACCACTGAGACATATTCATCTGCAGTGTGTTTGATTGACAGATGTTATTATCCTTACCGATGTGTTAGCCCAAGCTGCTACAACACAAAGAATGCTTGACCACTTAGATCAAGTGTGTGTGTATATGTATGCTTGCATGTATGTGTGTGCACGTCTATGTCATTAAACATTGAACACACACCAGGTCAAATCCACTTGATATTCCACAGATACATGTACCTAACCTGCGTATAACCACGATGGTAACATGCTGTACATTACAATAAGGAATAGACTTATAGGCCATCAAAGAAGCTCTTAGGTCGGTTGGATATATGTTAATGTATGTTGGATATACTGTATGTTAACTGTGTCCTCTAGACCCTTCTCTCATCAAGGTTCTATGGGCTAAAGCAGGGCTTTCTCAAACCTCTCCTCTGGGAGATGTATTTTAACTATTCCACAGCTAGCACACCTGATTAAACTTGTCAACTAATCATCAAGTCCTTGAATACAGTTGAAGTCGGATGTTTACATACACTTAGGTTGGAGTCATTAAAACTTGTTTTTCAACCACTCCACACATTTCTTGTTAACAAACTATAGTGTTGGCAAGTCGGTTAGGACATCTACTTTGTGCATGACAAAAGTGATTTTTCCAACAATTGTTTACAGACAGATTATTTCACTTATAATTCACTGTATCACAATTCCAGTGGGTCAGAGGTTCACATACACTAAGTTGACTGTGCCTTTAAACAGCTTGGAAAATTCCAGTAAATGATGTCATGGCTTTAGAAGCTTCTGATAGGCTAATTGACATCATTTTAGTCAATTGGAGGTGGACCTGTGGATGTATTTCAAGGCCTACCTTCAAACTCAGTGCCTCTTTGCTTGGCATCATGGGAAAATCAAAAGAAATCAGCCAAGACCTCCACAAGTCTGGTTCATCCTTGGGAGCAATTTCCAAACGCCTGAAGGTACCACGTTCATCTGTACAAACAATAGTACGCAAATATAAACACCATGGGACCACGCAGCCGTCATACCGCTCAGGAAGGAGACACGTTCTGTCTCCTAGAGATGAACGTACTTTGGTGCGAAAAGTGCAAATCAATCCCAGAACAACAGCAAAGGACCTTGTGAAGATGCTGGAGGAAACAGTCAAACTAGTCCTATATTGACATAACCTGAAAAGCCGCTCAGCAAGGAAGAAGCCACTGCTCCAAAACCGCCATAAAAAAGCCAGACTACGGTTTGCAACTGCACATGGGGACAAAGATCGTACTTTTTGGAGAAATGTCCTCTGGTCCGATAAAACAAAACTAGAACTGTTTGGCCATAATGACCATCGTTATGTTTGGAGGAAAAAGGGCGTGCTTGCAAGCCGAAGAACAACATCCTAACCGTGAAGCACCGGGGTGGCAGCATCATGCTGTGGGGGTGCTTTGCTCCAGTAGGGACTGGTGCACTTCACAAAATAGATGGCATCATGAGGAAGGAAAATTGTGGATATATTGAAGCAACATCTCAAGACATCAGTCAGGAAGTTAAAGCTTGGTCGCAAATGAGTCTTCCAAATGGACAATGACCCCAAGCATACTTCCAAAGTTGTGGCAAAATGGCTTAAGGACAACAAAGTCAAGCTATTTGAGTGGCCATCACAAAGCCCTGACCTCAATCCTATAAAACATTTGTGGGCAGACCTGAAAAAGCATGTGCAAGCAAGGAGGCCTACAAACCTGACTCAGTTACACGAGCTCTGTCAGGAGGAATGGGCCAAAATTCACACAATTTATTGTGGGAAGCTTGTGGAAGGCTACCCGAAACGTTTGACCCAAGTTAAACAATTTAAAGGCAATGCTACCAAATACTAATTGATTGTATGTAAACTTCTGACCCACTGGGAATGTGATGAAAGGAATAAAAGCTGAAATAAATCATTCTCTCTACTATTATTCTGACATTTTACATTCTTAATATAAAGTGGTGATCCTAACTGACCTAAGACAGGGAATTTTTACTAGGATTAAATGTCAGGAATTGTGAAAAACTGAGATTAAATGTATTTGGCTAAGGTGTATGTAAACTTCCGACTTCAACTGTAGATGAATCAGGTGAACTAGTTCAGAGTTACAACAAAATTGTGAAATGTCTAGGGGTCCCCGAGGAGAGGTTTGAAAATCACTGGGCTAATGAACTACACGACTATAACCATCACTGAGTAGTGTGGAACGTAGCTAAAGCTATACTTTATAGCTGAGTGGTTCAGAATATATTACTGCTGATCCAGTGTAAAAGCTGAGTTAGATGTCACTTTACATTTAATGTACACACAGATAGCATTAATATTAGAAGGGCATGTATTTTGCTGACACACAACATATGTGGGAAATAATGTAACTGATGAGTATGCATGAATTATATTATAACACTACCATTAAAGTATTTAGGTACATGCATTTTGTATTTATTTATTATGGATCCCCATTAGCTGCTGCCAAGGCAGCAGCTACTCTTAATGGGGTCCAGCAAAATGAAGGCAGTTCATTAATCCATCCTTTCTCTGCTTTCTGTCTGTACCTGTTTTCACCCACCCTCCTGCCCATCCATCCATCCATCCATTCATCCATCCATCCATCTATCCGCCCGAAGGTTTTCTCAGTTGAATTTATTCATTGAAAACAATTATAGTCCAACGATTCCAGCCATCAAACCTTGGCCACTATGTTGATTGCCTGCAAAAGGGCATTTGTTCCCCTGACACACAGCACACAGTGGCAAGTCAGATGGAAAGAAGAGATTATTTCTATAGGGAAAACACTATCTACACTGTCTCTCTGTGCTGTCTCTGTGTGTGAAAATGTATTGTTTCAGCTATGTGTTTGTGTGTGTGAGTGTGAAGATGTTTATGAACGTTTAACTGCAGTTTAGGCTGGTCAGCTTTGCCTAACAAAAGTGGTAGTGGAGTCAGCTAGCCATCGGGATCGACAGGCTGCTCCTGTGCCATGCACCTGAAGAGGGTGGTGAGACAGATGAGCTGCATGTACGTGAATGAGAGACTTCGCCAGTCCAGTGTGGTCTCAGGGCAATTCGTATTATTTTGTATGTAAATCTGTGACACCCCATTTAGTATACTATGTTATGAATGGAATAGCCATCCTACAATATTATACGAATGAGATGTACTTGGCGCCGACGAGGATGGCGGCCTCGCGACTAGCTCTTAGGAAACTTTGCGGTATTTTGTTTTTTAATGTATTATTTTTTACATTATTAGCTCAGAAAGTGTTTTGTATCATTACATACAGCTGGGAAAACTGGGGAGAGCGGCAGTAACACCAGCATTACGACCTGGAATACGACTTTCCCGAAGCAGATCCTTTGTTTGCTCTCCCCACGCAGATAGTGTGGTGAAGAAGGTGGAACAGAGCCTCTTCAACCTCAGGAGGCTGAAGAAATTTGTCTTGGCACCTAAAACCCTCACAAACCTTTACAGATTCACAATTGAGAGCATCCTGTCGGACTGTATCACCGCCTGGTACGGCAACTGTACCGCCCACAACCACAGGGCTCTCCAGAGGGTGGTGCGGTCTGCCGAACGCATTACTGGCGGCAAACTACCCGCCCTCCAAGACACCTACAGCACCCGATGTCACAGGAAGGCCAACAAGATCATCAAGGACATCAACCACCCGAGCCACTGCCTGTTCACCCCGCTATCATCCAGAAGGCGAGGTCAGTACAGGTGCATTAAAGCTGGGACCGAGAGAATGAAAAACCGCTTCTATCTCAAGGCCATCAGACTGTTAAATAGCCATCACTAGCACATTAGAGGCTGCTGCTGCCTATTGAAATCACTGGCCACTTTAAGAAATGGAACACTAGTCACTTTAATAATGTTTACATCTCATATGTATATACTGTATTCTATTCTATAATATTATATTGTATCTTAGTTCATGCCGCTCTGTCATTGCTTGTCCATATATGTACAGTGGGGGAAAAAAGTATTTAGTCAGCCACCAATTGTGCAAGTTCTCCCACTTAAAAAGATGAGAGAGGCCTGTAATTTTCATCATAGGTACACGTCAACTATGACAGACACATTGAGAAAATTTTTTCCAGAAAATCACATTGTAGGATTTTTAATGAATTTATTTGCAAATTATGGTGGAAAATAAGTATTTGGTCACCTACAAACAAGCAAGATTTCTGGCTCTCACAGACCTGTAACTTCTTCTTTAAGAGGCTCCTCTGTTCTCCACTCGTTACCTGTATTAATGGCACCTTTTTTAACTTGTTATCAGTATAAAAGACACCTGTCCACAACCTCAAACAGTCACACTCCAAACTCCACTATGGCCAAGACCAAAGAGCTGTCAAAGGACACCAGAAACAAAATTGTAGACCTGCACCAGGCTGGGAAGACTGAATCTGCAATAGGTAAGCAGCTTGGTTTGAAGAAATCAACTGTGGGAGCAATTATTAGGAAATGGAAGACATACAAGACCACTGATAATCTCCCTCGATCTGGGGCTCCACGCAAGATCTCACCCCGTGGGGTCAAAATGATCACAAGAACGGTGAGCAAAAATCCCAGAACCACACGGGGGGACCTAGTGAATGACCTGCAGAGAGCTGGGACCAAAGTAACAAAGCCTACCATCAGTAACACACTACGCCGCCAGGGACTCAAATCCTGCAGTGTCAGACGTGTCCCCTTGCTTAAGCCAGTACATGTCCAGGCCCGTCTGAAGTTTGCTAGAGTGCATTTGGATGATCCAGAAGAGGATTGGGAGAATGTCATATGGTCAGATGAAACCAAAATATAACTTTTTGGTAAAAACTCAACTCGTCGTGTTTGGAGGACAAAGAATGCTGAGTTGCATCCAAAGAACACCATACCTACTGTGAAGCATGGGGGTGGAAACATCATGCTTTGGGGCTGTTTTTCTGCAAAGGGACCAGGACGACTGATCCGTGTAAAGGAAAGAATGAATGGGGCCATGTATCATGAGATTTTGAGTGAAAACCTCCTTCCATCAGCAAGGGCATTGAAGATGAAACGTGGCTGGGTCTTTCAGCATGACAATGATCCCAAACACACCGCCCGGGCAACGAAGGAGTGGCTTTGTAAGAAGCATTTCAAGGTCTTGGAGTGGCCTAGCCAGTCTCCAGATCTCAACCCCATAGAAAATCTTTGCAGGGAGTTGAAAGTCTGTGTTGCCCAGTGACAGCCCCAAAACGTCACTGCTCTAGAGGATATCTGCATGGAGGAATGGGCCAAAATACCAGCAACAGTGTGTGAAAACCTTGTGAAGACTTACAGAAAACGTTTGACCTGTGTCATTGCCAACAAAGGGTATATAACAAAGTATTGAGAAACTTTTGTTATTGACCAAATACTTATTTTCCACCATAATTTGCAAATAAATTCATAAAATATCCTACAATGTGATTTTCTGGAGAAAAAAATTCTCATTTTGTCTGTCATAGTTGACGTGTACCTATGATGAAATTTACAGGCCTCTCTCATCTTTTTAAGTGGGAGAACTTGCACAATTGGTGGCTGACTAAATACTTTTTTTCCCCACTGTATATATTCTTAAATACCATTCCTTACTAGATTTGTGTGTATTGGGTATATGTTGTGAAATTTTTAGATATTACTTGTTAGATATTACTGCACTGTCGGAGCTAGAAGCGCAAGCATTTCACTCGCAATAACATCTTCTAAACACGTGTATGTGACAAATAAAATTTGATTTGATTTGAATCAGAGGACGTATAGTATCATCTGTCTTACCCAGTTGTACAATAGCATGCTGATGATGTAACTTATCAAGCGTCTTGTAGGACCAAGTGTCTTGCGCCATAACAACAAAGGAGAATTACGAGGGGAATTTACGTTGGCGGTTAGGGAACTAATGACAAAGGTTAGGAACACTAAAACGACAAAGGTTAGGTGAATTTACTTAGCAGGTTAGGTCAATAAGAGAAGAGGGCTACGGTAAAACTAGACAGACTTCGCCTGTCAAAAGTGAAGGGGCCCGCGGTGCAGTCGGCACGCACGAACAGGCCTGTCTGCTGAGCAGTTGTGCTAAAGTCCTCGCTATCTTGGGGGAGGCCTAGACGCTTGAATATAGAACAGTTTTGCCCTGCCAACCAGTGACAATTCTCCAACGTTCCAGGTTGCTGTCGAAGTAAAGGGACAAAGAAATTACGGTATAATTTAGGTTATTAGTGACTGAACATTCATTATTGAACTAAGTGGTTTGAGTTAACAGAAAATACATTGATGAATGTGACTTATTCTGGTGTTACTGTTACATGTTGATCACTAAGTTTAAAGGGTGATGTTGAACTATTTGCTGAAAGAAAAAAGTTATTGAATCTGTATTCTGGTGAATAGAAAGTTTGGAATGAATAGAATAGTCCCAAAACTGCAAATCTTGCCCATCTGACCCCTCAGGCAGACTAAAGTTAATGCCCAGTTCTGGTGTGCTGAACGTGTATGTGTGTGTGTGTGTGTGTGTGTGTTTATAATGAATTACTTTGTTATGGAGAGGTCGTTGCCCACGAGCTTTGCCACAGGCAGAGACACATTGATAGTTCAATGCAGTGTTAACTTTACCACATAATTTTTTACATTTTAGTCATTTAGCAGATGCTCTTATCCAGAGCGACTTACAGGTAGTGAATGCATACGTTTTGACTTTTCATACTGGCCCCCCGTGGGAAACGAACCCACATCCCTGCCGGCCAAACCCTCCCCTACCTTGGACCAATTGTGCGCCGCCCATGGGTTTCCCGGCGAGAGACCAGTGGCCGAGCAGGGAAGGGTGTTACGGGCGTATTCCACCCACACGAGTTGCTGACTCCAGGTGGTGGGGTTGGTGGAGACGTGGCAACAAAGAGCCGTCTCCAGGTCCTGATAGGCTCACTCCGACTAGCCGTTAGATTGGGGGTGAAACCCAGAGGACAGGCTGGCCGACGACCCAATGAGGGTGCAGAACGCCTTCCAGAACCGGGACGAGAACTGAGGACTAGTTTGTGATGTCATTAAGGCCCCGGTAGTCCTTCTTCAACACAAAGAAGAACCCTGTGCCGGCGGGAGAGGCAGTTAGAACCAGTAGCCCAGTCGATCAGGGGATTGTGCTTCTGGAGCCATGAATACCCCATAACCACGGGTACATGGGGAGATTCTATGAGCAGGAACTGCATACACTCACTGTGATTTCCTGATACTCGTAGGTTGATAGGAACCATATTGCAGGTGACTGCCAATAGAGCGCCCATCCAGCGCTCTGATGTCCATGCGAACGGAGAGGGGTTGTGTGGAGATTCCCAGCTCCGACACCAAGGTAGCATCAATAAAGCTCAATGAGCACCCGGAGAGATTTTGCCTGGTCATCCCACATCAGGGTGGCATGGAGAGGGGTATGAGTAATGGGAGATTGGAAAATCCCCGTACGGCTCACCAGAGTACTCGTACCTACTGATGAGCCTGGTCTTTTTAATGGACAGGTGGAAATATAATGTCCTGTAGTCCGGCAATACAGACAGCTCCTGGTGCTCAATCTGGGTAAACGTTCATCCGGAGACAATCTAGCCCTTCCCAGTAGCTTGGGCTCTGGAGGAGGCGAGTCGATCACCCTCGGTGATTCACGTGGGAACTCGGGTGACATCGGATTCTCTCGGTAAAGGGGACGTTGGGAACTTCTGGGATTCCTCGGAGGCGAAGTGGGAGAAGTAGACGAGCTAGTGTGACCGGGAACAGATCTCCTCTCCCTCCTACATTCCGATAGCCACCCGTCGATCCGTAAGGTCAAGGCGATGAGGGAGTCGAGGTCCATGGGAAGCTCCCGGGCTGCGAGCTCGTCTTTAACCTCCTCCGATAATCCATGAAGGAACGTGTCGAAAATAGATTCCAGGTTCCAGGCACTGTGGCCAACGTGCAAAAATCTACCGCATAGTCTGCCACACTATGGGAGTTTTGACGCAGTTGGAGTAGCTTCCGAGCAGCCTCTCTCCCGGACAACGGAGAATCGAACACCTTCCTAACCTCCAACAGCTCTGGTGGACATTCCTGCAGTCAGCATGCCAATTGCACGCTCCCTCAAAACTTGAGACAACTGCGGCATTGTGTTGTGTGACAAAACTGCACATTTTAGAGCTGTCTTTTATTGTCCCCAGCACAAGGTGCACCTGTGTGATGATCATGATGTTTAATCATCTTCTTGATATGCCACACCTGTCAGGTGTATGGATTATCTTGGCAAAGGAAAAATGATCACTAACAGGGATGTAAACAAATGTGTGCACAAAATTAGAGAGCAATAACCTTTTTGTGATGAAGTCATAGGCTAATACTCACAGTGATTGCCGACGCGCTCCTCTTGGCAATAGCCTATCTCAAGATGAGCAACTTTGAAAAACAGTGCTGCTGTTCGCCAAAAATTGGGCCTTGTTGAGGTTTTTATTCTATTGGAGATTAGCCTTCTCTTTTCAGTTGTAGGCCTTTGCGTTCCAAACTGTATGTTTTTCCTACGATTGCTGCAACCGACCATAGAAATATAATCCATAGATGGCAGTTTCCATTCAAGTCAGGACTGGCAGCTATTGCTACTGTACCCATGAGTTTAACACTAAAATTGCCACGGTAAGAGGTTCCAAAACTCTTCTATGGATTATATGTTTATGGCCATAATGCGCAACAAGCTGTGTATTTGGTGCCCAAATTTAGGCTTTCCCAACTGCAGGCAACCGGTAACTGCCAAAATAAAGGAAACACTTTAGTAAATGAGGGATACAAAGTTTATATTATGGTGTGTGGTGGATTTTCCTGGCATAGTTTAGGTCCACTTGTAGAATCTATGCCAAGGTGCATTGAAGCTGTTTTGGCAGCTGGTGGTGGTCCAACATCTTTTTAAGACACTTTTTATTTTTATATATATTTTATTTGGGGGGGGGGGGGTAGATCAGCTTAATATTGCAGATAGATTGTAACTTCCATCAATGTAATTGTCTGCATCACTTCCAATCCCCCATGTTTATTTTTATATATACAGTGGGGAGAACAACTATTTGATGGTGGGGTTGGTGGAGACGCGGCAACAAAGAGCCGTCTCCAGGTCCTGATTGGCTCACTCCGACTAGCCGTTAGATTGGGGGTGAAACCCAGAGGACAGGCTAGCCGACGACCCAATGAGGGTGCAGAACGCCTTCCAGAACCGGGACGAGAACTGAGGACTAGTTCGTGATGTCATTAAGGCCCCGATAGTCCTTCTTCAACACAAAGAAGAACACTGTGTCGGCGGGAGAGGCAGTTGGAACCAGTAGCCCAGTCGATCAGGGGATTGTGCTTCTGGAGCCATGAATACTCCAAAACCACGGGTACATGGGGAGATTCTATGAGCAGGAACTGCATACACTCCTATCTCTACACACACATATATATATATATATATATATATATACACATATACACACCCACATACATACATATCCTTTAAAAAATATTTATATATTCCCCTTTATTACTTTCTAACCCCGTCTTTTTAAAACACTTTCTGTTGGTGTTTCCTTTACTTTGGTAGTTACCGGTATGCGCTTGTGTAAAAAGAAAAAAAAGAGAATCCGTCAATTTAAGCTCTGGCTGAGTAGGTGGGGCAGGGCTGAATGTGGGTGGATTTTTCCAAATTCAACAGACATGCATCCTCTTAACCAGCCTGATAATAGCTCATGTCCAATTCGATTAATTACTCTAAACTCTGAATAGAAAAGGAACGTAGCCTACTCAGGTTGGTTATAGGCAGACTATCACATTTAACATATACTGTAGCCCATATAGCATCTATCCTATTTAAAAAGGACTGAAGACTGAAACCCATAATTTGGTTCCATTTCAACATATGTATTAGTGAAACCAAAGTGCTGTAACACAGGCTAGAAATTAAATCAAATAGCCTAGTACAGAAAAGCTAGTACCAAAACTTTTAAAATGTTCAAATCAAAAGGCTATTGTCAATGAAAAATGTGAACAGCTGGGTGCATCGAAATTCAGAACCACTCGACAGTAACATAATAAACTAAAGCACATATCGTTGAGAACGAGATCAGAATGACTGCTAAAGCTTGATCCATAAATTAAATAATTAAATAGGTAGCCTAGCCTACAAAACTAAAACAATCCATATGTTCAAATCAAAAGGCCTGATTAACATGATATCAATAACGCAGCCATATCCCGAGTCCCCGGTGCCGACACATTCAGAAATAAAAAGATGGTTCATTTAAAAGCTCTGTCAAAGGCCAGAGAGAACAAGAAACACTTTCCAATGAGAAAACAGAAATTCTCTTTGGGTTAAAATACATTAAAAAAAATACTTCTGTTTTCAAAGATGTAGCCTACGATGCAATAATACTCGTGATAATTTTAAGGAGAATACCACTGTAGAACACCACTGAAGTAGCCTAGTTTATTTGTTTGGCTACTTGAAGAGAACTAGGGCTTATCACTCGCAGCCCGCCTCTTCCAATGCATTGTGGAAAGGAATACATCGAATTCTAATAGATGAAGAGCGGAAATTAGTAAAACGTCCTGGCATTTAAACCATACTCGATTTTCGAAAATTCACATTCTATTTTCTCATACTGAGAGTGCGTCATGCGCAATTGCGTTGTTTCCCGTTATTTGTTGATTTCGGGACCGCATCCCAAAATCTAATCGATCAGCTGTTGTCATAGCCAAAATGAGTATGGCATCTGGGCATTTAAAATATACTAGATTTTTTAAATGTTGCATACTATTAAACTTTATTTTTTCGCATACTCAAACAACCTACTATTTAGGATGCAAATATGGGTATTCGGACACGGCCAGTTTCTTATCCTCTAAATCACTGTACACACACACACCAACACATGCACGCGATGCACGCACGCACGTCACTGGGAGAAGCATGTACGGCTGGGTAAACTGCTCTGTCACGATTCGGCAGTAAAATAAAGACAGAGAGAGAGAGAGCGAAAGATTAGATATTTCTTTGTCAGATTTTCACAGATATTTGCTTTACATACAAGAAAAAGCACTGCGATAAGATCAGACAGAACATCAAAGACATGAAAAAGAAAAGGAAAGCCGCAAACGTTGGTTATTAGGATATTAAATTATTGCATCTGAGCTCCTAGAGTGTGCCGCTTTCCTTTTCTTTTTCAAGTGTTTTACGCCGTCAGCCAGCACCTCGCCTAAATAGGTGTGCGTTTCTTTCGCCTTTATCGAACATCAAACACACACATTTATGAAAAACAAAGCTTAAGGACTCTTACCCCTCCTTCCACATTACATAGCTGTCCACATTACACAGCAAGAGAGAGAGAGATAGAGAGAGAGTGTGTTAATTCCTAAATACTGTCCCCTACCTCTGGAACAAATTAATAAATAATATGGAAAGTTATACAGATTAACAGGCAACTTCTCTTAGTAGGTCCACGCACTGAAAACTATGAAAAGGAATAACCCAAGGAGGCCGAGATGCAAAAATAATATACTTAATTTTATCCATGCTCAAAAGAATACAAAAAGTGGAAATGCGAGGTGCTAGAAAACAAAAACAAAAATGGAGCATACATTTCGGCCTCATGCCTTCATCTGTGCTGTACAAGCAAAGACAAGTACTTAAGAAGACACACCTGCTGTGCATAACAGGTGCAAGCAGATAGTTGACTAGATACTGGCGAATAGGGAGTCAATGCATATTAACAAGGAATATGTAGAAGAATATAAAAAATGGACAATTCCAATGTCACATATAAAAGACAACGGCCTAGGCTACATAACAATATCAGAAGCAATGATGACATGAATGAAATACACAAGTAAACTAAAAAGCTCAGAGGGCGGGGCGGAGGGACTGCTGTAGACAAAATATTACAAGAAACATGCAAGGTCAAAATCCTCTAAGTCCTTGGGGGTGTAGAGTTTTTGAGTAGAAGAGCCATCAGGCTTCGAACAGGAGAAGGCGCTCATCCATATTGTTGCATCTACAGCTTGAGGTCAATGGCACAGAACTTAAGATCAGTGACAGCATGATTAGCCTCATGAAAATGAGGCCACTGGTGATTTCAGGTCATTTCTTCGGACGGCACTGTGGTGCTCGTTGATGCGTAACCGTAGTCAGGTGCGCAACTTTCACTGGGGACTGGGGGACATGTCCCCCCACATTCTGAAATTGCATTTTTGCATTGCATTTTTCTGGGGGACATGTCCCCCCAGTTTTATCAATGGAATGTGATACAAAATGAGGCAACGGTGTGCTTTAGGACCATGCGGATGCCTCCGAGGTCGGGTAGGCAGTTTGGAGTGTTTATCTGACTGGATACAATTATTTAAAAAAATAACGTTATGCCCCTGAGCGTAAATGTCTGCGTGTAATGCCAGTGTATTGCAAGCTACATGGACAAGACAGTAGATATGCTACATTGTTAGATTCACAGGTAATTAATCTATTGATACTGTTTTTTTTTTTCACCTTTATTTAACCAGGTAAGCCAGTTGAGAACAAGTTCTCATTTACAACTGCGACCTGGCCAAGATAAAGCAAAGCAGTGCGATAAAAACAACAACACAGAGTTACATATGGGGTAAAACAAAACATAAAGTCAAAAATACAACAGAAAATATATATACAGTGTGTTCAAATGTAGCAAGTTATGGAGGTAAGGCAATAAATAGGCCATAGTGCAAAATAATTACAATTAGTACTAACACTGGAATGATAGATGTGGAAGAGATGATGTACAAATAGAGATACTGGGGTGCAAATGAGCAAAATAAATAACAATATGGGGATGAGGTAGTTGGGTGGGCTAATTTCAGATGGGCTGTGTACAGGTGCAGTGATCGGTAAGCTGCTCTGACAACTGATGCTTAAAGTTAGTGAGGGAGATAAGAGTCTCCAGCTTCAGAGATTTTTGCAATTCGTTCCAGTCATTGGCAGCAGAGAACTGGAAGGAATGGCAGCCAAAGGAGGTGTTGGCTTTGGGGATGACCAGTGAGATATACCTGCTGGAGCGCATACTATGGGTGGGTGTTGCTATGGTGACCAATGAGCTAAGATAAGGTGAGGATTTGCCTAGCAGTGATTTATAGATGGCCTGGAGCCAGTGGGTTTGGCGACGAATATTAAGTGAGTACCAGCCAACAAGAGCGTACAGGTCACAGTGGTGGGTAGTATATGGGGCTTTGGTGAGAAAACGGATGGCACTGTGATAGACTACATCCAATTTGCTGCGTAGAGTGTTGGAGGCTATTTTGTAAATGACATCGCCAAAGTCAAGGATCGGTAGGATAGTCAGTTTTACGAGGGCATGTTTGGCAGCATGAGTGAAGGAGGCTTTGTTGCGAAATAGGAAGCCGATTCTAGATTTAACTTTGGATTGGAGATGCTTAATGTGAGTCTGGAAGGAGAGTTTACAGTCTAACCAGACACCTAGGTATTTGTAGTTGTCCACATACTCTAGGTCAGACCCGTCGAGAGTAGTGATTCTAGTCGGGTGGGCGGGTGCCAGCAGCGTTCGATTGAAGAGCATGCATTTAGTTTTACTAGTGTTTAAGAGCAGTTGGAGGCTACTGAAGGAGTGTTGTATGGCATTGAAGCTCGTTTGGAGGTTTGTTAACACAGTGTCCAATGAAGGGCCAGATGTATTCAAAATGGTGTCGTCTGCGTAGAGGTGGATCTGAGAGTCACCAGCAGCAAGAGCAACATCATTGATATACACAGAGAATAGTCGGCCCGAGAATTGAACCCTGTGGCACCCCCATAGAGACTGCCAGAGGTCCATACAACAGGCCCTCCGATTTGACACATTGAACTCTATCTGAAAAGTAGTTGGTGAACCAGCCGAGGCAGTCAGTTGAGAAACCAAGGCTATTTAGTCTGCCAATAAGAATGCGGTGGTTGACAGAGTCGAAAGCCTTGGCCAGGTCGATGAAGACTGCTGCACAGTACTGTCTTTTATCGATCGCGGTTATTATATCGTTTAGGACCTTGAGCGTGGCTGAGGTGCACCCATGACCAGCTCGGAAACCAGATTGCATAGCGGAGAAGGTACGGTGGGATTCGAAGTGGTCGGTGATCTGTTTGTTAACTTGGCCTTCAAATATTTTTTAAAACAAGTTGCAGCGGAGGGTGCAGAGCTGGTGGCCGGGGAAGTGGTAGTTAGGTGGAAAGCATGGCCAGCCGTAGCAAAATGCTTGTTGAAATTCTCGATTATTGTAGATTTATCGGTGGTGATAGTGTTTCCTAGCCTCAGTGCAGTGGGCAGCTGGGAAGAGGTGCTCTTATTCTCCATGGACTTTACAGTGTCCCAAAACTTTTTGCCGTTAGTGCTACAGGATGCAAATTTCTGTTTGAAAAAGCTAGCCTTTGCTTTCCTAACTGCTTGTGTATATTGGTTCCTAACTTCCCTGAAAAGTTGCATATCGCAGGGGCTATTGATGCTAATGCAGTACGCCACAGGATGTTTTTGTGCTGGTCAAGGGCAGTTAAGTCTGAGGAGAATCAGGGGCTATATCTGTTCTTAGTTCTGTATTTTTTGAATGGGGCATGTTTATTTAAGATTGAGAGGAAATTACTTTTAAAGAACAACAAGGCATCCTCTACTGACGGAATGAGATCGATATCCATCCAGGATACCTGGGCCAGGTCAATTAGGAAGGCCTGCTCGCTAAAGTGTTTTAGGGAGCGTTTGACAGTGATGAGGGGTGGTCGTTTGACCGCGGACCCGTTACGGACGCAGGCAATAAGGCAGTGATCGCTGAGATCCTGGTTGAAGACAGCGGAGTTGTATTTAGAGGGTAAGTTAGTCAGGATGATATCTATGAGGGTGCCCATGTTTACGGATTTAGGGTTGTACCTGGTAGGTTTGTTGATAATTTGTGTGAGATTGAGGGCATCTAGTTTGGAATGTAGGATGGCCGGGGTGTTAAGCATATTCCAATTTAGGTCACCAACAGTACGAACTCTAAGGATAAATGGGGGGCAATCAATTCACATATGGTGTCCAGGGCACAGCTGGGGGCTGACGCGGGTCTGTAGCAAGCGGCAACAGTGAGAGACTTATTTCTGGAAAGGTGGATTTTTAGAAGTAGAAGCTCAAACTGTTTGGGCACAGACCTGGATAGTATGATAGAACTCTGCAGGCTATCTCTACAGTAGATTGCAACTCCACCCTCTTTGCCAGTTCTATCTAGACGGAAAATGTTGGGATGGAAATGTCAGAATTTTTGGTGGCCTTCCTAAGCCAGGATTCAGACACTGCTAGAACATTAGGGTTGGCAGAGTGTGCTAACGCAGTGAATAACTCAGACTTAGGAAGGAGGCTTCTGATGTTAACGTGCAGAAAACCAAGGCTTTTACGGTTACAGAAGTCAACAAATTATAGCTCCTGGGGAGTAGGAGTGATACTGAGGGCTGCAGGGCCTGGGTTAGCCTCTACATCACCAGAGGAACAGTTGAGGACTAGAATAAGGATATGGCTAAAGGCTGTAAGAACTGGTCTTCTAGTGCGTTGGGTACAGAGAATAAAGGGGGAAGATTTCCGGGCATTGTAGAATAGATTCAAGGCATTATGTACAGACAAGGATATGGAAGGATATGAGCACAGTGGCGGTAAACCTAAGCGTTGGGTAACAATGAAAGAGATAGCATCACTGGAGGCACCGATTGAGCCGGTCTCGGCGTGTATGAAGGGTGGAACAAAGGAACTATTTGAGGCAGTTTTAGAGGGACTTGGGGTTCTACAGTGAAATTGTATAATAAGAACTAACTGGAACAGCAATAGGCAAGGCATATTGACATGGGAGAGAGGCATAAAGCATCACAGGTGTTATTAGAGAGAGCTAAGACAACAACTGGTAATGGCAATAAAGTTTGGGCTGAGGCTAAACAGATAAACAGGACAGGGTACCGTGTAAAGGAACAGTCCATCAGGCATCAGCTGTGCAGCTGAGTGATCATAAGGTCCAGTGAACAGCAATATTTGAGTCTGAGAGCAGTTCGAATTGATACTATAGCACAGCGATCAGGAAGCAAGGCTGTCGTTTGTGTGTGCTAGCGGGCCGGGGGCTAGTAGATGGATCTTCGTGGTCGTCGCAACGGGAAGCCTGTTGAAACCACAGACGATTACGTCGGCAGACCAGTCGTGATGGATCGGCGGGGCTCCGTGTCAACTCCAGGAAGTCCCGTCCGGTTGACAGATAGGTAGATAGCCTGGAGATGTGCCTGACTCAAGGCTAGCTCAAGGCTGATTAGCCAACAACAACGTTCATTTGGTTGCAGCTAGCTAGTTGCGATTATCCAGTGTTAAAGGTCCAGTGATTCAGTGATTCCGGCAGAAAATCCGATGTTCTGGGTGAAAACCGCTAACGGTGGCTAATAGCAAGTAGCTAGTTAGCTGGCTGGCTAGTTTCAACTGGAGATTCTAGATAAAGGTGAGTAAATAATAGAATCCGTTCTACATTGAGTGAGGCGGGTTGCAGGAATGTATATTTAGTAGAAGGATGACAAGTGTGATATGGATATACATACGTAAAATACAAAAAAATATACAAAAAACAGGCTAGTTACATGGACACACGAGAACACGACCGCACTGCTATGCCATCTTGGAATGTGACGAAAGATCTGAAGATGTTACGCTTTTTCATACTTGTTCAGGCCGCACAATTGCGTCAGAGGAAGAAACCACGGGCATCATACAGATGTTCCTTAAGAGATTTCGACGCATCATAAGTGTCTGCGCGCACAAGCATGTCTCCAATTGCCCATTTATGTTTGATCCGACAATGTGGTCCGAGGTATCATAGATGTTTTTTTATTAATGAACTTGTTCTGATAGCCTTTCATTAAAGTTCTCCATGTTTGGTGTCAAGGAAGTGAGTTTGTGTTTATACAGGATGTACCGCCCCCACCTGCCGTCAACCAATCATGTCAATGCAGAGATATACGGAGACCTCTGCATTTTTACAACATTTGGGAGGCGCACAGCGATGTGGTAGAGAGCACAATTGGCCTCTGCATGCCTTCGGAGGCTCCACACTTGCATCACACCCTCCATACGGAGCCTCCAACCACACAAATTGGCTTTAAGGCGATGCCATGCAACTCCCAAATGTTGTAACAATGCAGAGGGCTCCACATAGCTCCGTGTAGCTCCACATTGACATGATTGGTTGACGGTAGGTGGGGGCAGTACATCCTGTATAAACACAAACTCACTTCCTTGACAAAAAACATGGAGAACTTGAACGAAAGGCTGTCAGAACAAGTTCATAAATAAAAAAACATCTATGATACCTCGTATAGAGTTTTCAAAGACACGAAAATGATTTTGAACTCCTGGAAAGAGATCGGGGAGGAAATGGGGATAGATGCGGTAAAGAGGTCAATGGAATGCAGACTGTGGGGGATAGAAGTACACTGGATTGGCACACATTCAACCAATCTGATCTAACAAAGTGGATATTTGTCAAATCCGTCATGATTGGTATATTGTGACAGGCTCACAATGTGGTTACTAAAATCCAATTTGGATATATTTGGCTGTTTTCTCTGCATTACATTTAGAAGTTGTCCCTTTTCAGGTTTAGAAAAAGTGAGTGCTAAATGCTCTCCCATTCGTGTAAGCTGGTAGCATAGCTAGCATACAGAAATCGATGGTGATAGTCAAAGTCGTTTTTAACTGTAATGCAGTTGATTGATGACAATGACATGAACATGTATTGGGGTTGACATCCATACAAGCATTATACTCAGATTTTTACCTCAACATAGTGTGAAATACACACATATAAACAGTTGCCTAAATGTAGGCACATTTTGCTGGGGGGCAATGGGGAGATTCGAATGGAGATGCAGGTGGGAAAATGGTGCAGTCTTTTTACTCCATGCTATCTTTGCTGAGCTCCTATGTCAAGCACTGGGAAACGGACTCCAACATCTCAGAAGTGGTAAGGTCTTGTCTTTTTGTTTAGCCAGTTGCTTGAAATTAGCTGGATGGCTATAGAGATTAGCTATGAGTGGTGTGGTGCAGACTAATTTATATGACAGCTCCCCGAAGCGCAAGAAGCATAAAAGCTCTAACTTCTGCAGAGGCCACATCGCTGTACAGCCACTGCAGATGTCACTGCAGATGTCGTTGTTCAGCCACTGCAGATGTCACTGCAGATGTCGGATTGACCATGCAGAGCCTTTAGGATGCTGATCTGGAGTTACATCCTGTTAGACTAGACATAACATAGTAAGCGTACGTCCGAGACACTGAAATTAGTATGATATGTTACGTTTAGCATGGTTACATAAGACAGAAGGTTACTTAATGAGGGTAGTTGGTCTAATGTTTTTAATGTCAGGGCTGTAAGGAGTGTATGCGGTGCAGCATACCACAGATTTTTTTTGTTTTTTTTGTTGCATTAGCATTGTAATGTCTGTCCATAGCCTGGACTTTATCGAGAGCAGAGTCCAAACTTTCTGTGGAGTAACCTCTGTGAAGGAAATTCGAGCAAAATGTATTTGATTCAATGATAAAATCCTCATTTCGAGTGCAGATGCGTCTGATGCACAAGAATTGGCTGCACGGCAAGCCCCTCTTCAAAGAGTCAGGGTGGTAGCTTGATGCGTAAATCCCCTGGATGGGATGGCATCCCACCGGAATTCTATTTAGCCTTTTGGTCTGAACTTGGCCCGATATCATTAGAAATGGTACAAACATCTATTCAAATGGGCTTTAGAAATGTTAATACTTCAACTAGATGGTAATTGTACAAAAAGTTTTGAGAATGACACAAATATTAATTTTCACAAAGTCTGCTGCCTCAGTTTTTATAATGGCAATTTGCATATACTCCAGAATGTTATGAAGAGTGATCAGATTAATATCAAAGTCCCTCTTTGCCATGAAAATGAACTTAATCCCCCCAAAAAATTTCCACTGCATTTCAGCCCTCCACAAAAGGGCCAGTTGACATCATGTCAGTGATTCTCTCGTTAACACAGGTGAGAGTGTTGACGAGGACAAGGCTGGAGATCACTCTGTCACGCTGATTGAGTTAGAATAACAGACTGGAAGCTTTAAAAGGAGGGTGGTGCTTGAAATCATTGTTCTTCCTCTGTTAACCATGGTTACCTGCAAGGAAACACGTGCCGTCATCATTGCTTTGCACAAAATGGGCTTCACAGGCAAGGATATTGCTGCTACTAAGATTGCACCTAAATCAACCATTTATCGGATCATCAAGAACTTCAAGGAGAGAGGTTCAATTGTTGTTCAGGGTGCCCAAGAAAGTCCAGCAAGCGCCAGGACCGTCTCCTAAAATTTATTCAGCTGTGCGATCGGGCCACCACCATTGCAGAGCTTGCTCAGGAATGGCAGCAGGCCGGTGTGAGTGCATCTGCACGCACAGTGAGGCGAAGACTTTTGGAGGATAGCCTGGTGTCAAGAAGGGCAGCGAGGAAGCCACTTCTCTCCAGGAAAAACATCAGGGACAGACTGATATTCTGCAAAAGGTACAGGGATTGGACTGCTGAGGACTGGGGTGAAGTAATTTTCTCTGATGAATCCCCTTTCCGATTGTTTGGGGCATCCGGAAAAAAGCTTGTCCGGAGAAGACAAGGTGAGCACTACCATCAGTCCTGTGTCATGCCAACAGTAAAGCATCCTGAGACCATTGATGTGTGGGGCTGCTTCTCAGCCAAGGGAGTGGGCTCACTCACAATTTTGCCTAAGAACACAGCAATGAATAAAGAATGGTACCAACACATCCTCCGAGAGCAACTTCTCCCAACTATCCAAGAACAGTTTGGTGACGAACAATGCCTTTTCCAGCATGATGGAGCACCTTGCCATAAGGCAAAAGTGATAACCAAGTGGCTCGGGGAACAAAACATCGACATTTTGGGTCCATGGCCAGGAAACTCCCCAGACCTTAATCCCATTGAGAATTTGTGGTCAATCCTCAAGAGGCGGGTGGACAAACAAAAACCCACAAATTCTGACAAACTCTAAGCGTTGATTATGGAAGAATGGGCTGCCATCAGTCAGGATGTGGCCCAGAAGTTAATTGACAGCATGCCAGGGCGGATTGCAGAGGTCTTGAAAAAGAAAGGTCAACACTGCAAATATTGACTCTTTGCATAAAGTTAATGTAATTGTCAATAAAAGCCTTTGACACTTATGGAATGCTTGTAATTATACTTCAGTATACCATAGTAACATCTGACAAAAATATCTAAAAACACTGAAGCAGCAAACTTTGTGAAGACCAATACTTGTGTCATTCTCAAAACTTTTGACCACGACTGTACATGTACAATTGATGGGACTTGCTTTAACTCTTAAAAATTATTTTTGGGGTTGTGGTAGAAGTTTAAAAAGTTTTATTTTACTATTTAAAGCAAAGCAGTTTTATAGTATGTATTGTTTTGAAAAACGTTATAATAGTGGTAATGTATGCAGTAGTAATGGTGGTGACAGGTTAAAGTTGAAAAAGTAGGAAGATGAAAAGTTAGAATAGCCTGAACATATGATGGTTGGTTTGGTGTATGTACACTGAACAAAAATAAAAACGCAACATGCAACAATTTCAAAGATTTGACTGAGTTACAGTTCATATAAGGAAATAAATACATTCGGCCCTAATCTATGGATTTCACATGACTGGGAATACAGATATGCATCTGTTGGTCACAGATACCTTAAAAAAAGGTAGGGGTGTGGATCAGAAAACCAGTCAGTATCTAGTGTGACCACCATTTGCCTCATGCAGCGCAACACATCTCCTTCATCAGGCTGTTGATTGTGGCCTGTGGAATGTTGTCCCTGTGCAAAGTTGCCAGATATTGGCGGGAACTGGAACACCCTGTCATACATGTCGATCCAGAGCATCCCAAATATGCTCAATGGGTGACATGTCTGAGTATGCAGGCATCTAAAACAGCGTTGGAGGTGGCTTATGGTAGAGAAATTATCATTAAATTATCTGGCAACAGTTCTGGTGGACATTCCTGCAGTCAGCATGCCAATTGCACACTCCCTAAAAAATGTAGAAATGTGTGATATTGTGTTGTAACAAAACTGCACATTTTAGAGTTACCTTTTATTGTCCCCAGCACAAGGTGCACCTGTGTAATAATCATGCTGTTTAATCAGCTTCTTGATATGCCACACCTGTCATGTGGATGGATTACCTTGGCAAAGGAGAAATGCTCACTAACAAGAATGTAAACAAATTAGTGCTAAATATTTGAGAGAAATAAGCTTTTTGTGTGTATGGAACATTTCTGGGATATTCTATTTCAGCTCATTAAATATGGGACCAACACTTTACATGTTGTGTTTATATTTTTGTTCAGTGTATATAAGAGTTACTGTTGGTGGGTTATGTTATGCTAATTTATTTACATTTACATAGTTATTAGTTAATAAACATTTTAAGAATGTGAAGTTACGATAGCCTGAACCTGTGAAAGTTGGTTTTGTGTCTCTAGCTTGAACGGTTCAACAGTTACAATTATTGTTGGCAGGTATTATATGCTAATGGGTGCTAATTTTTAAGTAGTTATAATGGTCAGTCATTTTGTGGTTAAGGTCAGTAGTTGTGTGGTCAGTAGATGTGGTTAGTATTTGTGTAGTTATGGTCAGTAGTTGTGGTCAGTAGGTGTGTGCTTCAGTAGTTGTGGTCAGTAGTTGTGTGGTTGTGGTCAGTAGCTGTGGTCAGTATTGTGGTCTGTAGAGGTCAGTAGTTGTGGTCAGTAGTTGTGTGGTTGTGGTCAGTAGTTGGTCGTTAGTTGTGTGGTTTGGTAGTTGTGTGGTCAGTAGTTGTGGTCAGTAGTTGTGTGATTGTAGCCAGTAGTTGTGGTCAGTAGATATGATCTGTAGTTGTGTTGTTGTGGTCAGTAGTTGTGGTCAGTAGTGTGGTGGTTGTGGTCAGTAGTTGTGTGGTTTAGTAGCTGTGGCCAGTAGTTGTGGTCAGTAGTTGTGGTCAGTAGTGTGGTGGTTGTGGTCAGTAGTTGTGTGGTTTAGTAGTTGTGGCCAATAGTTGTGTAGTTGTGTTGTTGTGGCCAGTAACTGTGGTCAGTCATTTTGTGGTCAGTAGTTGTGGTCAGTAGTTGTGTGGTTGTGGTCAGTAGTTGTGTGCACTCCAATTAGTATGATATGTTATGTTTCTTATGGTATGCATTTGTGGATGTCCATCATCCATTTAATTTGAAATGTTACGAATTCCAGTTCGTATGAAATGTACAAATTTGTAAAACGTTCAATAAGTTACGAATTGTCAAAATGTATGCCATGTTACAAATTCCAATTTGTTTTGGCCAATGTTAGCTAGTTGGCTAGGTGGCTAACGTTAGCTAGGCTAGGGGTTAGGGGTTAAGGTTAGGGTTAGGGTTAGGGGAAGGGTTAGCTAACATGCTAAGTAGTTGCAAAGTAGCTAAAAAGTAGTAAGTAGTTGAAAAGTTGCTAATTAGCTAAAATGCTAAAGCTGTCTGTGATGAGATTGGAACACCCAACCTTTGGGTTGCTCGATGTTCACGTTATATGCATACCCATCCACCACGACCAACCACTCTCCTTTTGTTTTTGCCTAACCTTCTGGCTTATGTAACCATACCATACGTAAGGAAGATTTCATACCCTCTATGTTTTTGTCTGACTTGTTGGAGGACTGGTCAAAACGGCAGTTGTTTGGGAAAAATGTGGTAATGCAGTTACTAAACAGCTGTATCATTAGATACGTAGCTGATATGTTTGTTCCGCAAACAAATTTGAATAGCAGAGAAGTAGACGAAGATGTCATACCTTCTAACTTTTTGTCTAACTTGTTGGGGAAGTAGTCAAAACAACGGTTGTTTGCAAAACCGTTAGATCAAATGTTGCTGAAACAGGTGTAACTTTTTATCCCATTAATAAGAAAAGTTAGAATGGGACATTAATTATATCTCTGTTACATAAAAAGGTAAATACCCGACTCTGTTCAAGTCATAGGCCTCTCAGTAACAGTGACATGAAATTGTACGCCAAGGTTCTAGCCAAACACCTTGAAACCATTTTACCCAAACTAGTTCATCCTAATCAAACAGGTTTTGTCAAACACAGATTGGCATCAGACAATCTAAGACGTCTCCTACATATAATACACATTACACCTAATGTACCATTCCCCTGTGCAGTCCTGTCAATTGATGTGGGGAAGGCCTTTGCTTGTCTCAAATGGTCCTACCTCTGATAAACTATGGAACGTATGGGATTTGGCAAAATGTTTATGACTATGTTAAAAACACTAAATAGTAACCCCTCTGCGATGGTCTTGACGGATAATAATAATAATATAATAATATGCCATTTAGCAGACGCTTTTATCCAAAGCGACTTACAGTCACGCGTGCATACATTTTTACGTATGGGTGGTCCCGGGGATGGAACCCACTACTCTGGCGTTACAAGCGCCATGCTCTACCAATTGAGCTACAGAGGACCACAAGACCAATGCTCCTCACAGTTCGCCATTAAACAGAACTCGTCAAGGCTGTCCAGTGTCCAGTTTCCTATTTGCCCTATCACTGGAACCTTTAGCTAAAAAAAAATATATCAATCCCAAGATATAGGGCAAATATCAGTGAAGGACATGGGCCACAAATCTCATTATATGCAGATTACATATGATTGTACTTTGACAATGTACCACAATCCCTCCCTAATATATTAAGTATATTCAGACAATTCAGCAGTATATCAAGTTTAAAAACCTCACTAAATCATCTCTGCTCCCATTTAACAAAGCAATGATACCAATTGTAACCCATTTTAAATAACTGTGCATTGACATGTTTCCCTCTCTTGATAAAATTGTTTCAAAGAACTACAAACAAGTCAAAACTGCAATTACAGCAGACCTCGACAGACTGTTTCATCTATCTTTAACTTTATCAGGTCAAATTTTGATAGTCAAAATGAACGTCTTGCCTAGACTCAATTTCTTTGTTAGCATGCGTCCTTTGAAAAGTTTGTGGTCATACGCACATCCTTAAAAACATAGGTGCTGGGCTAATAAAGAATACTAGTAAAGAACAAGAAGGTCCGCACCCTGTTAAAGCTCCCAATTCACCGCTTTATTGACAATGTTTCGATCCGAAATGGATCTTCGTCAGGTCAAACAAACAAACTGAGTGCTCACATCCCAAAATATACACATTTCACCTCACATGACCATTGCGGACATGAAGCATGGTGGGTGAAAACATAATTTGTGTAACATTAATAATTTAATAACAATGAGATGGGTACATTTAGTAGTCCCAGAAAATAATATATATTTACAAAATGACCAAGTAGGTGACCTGGAACGCAAGACAAATCGAAGTGACATATTCATGTAAGAAATGGTCTGATATCAAACTCTTGGTTCAGAACTTTAGGATACATGGTACACAAATTGTGAATCCAATAGAATTCTCTTCTCAGTAATACATTATCAGTATCTCCCCCCCTCCTAGGAGTCTTAACATGTTCGATGCTGCCAGAGCGTCAGTGAATGCGGTAGGCGAAGTCAAACGCAGGACACAGAGCTTACTGGAAACGTACTTTACTCGAAAGTAACCAGAGTATCAACAACCTCCACACAGGGAGGAAAACAACCTGCACACAAACTACTGCCGATGATGAATACAATCACACACAACACACAATGAAAGACAGAGGGTTATATAGGGAAGACAATACAACATAATGGGAAACAGGTGTACACAATAAAGACCAAACAAATCAAACACAGAAACATAGATCGGTAGCAGCTAGTACTCCAGCCGTGCGCCGACCCCGGCCAGAAGGACGCGGAGCAGGGCGAGTCGGATGATTCTGATGGAAATCCCTCAACATGGAGGGATCTAGGATGTCCCTCCTAGGGACCCAGCACCGTTCCTCCGGACCGTACCCCTCCCACTCCACGAGATACTGCAGGCCCCCCACCCGACGCCTCGAATCCAAGATGGAATGGACTGAGTACGCCTGAGCCCCCTCGATGTCCAGTGGGGGCGGAGGAACCTCTCGTACCTCAGAGTCCTGGAGTGGACCAGCTACTACCGGCCAGAGGAGAGAGACATGGAACGAGGGGTTAATACGGTAATTAATGGGAAGTTGTAACCTATAACAAACCTTGTTCAATCTCCTCAGGACTTTAAATGGCCCCACAAACCGCCGACCCAGCTTCCGGCAGGGCAGGCGAAGGGGCAGGTTTCGGGTCGAGAGCCAGATCCGATCTCCCGGTGCATACACCGGAGCCTCACTGCGGTGGCGATCGGCGCTCGCCTTTTGTCGCCTGATAGCCCGCTGCAGGTGGACATGCGCAGCGTTCCAGGTCTCTTCCGAGTGCTGAAACCACTCATCCACCGCAGGAGCTTCGATCTGGCTCTGATGCCAAGGTGCCAGGACCGGCTGATAACCTAACACACACTGAAAAGGCGTAAGGTTAGTTGAGGAGTGGCGAAGTGAGTTTTGGGCTATCTTTGCCCAGGGGATATATCCCGACCACTCCCCCTGCTGGTCCTGGCAATAGGACCTCAGAAACCTACCCACATCCTGGTTCACTCTCTCCACCTGCCCATTACTCTCGGGGTGAAAACCTGAGGTAAGGCTAATCGAGACCCCCAGACATTCCATAAACGCCCTCCAGACTCTAGAGGTGAACTTGGGGACCCCGATCAGACACTATATCCTCAGGTACCCCATAGTGCCGGAAGACTTGTGTAAACAGGGCGTCAGCAGTTTATGGGGCTGTAGGGAGACCTGGCATAGGAATGAGACGGCAGGCCTTCGAAAACCGATCCACAACGACCAAGATCGTAGTGTTCCCCTGTGAGGGGGGAAGGTCCGTGACAAAGTCCACTGATAGATGAGACCACAGCCGTTGTGGAACGGGTAGGGGTTGTAATTTCCCTCTGGGCAGGTGTCTAGGCGCCTTACACTGGGCGCACACCGAGCAGGAGGAAACTTAAACCCTCACGTCCTTAGCTAAAGTGGGCCACCAGTACTTCCCACTAAGGCAGTGCACTGTCCGACCGATACCAGGATGACCAGAGGAGGGTGACGTGTGAGCCCAATATATCAATCGATCACGAACCTCGAGCGGCACGTACATCCGACCCTCTGGACACTGGGAAGGAGTAGGATCGGTGCGTAATGCCCGCTCGATGTCCGCATCAACCTCCCACACCACCGGTGCCACCAGACAAGACTCCGGAAGTATGGGAGTGGGCTCAATGGACCTCTCCTTGGTGTCATATAGTCTGGACAGGGCGTCTGCCTTAGCGCTCTGGGAACCTGGTCTGTAGGTGAGCGTAAACACAAATCGAGTGAAAAACATAGCCCACCTTGCCTGACGCGGGTTCAACATCCTCGCCGCCCGGATGTACTCCAGGTTACGATGGTCAGTCAAAATGAGAAAAGGGTGTTTAGCCCCCTCAAGCCAATGCCTCCACACCTTCAGGGCTTGAACCACAGCTAACAGCTCCCTGTCCCCCACATCATAATTGCGCTCTGCCGGACTGAGCTTCTTAGAAAAGAAAGCACAGGGACAGAGTTTTGGTGGCGTACCCGAGATCTGAGACAGTACAGCACCGATCCCAGCCTCGGACGCGTCCACCTCAACTTGGAATGCCAAAGAGGGATCTGGATGTGCCAGCACCGGAGCCGAGGTAAACAGGTCCTTCAGATGCCTAAAAGCCCTGTCCGCCTCAGCCGACCACTGCAGACGCACCAGCCCTCCCTTTAGCAGGGAGGTAATGGGAGCTGCTACCTGCCCAAAGCCCCGGATAAACCTCCGGTAGTAATTGGCAAAACCCAAGAACCGCTGCACCTCCTTCACCGTGGTGGGAGTCTGCCAATTGCGCACGGCCGAAACGCGGTCAATCTCTATCTCCACACCTGACGCGGACAAACGGTGTCCCAGGAAGGAGATGGACTCTTGGAAGAATAGACATTTCTTCGCCTTCACATACAGGTCATGCTCCAACAGTCTACCTAGCACCCGCCGAACCAGGGACACATGCTCGGCTCATATAGCGGAGTGTATTAGATTGTCATCGATATACACCACTACACCCTGTCCATGCAAGTCCCGGAAAATCTCATCCACAAACGATTGGAAGACTTAAGGAGCATTCATCAAACTGTATGGCATGACAAGGTACTCATAGTGGCCCGAGGTGGTACTAAATGCTGTCTTCCACTCATCTCCCTCCCTAATACGCACCAGGTTGTACGCGCTCCTGAGATCCAATTTTGTGAAGAAGCGCGCCCCGTGTAATGACTCCGTCATACTAGCAATCAGAGGGAGTGGATAGCTGTATTTGATTGTGATCTGATTGAGACCACGGTAGTCAATGCACGGGCATAAACCACCATCCTTCTTCTTCACAAAAAAGAAATTCGATGACGCAGGGGAAGTGGACGGCCGTATGTATCCCTGTCTCAGAGATTCGGTGACATATGTCTCCATAGCCGCCGTCTCCTCCTGAGATAGAGGATACACATGACTTCGGGGAAGCGCAGCGCCTACTTGGAGGTTTATCGCACAATCCCCCTGTCGATGTGGTGGTAATTGAGTCGCCTTCTTTTTACAGAAGGCGAGAGCCAAATCGGCATATTCAGGCGGAATGTGCATGGTGGGAACTTGGTTCGGACTTTCCACTATCGTTGCCCCTACGGAAACACCTACACACCTCCCCAAGCACTGATCAGACCATCCCTCGAGAGCCCTCTGTTGCCATGAGAAGTTAACCAGGGAAGCCCCAACACCACGGGAAACGCAAGAGAATCAATCAGATACAATCTAATTATCTCCTCATGGCCCTCTTGCGTTTTCATCCTGAGAGGCGCTGTGACCTCCCTAATCAACCTCCCTAAATTCCCAGCTGCTCCTGAATCGATTAGCGCCTTATGCTGGGAATGAGGAGAAACCGCGGGAAACACAACATTAATACACATATGCGCAACAGGGAGCTCTGGGTGAGTTGGGTGCCTACTCACCTGGAATGGCTCATCAGTGCGCTGCCTACCGCCTCGACTCCTGGGAGGCCCTCCCCAGCACCGACCAGCAGTGTGTCCTCTGCGGCCACAGTTGGTGCAGGGGACGGCCCCTCTCCTGGTCTCCCTCATACCAGCACCTCCGAGCTCCATAGGGGTCGGCTCGGAAGTGCTGGGGGATGGAATGGACGGCCCCGGATCCGGACGTCCGCGGGTAGCCAACAGGGTATCCAGGTGAATTGACATGTCCACCAGTTGGTTCAGGCTTAGGTTGGTGTCCCTGCAGGCCAATTCCCGACGCACGTCCTCCCTCAAGCTACATCGGTAGTGGTCGATGAGGGCCCTCTCATTCCATCCCGCGTTGGCAGCCAGAGTCCTAAAGTCCAGTGCGAATTCCTGTGCGCTCCTCCTCCCCTGTCTGAGGTGGAATAGATGCTAACCCGCCGCTTTTCCTTCTGGTGGATGATCGAATACCGCCCTAAAGTGGCAGGTGAACTCAGCATAGTTGACAGTAGCGGCGTCTATTCCCCCCCACTCGGCGTTGGCCCACTCCAGCGCCTTGCCGGACAGACAGGAGAGGGCAGACACGCTCTCGTATCCCGAGGGGACCGGGTGGATGGTTGCCAGGTAGAGTTCGACCTGGAGCAGGAAACCCTGACACCCGGCAGCTGTGCCATCATATGCCCTCGGGAGCGAGAGCCGAATCCCACTGGACCCCGGAGGTGAAGCGATGGGTATCGATGATGGTGGGGGTTCAATCGGAGGAGGTGTAGGCAGACCTCCTCTCTCCCATCGCTCCATGGTGTTCACTACACGTTCCATGGCGGTGCCGAGAGCCTGGATCATGGCCGCTTGTTGTTGTACGCATTCTTCCATTGATCCTGCTGGCACCGCTGCTCCTGCTGACTCCATGTCAGGTGTGTGATTCTGTCAGAGCGTCAGTGAATGCGGTAAGCGAAGTCAAACGCAGGACACAGAGCTTACTGGAAACATACTTTACTCGAAAGTAACCAGAGTATCAACAACCTCCACACAGGGAGGAAAACAACCTGCACACGAACTACTGCCGATGACGAATACAATCACACACAACACACAATGAAAGACAGAGGGTTATATAGGGAAGACAATACAACATAATGGGAAACAGGTGTACACAATAAAGACCAAACAAGTCAAACACAGAAACATAGATTGGTAGCAGCTAGTACTCCGGGGACGACGAACGCCGAAGCCTGCCCGAGCAAGGAGGAGGGGCAGCCTCGGCTGAATCCGTGACAGATTCCAATGTACCTCAAAGAGCTAATGTTGTGACCAGCCTCCATGAAATGCGCAGCCACATGGTTTCTCTGGTCAAGGGTCTTGATATTACGCCTGTGTTCTGCTATCTTTGTTTTCAGAGCTCGTTTCATTTTTCCTACATAGCATAGACCACAAATACACTTGATCAGGTATATAATTTTTTTTGTGGAACATGTAATGATGCCCTTAATCTTAATGGCCTTGCCCGTAATAGGGAGATTGAACATTGTGCATTTGTTCGTAAAGATACACTGGGTGCATCCGCCACATCTATAGTTACCGTCCGGCACATTGTCTAGAAAGGTACTACATGGCACTGGGGGAAGATCAGACCTCACCACCATTTGACTGATGTTGGGGGCGCGTCTGAAGACAAACCGCGGGTTTAAAAAAAACATATTTTCCATTTGTGGATAAGTGCTCAAGATGTGCCAGTGTTTTTTAATGATGTGGTTGAACTGTTTACCAAGTGGGGAGTATTGAACGCGTTGGTCAGAAGGGCGGGAAGGTTTGGGTGTGAGGCTGTCATCCTGGGTCATATATTATAACGTTCCCTTGCGTCATGCAGCCATTCCTCTGGGTAACCCCGCTGTCTGAAACGCTCATCCAGATAGTCAGCTTGTTTGTCAATCCTGCGTATGCGACTGTATTGGCTAATGGGGATGCTCTTTTTTAGGGGTGGAGGGTGGAAGCTGTCTCCGCGTAACAGGGAATTCCTGTCCGTTGGCTTCCTGTATAGATCCGTGCTAAAAACACCCCCATCCCTCTTAACCAAATGTAAAGAAAACTTGTTTCATGCGCATCAAAGATGAGGGTGAATTTCAAATGTTCACTGCTTGTATTGATAAAGGAGTGGAATCGATGAAATTCCTCTGCTGTGCCCTGGAATAGAAGGAATGCGTCATCAATTAAGTGTTTCCAGAGTCTGATATGGCGCAAGAATGGATTGTTAGGGCTGAAAATCACATTCTTCTCAAACAACCCCAGATACAGATTGGCATAATTCGGTGCCATTTTACTACCCATAGCAGTTCCGTTCTGTTGAATGAACATGTAATTATCAAACATGAAAAAGTTCTTAGTCACAACAATCTCAGCAAGTTCAACAATACAGTTAGTGCTAGGGAGTGTGCCAGTGGGTCGTTGACTAAGATAGTGTGCCATGGCTTCTAGGCCTCCCTGATGGGGTATAGTAGTATACAGGGATTCAACATCAAAGCAAGACATAAGCATCTCCCCATTGATATTGTGCATTGTCTTGAGGGTGTTAATCATGCCCATAGAATCGCGTACATATGCAGGGAGTGACACCCTACTGGGTTTTAGAAAGAAATCTACAAATGCAGAAATATTTTCAGTCAATGGAGGCCACAATAGTTCTCTCTGGTGGCTTATCCATCATATCTGGCCCTGTGCCCTCTCTGAATCGTGGCATTGAGGCATTGAACGCTTTAGCAGGATTCTTGCTCTTCACAACTGGCTACGTGATTATTGCAGCTCAATGGGTGTACATTTTGTTGACAATTTTGATACCTTTTGGAAACAAAACACGTTTTATAAATCATTTAGTTTCCTGGATCCTTTCACAGCATTATAAGGCTGCGTTGAGACAATGACTTAGCAATGACCCAAGCCCAGCTCAGCTAATCCCTACCATTGTGACGCAGAGTTTTCAAAATGTTTCAGCAAATGTACATTACATCAGGGGCGTTGGTAGTCACATACAGTGGGGAGAACAAGTATTTGATACACTGCCGATTTTGCAGGTTTTCCTACTTACAAAGCATGTAGAGGTCTGTAATTTTTATCATAGGTACACTTCAACTGTGAGAGACGGAATCTAAAACAAAAATCCAGAAAATCACATTGTATGATGAACAGGAGGGCTTCTTAAAGAAAAACTAACAGGTCTGTGAGAGCCGGAATTCTTACTGGTTGGTAGGTGATCAAATACTTATGTCATGCAATAAAATGCAAATTAATTACTTAAAAATCATACAATGTGATTTTCTGGATTTTGTTTTAGATTCCGTCTCTCACAGTTGAAGTGTACCTATGATAAAAATTACAGACCTCTACATGCTTTGTAAGTAGGAAAACCTGCAAAATCGGCAGTGTATCAAATACTTGTTCTCCCCACTGTATACGTAACCTAATTTATGTCCCTCTAACTGCCCTGAATGCCACTGCTGATCCTACAGCTATTGTGTGCAGTAATCATGTGCCTAAGAACCAGATTTATACTGTTAGCACTGAGCCGGAGTGGCCGAGGAGGCAGTCAACTGTGTGCAGCTCACTGTGCACCAACATAAAGAACATGAGCACATCTACTGCTGCTAAGCTTCCCAGTAAAACAATAAAAACAAGTAAGTATCCCAGAAGAAAAGTGCTCAAAATAGCCCACGTTAACTTATGTAGCTTAAGAAACAAGGTTCATGAAATCAATAATTTGCTAGTAACAGATGACATTCATATTCTGACTATCTCTGAAACTCACTTAGATAATACCTTTTGATGATACAGTGGTAGCAATACAAGGTTATAACATTTACAGAAAATATAGAAATGCCAATGGAGGAGGTGTTGCTGTTTATATTCAGAACCACATTCATGTGAAGATTAGAGAGGATTTCATTTATTTATATTTATTTTTATTTCACCTTTATTTAACCAGGTAAGCCAGTTGAGAACAAGTTCTCATTTACAACTGCGACCTGGCCAAGATAAAGCAAAGCAGTGCGATAAAAACAACAAGAACACAGAGTTACACATGGGATAAACAAAACATACTGTCAAAAAAACAATAGAAAATAGAAAATCTATATACAGTGTGTGCAAATGTAGTAAGTTATGGAGGTAAGGCAATAAATAGGCCATAGTGCAAAATAATTACAATTGAGTATTAACACTGGAGTGATAGATGTGCAGAAGATTATGTGCAAATAGAGATACTGGGGTGCAAATGAGCAAAATAAATAACAATGTAAATAACCATATGGGGATGAGGTAGTTGGGTGGGCTAATTACAAATGGGCTGTGTACAGGTACAGTGATCGGTAAGCTGCTCTAACAACTGATGCTTATAGTTAATAAGGGAAATAAGTGTCTCCAGCTTCAGAGATTTTTGTAGTTCGTTCCAGTCATTTGCAGCAGAGAACTGGAAGGAATGGCAGCCAAAGGAGGTGTTGGCTTTGGGGATGACCAGTGAGATATACCTGCTGGAGCGCATACCACGGGTGGGTGTTGCTATGGTGACCAATGAGCTAAGACAAGGCGGGGATTTGCCTAGAAGTGATTTATAGATGACCTGGAGCCAGTGGGTTTGGCGACTATGTAGTGAGGGCCAGCCAACGAGAGCGTACAGGTCACAATGGTGGGTAGTATATGGGGCTTTGGTGACAAAACGGATGGCACTGTGATATACTACATCCAATTTGCTGAGTAGAGTGTAAATGACATCGCCGAAGTCAAGGATCGGTAGAATAGTCCGTTTTACAAGGGCATGTTTAGCAGCATGAGTGAAGGAGGCTTTGTTGCGAAACAGGAAGCCGATTCTAGATTTAACTTTGGATTGGACATGCTTAATGTGAGTCTGGAAGGAGAGTTTACGGTCTAACCAGACACCTAGGTATTTGTAGTTGTCCACATATTCTAAGTCTGACCCGCCGAGAGTAGTGATTCTAGTCGGGCGGGCGGGTGCAAGCAGCGTTCGATTGAAGAGCATGCATTTAGTTTTACTAGTGTTTAAGAGCAGCTGGAGGCCACAGAAGGAGTGTTGTATGGCACTGAAGCTTGTTTGGAGGTTTGTTAACACAATGTCCAATGAAGGGCCAGATGTATACAAAATGGTGTCGTCTGCATAGAAGTGGATCTGAGAGTCACCAGCAGCAAGAGCAACATCATTGATATACACAGAGAATAGTCGGCCCGAGAATTGAACCCTGTGGCACCCCCATAGAGACTGCCAGAGGTCCATACAACAGGCCCTCCGATTTGACACATTGAACTCTATCTGAAAAGTAGTTGGTGAACCAGCCGAGGCAGTCAGTTGAGAAACCAAGGCTATTTAGTCTGCCAATAAGAATGCGGTGGTTGACAGAGTCGAAAGCCTTGGCCAGGTCGATGAAGACGGCTGCACAGTACTGTCTTTTATCGATCGCGGTTATTATATCGTTTAGGACCTTGAGCGTGGCTGAGGTGCACCCATGACCAGCTCGGAAACCAGATTGCATAGCGGAGAAGGTACGGTGGGATTCGAAGTGGTCGGTGATCTGTTTGTTAACTTGGCCTTCAAATATTTTCGAAAGGTAGGGTAGGATGGATATAGGTCTGTAACAGTTTGGATCTAGAGTGTCACCCCCTTTGAAAAGGGGGATGACTGCGGTAGCTTTCCAATCTCTGGGGATCTCAGACGATACGAAAGAGGTTGAACATGCTAGTAATAGGGGTTGCGACAATTTCGGCGGCTAATTTTAGAAATAAAGGGTCCAGATTGTCTAGCCCAGCTGATTTGTAGGGGTCCAGATTTTGCAGCTCTTTCAGGACATCAGCTATCTGAATTTCGGTGAAGGAGAAGCGGGGGGCATGGGAAAGTTGCAGCGGAGGGTGCAGAGCTGGTGGCCGGGGTAGGGGTAGCCAGGTGGAAAGCATGGTCAGCCGTAGCAAAATGCTTATTGAAATGTATCGGTGGTGACAGTGTTTCCTAGCATCACTGCTGTGGGTAGCTGGGAGGAGGTGCTTTTATTCTCCATGGACTTTACAGTGTCCCAAAACCGTTTGGAGTTAGTGCTACAGGATGAACATTTCTGTTTGAAAAAGTTAGCCTTTGCTTTCCTAACTGATTGTGTATATTGGTTCCTGACTTCCCTGAAAAGTTGTATATCGCGGGGGCTGTTCGATGCTAATGCAGTACGCCACAGGATGTTTTTGTGCTGGTCAAGGGCAGTCAAGTCTGGGGTGAACCAGGGGCTATATCTGTTCTAAGTTCAGAATTTTTTGAATGGGGCATGCTTATTTAAGATGGAGAGGTAAGCACTTTTGAATAACATCCAGAAATCCTCTACTGACGGAATGAGGTCAATATCCATCCAGGATACCCGGGCCTGGTCAATTAGAAATGCCTGCTCGCTGAAGTGTTTTAGGGAGCGTTTGACAGTGATGAGGGGTGGTCGTTTGACCGCGGACCCATTACGGACGCAGGCAATGAGGCAGTGATTGCTGAGATCCTGGTTGAAGACAGCGGAGGTGTATTTAGAGGGGAAATTAGTCAGGATGATATCTATGATGGTGCCCATGTTTACGGATTTAGGGTTGTACCTGGTAGGTTCCTTGATAATTTGTATGAAATTGAGGGCATCTAGTGTAGATTGTAGGACGGCCAGGGTGTTAAGCATATCCCAGTTTAGGTCACCAAGCAGTACGAACTCTGAGGATAGATGGTGGGCAAGCAATTCACATATGTTGTCCAGGGCACAACTGGGGGCTGAGGGGGGTCTGTAGCAAGCAGCAACAGTGAGATACTTATTTCTGGAAAGGTGGATTTTTTTAAATAGAAGATCAAACTGTTTGGGCACAGACCTGGATAGAATGATAGAGCTCTGCAGGCTATCTCTACAGTAGATTGCAACTTCGCCCCCTTTGGCAGTTCTATCTAGACGGAAAATGTTGTAGTTCGGGATGGACATTTCTGAATTTTTGGTGGCCTTCCTAAGCCAGGATTCAGACACTGCTAGAACATCAGGGTTGGCAGAGTGTGCTAATGAAGTGAATAACTCAAACTTGGGGAGGAGGCTTCTGATGTTAACATGCAAGAAACCAAGGCTTTTACGGTTACAGAAGTCAACAAATGATAGCGCCTGGGGAGTAGGAGTGATACTGGGGGCTACAGGGCCTGGGTTAACCTCTACATCACCAAAGGAACAGAGAAGGAATATAATAAGTATACGGCTAAAGGCTTTAAGAACTGGTCTTCTAGTGCGTTGGGTACAGAGAATAAACAGGGCTGATTTCCGGGTGTTGTAGAATAGAATCAGGGCGTTATGTACAGACAAGGATATGGAGGGATATGAGTACAGTGGAGGTCCACCTAAGCATTGGGTAACGATGAAAGAGATAGCATCACTAGAGGTACCGATAGAGCCGGTCTCGGCGTTCATGGGGGGTGGGACAAAGAAGCTCTCTGAGGCAGGTTGAGTAGGACTGGGGGCTTTACAGTGAAATAGTACAATAACAACTAACCCAAACAGCAATAAGCTAGGCATATTGACATGGGAGAGAGGCATAACGCAATCACAGGTGTTATTAGAGAGGTCTAAGACAACAACTGGTAACGTAAGTTTGGGCTGAGGCTAAACCGATAAACAGGATGGGGCACCGTGTAAAGGAACAGTCCAGCAGGCATCAGATGTGTAGCTGAGTGATCATAAGGTCCAGTGAACAGCAATAGGTAGGTCCGGGAGCAGTTCGTAGGCTGCTACAGCACAGTCGAGCAGGAGGCAAATAATTGTTGTGTATTAACAATGACAAGCCACTGGGGTCTGACAACTTGGATGGAAAATTACTGAGGATAACAGCGGACGATATTGCCTCTCCTATTTGCCATATTTTCAATTTAAGCCTACTAGAATGTGTGTACCCCCAGGCTTGGAGGGAAGCAAAAGTCATTCCGCTACCTAATAATAGTAAAGCCCCTTTACTGGCTCAAACAGCCGACCAATGAGCCGGTTACCAACCCTTAGTAAACTATTGGAAAAAATTGTGTTTGACCAGATACAATACTATTTTACTGTAAACAAATTGACAACAAACTTTCAGCATGCTTATAGAGAAGAACATTCAACAAGCACTTACAAAAATGACTGATGATTGGCTGAGAGAAATTGATAATAAAAAGATTGTGGGGGCTGTTTTGTTAGACTTCAGTGCAGCTTTTGACATTATCGATCATAGTCTGCTGCTGGAAAAACGTATGTGTTATGGCTTTAAACCCCCTGCTATAATGTGGATAAAGAGTTACTTGTCTAACAAAACACAGAGGGTGTTCTTTAATGGAAGCCTCTCAAACATAATCCAGGTAGAATCAGGAATTCCCCAGGGCAGCTGTCTAGGCCCCTTGCTTTTTCCATCTTTACTAACAACATGCCTTTGAGTAAAGCCAGTGTGTCTATGTATGCGGATGACTCAACACTATACATGTCAGCTACTACAGCAACTGAAATAACTGCAACACTTAACAAAGAGTTGCAGTTAGTTTCGGAATGGGTGGCAAGGAATAAGTTAGTCCTGAATATTTCCAAAACTAAAAGCATTGTATTTGGGTAAAATCCTTCACTAAACCCTAAACCTCAATTACATCTCGTAATGAATAATGTGGAAATTGAACAAGTTGAGGTGACTAAACTGCCTGGAGTAACCCTGGATTGTAGACTGTCATGGTCAAAGCATATTGATACAGCAGTAGCTAAGATGGGGAGAAGTATGTCCATAAGTAAGCGCTGCTCTGCCTTCTTAACAACACTATCAACAAGGCAGGTCCTACAAGCCCTAGTTTTGTTGCACCTAGACTACTGTTCAGTAGTGTGGTCAGGTGCCACAAAGAGGGACTTCGGAAAATTGCAGTTGGCTCAGAACAGGGCAGCACGGCTGGCCCTTAAAAGTTCACGGAGAGCTAACATTGATGACATGCATGTCAGTCTCTCCTGGCTCAAAGTGGAAGAGAGATCAACTTCATCACTGCTTGTTTTTGTGAGAGGTGTCGACGAGCTGAATGTACCGAGCTGTCTGTTTGGAATACTGGCACGCAGCTCGGACACCCATTCATGCCCCACAAGACATGCCACCAGAGGTCTCTTCACAGTCCCCAAGTCCAGAACGGACTATGGGAGGCGCACAGTACTACATAGAGCCATGACTACATGGAACTCTATTCCACATCAGGTAACTGATGCAAGCAGTAGAATCATATTGAAAAAACAGGTAAAAATACACCTTGTGGAACAGCAGGGACAGTGAAGAGACACACACACAGGCACATACACACATACATATAGACACTCACTCTACACACACGTACACATGGATGTCGTATTGTAGTAGTGGTCTAAGGGAACACACTACATGCATTGGGTAAAGTGTTATGAAATATGTTATGTAATATTTTAAATTGTATATAACTGCCTTAATGTTGTAGGACCCCAGGAAGAGTAGCTGCTGCCTTGGAAGCAGCTAATGGGGTTCCTTAATAAATACAAATACAAAAAAAAAATCTTTGTGGATTTTTGGTAAGGCATGAATAACGTTCCTGATTTCTATAGTCTACTTTCATGAACTCATTATTTTTGCATAATGTATCCACTTTCCACAAGAGACTTCAGCTTGCAGTGAATCTCATCTTTGAACGGAGGTGTGGGGTCACGTGACAATTTCTGATAGAAAGTGGTGTTGTTCAATTGTCCCCAGATCTCATTCACATAGTCATCACGGTTTAACAAAACCACAGCTCCGCCCTTGTCAGCATTGGAATAATTTTTTTAATCTTCCAATGCTTGTCTCTGTTCTTTAGGGAGATTATTGTAGACTCTGTATTCTCGTTTCTTATTCAAAATCTGAGACATCTTTTTCTACCAATTTGCAGTACGTTTCTAGGGAGGGATTTATGTATCTGGGCGGATCAAAGGGGAATATTGCTCGAAAAGGGGTAATCGTTCTGTGGGAAAATATATTCTCTATTAGTCTGAACACTCGTCTCACCCATACTTGACACATCCACATTTGGACTCTTATCATTTATGGGACAAAAGATCTCCCTAAGTCTCAATGTACAAAATAATTTCTGAAACTCTATTGTGGTGTCAAAGTCATTACTTGATGCAGTGGGGACGAAAGATAAGCCCTAACTCAAGGCCAACTCACATGAAGTGGTGATGGAACGTGAAGAAAGGTTAATCACACTCAGGCATTCTGACTGCGTGTCCAATAGCGGCCTTGCTCCTCTGTTCTTCTTGCCCCTCCGACACTTCTTCCACGTCCGCGGTGCTGCTGACGCCTGTTGGGCCATTGAGGGTATCCTTTTCCCCCTCGCTTGCGTCCTAAAAAAGATCCACTCCCATGGGAATCATAGCTGTAATCTGGATCTACATCAAGAGAAGATGCACTCAAGTGTGGAGGTAGGGTAACCTGCTTTGGGCAGTCTCTGACGAAACTGCGCGTCTGTCTACGGCCTCGCCGGGGATTCCCTCCCCACAATTATGTTCATTGTCATTGGAGTGCCGCTCAAACTTCTTAATCTTCCTTGCTCTGATGTCCTGCTCCAGGTCAGTCTTGAATTTCAATAGTGTGCTCTCCATATTTGTGAGTTTCTCTGGGTCAGTTATTGCTGCATGCAATTGTAATCTGACCGCTTGTATCTTCTCACGTATTCCACCCAGTTGCTCAGCTATTTCCTGGATAATAAGAGCCATGAGATCAAATGAGCATTTGTTTGTAATTTGGCACCACTGGTCACAGAAAGTCTCATTGTCTCTGCCGATTATGGTTGCGTTCTGCATTCTAAGGCCTTGTGGAATCAATTTCTTGTGCAAATAGTCACTCAAAGTGACAGCGTGGAGATGCATACGTGTCTCTCTGTCATATAGGTGTTTCAGTCTCTTTTGTAGTGATTCTGTTGTTTCAACTGGATCAATATGATTGTTCTTTACTAGCATGCTTCCTTTGCCCATGCCATTAGTGTACTAGGAAAATATTCAAAGTTCAGTCTTGAATTTTATATTGAGAGGGAAAAATCCCAGGTTAAAATGACTACAGTTTGGATATATCATCGCCCACTCAATACAGACCTGGCAACAAATAAAAAAACTGGGAAGTGCAATGGCATACCCAAACACTGATATTTAGAAATAACTCCCTACCTTTGGGAGGGAAACCTATTATTTTTCAACAATGGTCTGAACAAGGAATTCATAAACTCTCGGACATAATGAATGATGACGGTTTATTATCCTTTTAATGATCAAAACATGTATAATTAACCTAGTTTGTCATTCTTTTTTTAATTTGCAGTTAAGAACAGCTATGCACATTCATGGGGTCCCGGTAGACAGAACACAAGTGGAGGCTTTGAATCCAATCTATATAAAAGAAATGTATAGAAGCCCTCCGTAAACCAATGGGAATAATTACGGTATGGAACACAGATCTTAAAGACTACAAACAAAATACAGATTGGAAAAGAGTCTGGAATAACATCCCAATGTCCTTACGACATTTTTATCATCAATTAATACACTACAAATTAATTCACGGATTTTATTTGACTCCGCGGAAATGCTTCCAATTTAAAATTGCTCCTACTCCAAATTGTCTGTTGTATTCTCAAATAAATATTGGAACCTACATGCACATGATGTGGGACTGCCCCAGTGTGAAGACCTTTTGGTCACAGGATGCCAGGTCTGTGTCGAGCATAGTTGGTGCTTCCATTCCCTATCTTCCTTATCTATTATTCCTGACTGCGGCAAAAATAATGTTGGTGACCAGATGGAAACCTTCACATAAACTCAGCATAACTCAATGGCTACAAAACTTCCTTGACGTCCTTTCACTAGAGCTCTCCAACATTAGATACATTCAATAGAGCAGTCGAAAAGGTCAAAAGCTTATGAGTTAATGTTTAAATTCACTAATTGAACCCCGCACAACAAAATAATAAAAGGCATCATTAAAAGTTAGTCACAAAAAAATAAAGCTATTTCTGTTCATCAGTTTGACATAGAGGGTAGTGTAGAACGAATTGTCAAAAATCATGTGTCTAGAAAATGTATCTTGGCACGGTCACATTCCAAACTGATGGTAATGGAGTCAACTAAGCCATTGGCATACTGATGGAACGAGTCCAGTTCCGTTTTGGTGCCTTTCCATATGATAAAAACATCATCAATATAGTGTTAGTAGAACACAATGTTATCAGAAAAATTATTATTAGAATGGATATATTTATCCTCAATGAGGCCCATAAAAGGTTGGCAAAATCAGGGGTGAAGGTAGTGCCCATCGAAGTGCCTCAGGATTGTAGATAATAATCCTCTCTAAACAAAAAATTGTTCTTAGTCAATACCAACTCGGCCATTTCAACTAGAAATGGGTCGAAGGAGTAGTGTCAGCTCTAGAGTCTAAAGAGTGACGTAAAGTCTCCAGTCCCATGTTGTGGGAATGTTACTGTACAAGCTAGTTACGTCCATAGATACAAGAAAAGTAGGCCTATCATCATTGTTCAGTGTTAGTTCAGATACAGTAACTGATTGACAAAGTCGCCTGTGTCTCTTAGGTAGGATGGTAGCTTAGTAACAAGAGGTCTGATATAGAAATCAATACAATTAGACAAAGGCTTGGTTAGAGAGTCATTACTTGCCACAATCGGACATCCAGGGGGAAACTCCTAGTAATCCTTGTGCGTTTTTGGTAAAATGTACATAACAGCCGTGGTGACCGCTTGTTGATGAGGTACCCCTACTCTTTGTCAGTCAGGTAGTCTTCCTCATGAGCTCTGCTGAGAAAATAATCAATTACAGTTTTGAACACATACAGTGCCTTGCAAAAGTATTCATCCCCCTTGGCGTTTTTCCTATTTTGTTGCATTACAACCTGTAATTTAAATGGATTTTTATTTGAATTTCATGTAATAGACATACACAAAATAGTCCAAATTGGTGAAGTGAAATGAAAAAAATAACTGAAATGTGGTGCGTGCATATGTATTCACCCCCTTTGCTATGAAGCCCCTAAATAAGATCTGGTGCAACCAATTACCTTCAGAAGTCACATAATTAGTTAAATAAAGTCCACCTGTGTGCAATCTGTGTCACATGATCTGTCACATGATCTCAGTATATATAAACCTGTTCTGAAAGGCCCCAGAGTCTGCAACACCACTAAGCAAGGGGCACCACCAAGCAAGCGGCACCATGAAGACCAAGGAGCTCTCCAAACAGGTCAGGGACAAAGTTGTGGAGAAGTACAGATCAGGGTTGGGTTATAAAAGAATATCCCACGGAGCATCATTAAATCCATTATTAAAAAATGGAAAGAATATGACACCATAACAAACCTGCCAAGAGAGGGCCGCCCACCAAAACTCACGGACCAGGCAAGGAGGGCACTGTCAGAAGAAATGCCTTGAAGAATGGGCAAAAATCTCAAATTGGTAGGCATGTTGTGTAAATCAAATGATACAAACCCCCCAATTTTGGGGGGGGAATGCCAAGGGGGTGAATACTTTCGCAAGGGTCGGTCACCTTTGAGTTTACAGAAGGAGTCCGTGTCAGACAATTGTCTCTGGATTTCTCCATCATAGTCAGATCTATTCATGCATGCCAATCCCGCCCCCTTATGACAGCTCTTGAAGATAAGGTTGGGATTTTGGGAGATGGAATGAAACATGTCTCTTTGTCTTGCTGCAGTTGGAAGCATATTTGTTATTGTCATTAGCAACAAATAATGTATCAACATCTCTCTCCACAAGCTTGCAAAATGTGTCAGTAGCCGAGTGTTTTACAGGGGGGCAGAATGTGCTCTTAGCTCTGAATATTGGACAACTATCTTCATTAGCATTACGCACCTCAAGAGGTAGACTAGTTCTACCCTTGTGAAAAAAATGTTTCAGCTTAATGGAACTAAAAAACTTGTTCAACCTTAGTTTGAAAGGGGTTGGTTCTCAGTGTAGGGACAAAAGAAAGTCCCTTGTTAAGCACAGCCTCTTCATCCTCATTGAGAGTATCAGCAGATTGGTTGATTAGTAGTGGGTCTGGCCCCTGCGCGCACTGTGCTTGTTGCGTCCGCATTGTGCCCTTGCCTTTTCACCCTCTGCTTCTGTGTTTTTTGAGCCCCTTGTCTGGTAATGATGGTAATGTTTGGTCAAGGAAGTGGAGAGATCTAAAAAAATTAATTCCCATCAGAGTCTGAGGGCAATTCTGATGCACTAGATTCAGAGGTTTGGATGTCATCTACCTCATGGTGATGTCATTCGGAAACACAATGTCAACTTTCACTGCCATGCGGACAACACAAAGCTGTACATTTCGATAAAACATGGTGAAGCCCCAAAATGGCCTACCCTGGAAGCATGTGTTTCAGACATAAGGAAGTGGATGGATTCTTTACTTTTAAACTCGGACAAAACGGAGATGCTAGTTCTAGGTCCCAAGAAACAAAGAGATCTTCTGTTGGATCTGACAATTAATCTTGATGGTTGTACAGTCGTCTCAAATAAAATTGTAAAGGACCTCGGCATTACCCTGCATGCTGTTCTCTCTTTTGACAAGAATATTTCAAGGGCAGCTTTTTTCCATCTTCGTAACATTGCAAAAAATCCTAAACTTTTCGTAAAAAAATTATGCAGAAAAGCTAATCCATGCTTTTGGTCACTTCTAGATTAGACTACTGCAATGCTCTACTCTCCGGCTACCCGGATAAAGCACTAAATAAACTTCAGTTAGTGCTAAACACGGCTGCTAGAATCTTGACTAGAACCCAAAAATGTATCATATTACTCCAGTGCTAGCCTCTCTACTGGCTTCCTGTTAAGGCTAGGACTGATTTCAAGGTTTTACTGCTAACCTACAAAGCACTACATGGGCTTGCTCCTACCTATCTCTCCGATTTGGTCCTGCCGTACATACCTATACGTACGCTACGGTCACAAGATGCAGGCCTCCTTATTGTCCCTAGAATTTCTAAGCAAACAGCTAGAGGCAGGGCTTTCTCCTATAGAGCTCAATTTTTATGGAATGATCTGCCTATCCATGTGAGAGACGCAGACTTGGTCTCGACCTTTAAGTCTTTACTGAAGATGAATCTCTTCAGTAGGTCCTATGATTGAGTCTGGCTCAGGGGTGCGAAGGTGAAAGGCAATGCACTGGAGCGACGAACTGCCCTTGCTGTCTCTGCCTGGCCGGCTCCACTCTCTCCACTGGGATTCTCTGCCTCTGACCCTATTAAGGGGGCTGATTCACTGGCTTACTTCCATGCCGTCCCTAGGAGGGGTGCATCACTTGAGTGGGTTGAGTCACTGACGTTAACTTCCTGTCTGGTTTTGCTCCCCCTTGGGCTCGTGTTGTGGAGGAGATCTTCGTGGGCTATTCTCAGCCTTGTCTCAGGTTAGTAAGTTGGTGGTCTGTTGATATCCCTCTAGTGGTCTGGGGGTTGTGATTTGGCAAAGTAGGTGGGGTTATATCCTGCCTGGTTGGTCCTGTACGGGGGTATCGTCGGACGTGGACACAGTGTCCCCCAATCCCCCCGTCTCAGCCTCCAGTATCTATGCTGCAATAGTTTATATGCTGGGGGGCTAGGGTCAGTCTGTTATATCTGGTGTAATTCTCCTGTCATATCTGGTGTCCTGTGTGAATTTAAGTATACTCCCTCTAATTCTCTCTCTCCCTCTCTCCCTCCCCTCCCAGAGGGCCTGAGCCTTTATTTTTTACCTTTATTTAACCAGGTAAGCCAGTTGAGAATAAGTTCTCATTTACAACTGCGACCAGGCCAAGATAAAGCAAAGCAGTGTGATAAAAACAACAACACAGAGTTACATATGGGGTAAAACAAAACATAAAGTCAAAAATACAACAGAAAATATATATACAGTGTGTTCAAATGTAGCAAGTTATGGAGGTAAGGCAATAAATAGGCCATAGTGCAAAATAATTACAATTAGTACTAACACTGGAATGATAGATGTGCAAGAGATGATGTGCAAATAGAGATACTGGGGTGCAAATGAGTAAAATAAATAACAATATGGGGATGAGGTAGTTGGGTGGGCTAATTTCAGATGGGCTGTGTACAGGTGCAGTGATCGGTAAGGTGCTCTGACAACTGATGCTTAAGTTATTGAGGGAGATAAGAGTCTCCAGCTTCAGAGATTTTTGCAATTCGTTCCAGTCATTGGCAGCAGAGAACTGGAAGGAATGGCGGCCAAAGGAGGTGTTGGCTTTGGGGATGACCAGTGAGATATACCTGCTGGAGCGCATACTACGGGTGGGTGTTGCTATGGTGACCAATGAGCTAAGATAAGGCGGGGATTTGCCTAGCAGTGATTTCTAGATGGCCTGGAGCCAGTGGGTTTGGCAACGAATATGTAGTGAGGACCAGCCAACAAGAGCGTACAGGTCACAGTGGTGGGTAGTATATGGGGCTTTGGTGACAAAACGAATGAAACTGTGATATACTACATCCAATTTGCTGAGTAGAGTGTAAATGACATCGCCGAAGTCAAGGATCGGTAGGATAGTCCATTTTACGAGGGCATGTTTGGCAGCATGAGTGAAGGAGGCTTTGTTGCGAAATAGGAAGCCGATTCTAGATTTAACTTGGATTGGAGATGCTTAATGTGAGTCTGGAAGGAGAGTTTACAGTCTAACCAGACACCTAGGTATTTGTAATTGTCCACATACTCTAGGTCAGTGGGTGGGTGCCAGCAGCGTTCGATTGAAGAGCATGCATTTAGATTTACTAGTGTTTAAGAGCAGTTGGAGGCTACTGAAGGAGTGTTGTATGGCATTGAAGCTCATTTGTTAACACAGTGTCCAATGAAGGGCCAGATGTATACAAAATGGTGTCGTCTGCATATAGGTAGATCTGAGAGTCATCAGCGGCAATAGCGACATCATTGATATACACGAAGAAAAGAGTCGGCCCAAGAATTAAACCCTGTGGCACCCCCATAGAGACTGCCATAGGTCCAGACAGCAGGCCCTCCGATTTGACACATTGAACTCTATCTGAGAAGTAGTTGGTGAACCAGGTGAGGCAGTCATTTGAGAAACCAAGGCTATTTAGTCTGCCAATAAGAATGCGGTGGTTGACAGAGTCGAAAGCCTTGGCCAGGTCGATGAAGACGGCTGCACAGTACTGTCTATTATCGATCGCGGTTATAATACCGTTTAGGACCTTGAGCGTGGCTGAGGTGCACCCATGACCAGCTTGGAAACCGGATTGCATAGCGGAGAAGGTACGGTGGGATTCGAAATGGTCGGTGATCTGTTTGTTAACTTGGCTTTCAAAAACTTTCGAAAGGCAGGGCAGGATGGATATAGGTCTGTAACAGTTTGGATCTAGAGTGTCACCCCCTTTGAAGAGGGGGATGACCGCGGCAGCTTTCCAATCTCTGGGGATCTCAGACGTTACGAAAGAGAGGTTGAACAGGCTAGTAATAGGGGTTGCAACAATTTCGGCGGCTAGTTTTAGAAAGAAAGGGTCCAGATATTCTAGCCCAGATGATTTGTAGGGGCCCAGATTTTGCAGCTCTTTCAGAACATCAGCTGTCTGAATTTGTGTGAAGCAGAAGCGGGGGGGGCATGGGTAACCTGCAGCGGAGGGTGCAGAGCTGGTGGCCGGGGTAGTGGTAGCCAGGTGGAAAGCATGGCCAGCCGTTGCAAAATGCTTGTTGAAATTCTTGATTATCGTAGATTTATCCGTGGTGACAGTGTTTCCTAGCCTCAGTGCAGTGGGCAGCTGGGAGGAGGTGCTCTTATTCTCCATGGACTTTACAGTGTCCCAAAACTTTTTGGATTTAGTGCTACAGGATGCACATTTCTGTTTGAAAAAGCTAGCCTTTGATTTCCTAACTGCTTGTGTATATTGGTTCCTAACTTCCCTGAAAAGTTGCATATCGCAGGGGCTATTCGATGCTAATGCAGTACGCCACAGGATGTTTTTGTGCTGGTCAAGGGCAGTTAATTCTGAGGAGAATCAGGGGCTTTATCTGTTCTTAGTTCTGTATTTTTTGAATGGGGCATGTTTATTTAAGATTGAGAGGAAATTACTTTTAAAGAACAACCAGGCATCCTCTACTGACGGAATGAGATCGAAATCCATCCAGGATACCTGGGCCAGGTCAATTAGGAAGGACTGCTCGCTAAAGTGTTTTAGGGAGCGTTTGACAGTGATGAGGGGTGGTCGTTTGACCGCGGACCCGTTACGGATGCAGGCAATAAGGCAGTGATCGCTGAGATCCTGGTTGAAGACAGCGGAGGTGTATTGAGAGGTTAAGTTAGTCAGGATGATATCTATGAGGGTGCCCATGTTTACGGATTTAGGGTTGTACCTGGTAGGTTCGTTGATCATTTTTGTGAGATTGAGGGCATCTAGTTTGGATTGTAGGAATGGCCCAAGGTGTTAAGCATATCCCAGTTTAGGTCACCAAGCAGTACGAACTCTGAGGATAAATGGGGGGCAATCAATTCACATATGGTGTCCAGGGCACAGCTGAGGGCTGAGGGGGTCTGTAGCAAGCGGCAACAGTGGGAGACTTATTTCTGGAAAGGTGGATTTTTAGAAGTAGAAGCTCAAACTGTTTGGGCACAGACCTGGATAGTATGATAGAGCTCTGCAGGCTATCTCTACAGTAGATTGCAACTCCACCCCCTTTGGCAGTTCTATCTAGACGGAAAATGTTGTAGTTGGGGATGGAAATTTCAGAATTTTTCCTAAGCCAGGATTCAGACACCAGGGTTGGCGGAGTGTGCTAACGCAGTGAATAACTCAAACTTAGGAAGGAGGCTTCTGATGTTAACGTGCAGAAAACCAAGGCTTTTATGGTTACAGAAGTCAACAAATGATAGCTCCTGGGGAGTAGGAGTGATACTGGGGGCTGCAGGGCCTGGGTTAGCCTCTACATCACCAGAGGAACAGAGGAGGACTATAATAAGGATATGGCTAAAGGCTTTAAGAACTGGTCTTCTAGTGCGTTGGGTACAGAGAATAAAGGGGGCAGATTTCCGGGCGTTGTAGAATAGATTCAGGGCATTATGTACAGACAAGGATATGGAAGGATATGAGTACAGTGGAGGTAAACCTAAGCGTTGGGTAACAATGAAAGAGATAGCATCACTGGAGGCACCGATTGAGCTGGTCTCGGCGTGTATGGGGGGTGGAAAAAATTAACTATTTGAGGCAGTTTGAGAGGGACTTGGGGTTCTACAGTGAAATTGTATAATAAGAACTAACTGGAACAGCAATAGGCAAGGCATATTGACATTGGAGAGAGGCATAAAGCAATCAAAGATGTTATTAGAGAGAGCAAAGACAACAACTGCTAATGGCGATAAAGTTTGGGCTGAGGCTAAACAGATAAACAGGACAGGGTACCGTGTAAAGGAACAGTCCAGTAGGCATCAGCTGTGCAGCTGAGTGATCATAAGGTCCAGTGAACAGCAATATGTGAGTCCGAGAGCAGTTCGAATTGGTACTACAGCACAGCGATAAAGAAGCACGGCTGTCGGTTGCGTGTGCTAGCGGGCCGGGGCTAGCAGATGGATCTTTGTGGTCGTCGCAACGGGAAGCCTGTTGAAACCACAGACGATTACGTCGGCAGACCCTTCGTGATGGATCGGCGGTGCTCCGTGTCGACTCTAGGAGGTCCCGTCCGGTTGACAGAGAGGTAGATAGCCGGGAGATGTGCCTGACTCAAGGCTAGCTCAAGGCTGATTAGCCAACAACAACGTTCATTTGGTTGCAGCTAGCTAGTTGCGATTATCCAGTGTTAAAGGTCCAGTGATTCAGTGATTCCGGCAGAAAATCCGATAGGTTCTGGGTCGATAATGCGCTGTGCAGACAGTGCAGACCGGCCGATAATAGTCCAGGCTAGAGCTGGCTGGTAAGTAGTGCAGGCCACGGACAATGGTGAAAAACCGCTAACGGTGGCTAATAGCAAGTAGCTAGTTAGCTGGCTAATCCCGTCCGGTAGACAGAGAGGTAGATAGCCGGGATATGGGCCTGCTCGAGGCTAGCTCAAGGCTAACTGATGCTTGCTTCGGGGGCAGTGGTGATTAGCCCACAGCAACATCCATTCGACATCCATTCGGTTGCGGCTAGCTAGTTGCGATCCAGTATTGAGGTCCAGTGATTCAGTTATTCCGGCAGAAAATCAGATGTTCTGGGTGAAAACCGCTAATGGTGGCTAATAGCAAGTAGCTAGTTAGCTAGTTAGCTGGCTGGCTAGTGTCAACTGGAGATTCTAGATAAAGGTGAGTAAATAATAGAATCCGTTCTACATTGAGTGAGGCGTGTTGCAGGAAATTATATTTAGTAAAAGGATGAAAAGTGTGATAGGGAAATATATTCGTAAAATACAAAAAACTGGCTATTTACATGGACACACAAGAGAACACGACCGCAATGCTACACCATATTGGAATCATACCTGACCTGATGACTCCTGGCTGTCCCCAGTCCACCTGGTTGCCTGCGGCTATGGAACCCTGACCTGTTCTCCGGACGTGCTACCTTGTCTCGGACCTGCTATTTTCGACTCTTTACCGCACCCGCTGTCTCGACCTCTGAATGCTCGGCTATAAAAAGCCAGCTTACATTCACTCCTGAGGTACTGACTTGTTGCACCGTCCACAACCACTGTGATTATTATTTTACCCTGCTGGTCATCTATGAACGTTTGAACATCTTGAAGAACAATCTGGCCTTAATGGCCATGTACTCTTATAATCACCACCCAGCACAGCCAGAGGAGGACTGGCCACCCCTCAGAGCCTAGTTCCTCTCTAGGTTGATGAGGAGGTTTTGGGTTTGGTGAGCCAAGGATAGACCTTACCATCTCTGTGGTCCACAGCGTCCCTCTTAAACGTTCTTGTAGGTATTCCTTCATTTGGGATTTTAAATCCTCCTTGATATTATTCATGTCAGTTTTGGATATGGAGAATTTCAGTTTCTGTTCTTGTTCTTCAATTTCTGTCTGGATACTAGTGAGAATACAGAGAGGACAGTTAGGTCCAGAGAAGCCTACTTAAATATCCCACACCATTTAGTGCAAAACTCCTGGTTGTGTCAGCCAACTGTAGGCTCCTTCTGTATGTGGAGTCCTCTCTGTGTATTCTTTTGGCATGCACATAATCACTGAGAGTGGAACCATGAAGAAAGTGTCTCAACTTCTTTTGGGTTGGAACTTGAGTTTGCGGGTGACATCATCAGTAGCAACAGATGAAGCATCGAGGGTCCAATCGCTCAGAAAAAGGATAGTATCAATGTATTTTTCTGTAAAAGAACACAATTTACAGTCAAGCTGGAGATCGCTGCAAAATTTGCAATAGCCAAACATTTTGGCTGCACCAAAATCCTAAAAAATTTACGTAGAAAGCCAGTATGAGGGTTTGCGCTTAGGCTAGAATAGAAGGCGGCCAGTGCGTAGGAGAAAAAATATATCTGTTGAGTTCAAACGTTATTCTCACTCAAAACCATGAAAAGGAATAACCCAAGGAGGCCGAGATGCAAAAATAATCTAATAATTTGCAATGCAATGCAAGGTGCTATAAAACAAAACAATAATGGAGCATACGTTTTGGCCTCATGCCTTCATCAGTGCTGTACAAAGAAATTAAGAAGACATGTACTTAAGAAGACACACCTGCTGTGCGTATGAGTCACAACAGGTGCAAGCAGATAGTTGATTAGATACTGTTTGTACAGCACTGATTAAGGCATAAGGCCCATTTTTGTTTTATAGCATCTTGCACTTCCACTTTTTGTATTCTTTTGAGCATGGATTAAATTAAGTATATTCTTTTTGCATCACAGCCACCTTGGGTTATTCCTTTTCATGGTTTTGAGTGCAAGTACCTTTTGAACTCTACTGATATATTTTTTCTCCTCCTTCCAGTCTAGCCTGAGCGCAAACCCTCATGGCTTTCAATTTGTCTTGGTAACCACAGGATTAGCCTACATTTTGCCCAACATTTTCATGAGGGCAGTAGTTTTGTGTTTGATAAGCTTCATGGTGTGACTGTATAGCGCCTGTCTCAAGTGTCTCAGCCCACAAATCTTGGTGAGTGCTCCTCTGCGCTCCACCCGCCTACTAATCTGTCATACACACACAGGCATGGATGAACACACACACACACAAGCACACATTTACATTTACATTTACGTCATTTAGCAGACACTCTTATCCAGAGCGACTTACAAATTGGTGCATTCACCTTATAGCCAGTGGGATAACCACTTTACAATGTTTTTTGTTGAGATCAGAGACCTGGCAGTGTGGTGCCAGGAAAACAGCCTCTCCCTCAACGTCAGACCAAGGAGCTGATTGTGGACTACAGGAAACGGGGGGAGAGCACGCCCTCATCCACATTGACGGGGCTGTAGTGGAGCGGGTCGAGAGCTTCAAGTTCCTTAGTGTCCACATCACTAAGGATTTAACATGGTACACACACACACCTGCACAGTCGTGAAGAGGGCATGACAGTGCCTCTTCCCCCTGAAGAAGCTGAAAAGATTTGGCATGGGCCCTCAGATCCTCAAAAAGTGCTACAGCATCTAGAGCATCACCGTTTGGTATGGCAACTGCATCACTCTCGATCGCAAAACGCTACAGAGGGTGGTGTGGACGGCCCAGTACATCAGTGGGACCAAGCTCCCTGCCATCCAAGACCTCTATATCAGGCTGTGTCAGAGGAAGGCCCGGAAAATTCTCAGACTTCATCCACCCAAGCCATAGACCGTTCACTCTGCTACCATCTGGTAAACGGTACCGGAGCATCGACTCTCGGACCAACAGGCTTTGAGACAGTTTCTATCCCCAATCCATAAGACTGCTAAATACTGTAGTTAATCAAATGGTTACCCATACTATCTGCATTGACCACAGCTAGCACATAATGTTCTGAGAACCATATGTTTCTTAGAGCTTGGTGAGAGCATGGTTGTCCTATGGTTATTTTGCATACAACCTTCCCACAGCTTTCTAGGAATGGTGCAGTATAGTTGCTTGGCTTTGGAACATTCGCAGCACATTTAAGGAACTTGACAAAAAAAACATTATTTTCTTGGTATTTCATTACTTTAACAGAACGTTTCCTAAAAGTTCAAACATGGTTACATTTAACTTCAATTTTGATAATGTTATAGGAACGTTCTCCAACTGGTTTGACATTGGGAATGTTCTCAAATAGTTCAGAGAACATTATGAAACAACATACTTCTGTGGGAATATCAGTAGTTCAGCATAGCATTTGCTACAAGTTTCCCCAGGGTTCTATTTAAAGTCATGTCCTAAAAATGTTCTGAGAACGTTAACAAAACTTTCCAGAAAAACCACAATAACATTTTAGTAACGTTCAGAGAATATTCTAAGCATGTTATTTAAAAACAAATACATTTCGTTTTCAGCATCAACAAAACTCTCTATCCTCTATCTTGTTAAGTGTGTTCACATCTGATCTTAATGAGTGCTTGTTTCCTTTGAAATGGGGTCTGTTTGAATAGACTAAAATGAACAGCTTTGTATGCGTAAAAAAACATGGCTCCATCCTGGTGGCACAGTGAACTAATTCCATGGATGGAGAACGGATCATTTTAAGTTTGAATCTCACTGATGCCCTGTCACAATAAAACAGAAATGTGTTTGCATGATTAATGCGTACGGAAATTCATTTCCATGTGTCCTATCTGTGCTTGAAGTTCAAAAAAGTTAACCCAAAATAAGCTAGCAGTGTTATTACCCACTGGGCACATACTGGTTGAATCAACATTGTTTCCTCATCATTTCAATGAAATTATGTTGAACCAACGTGGGCTAGATGTTGAATTGACAACTGTACCCAGTGGGTAAAAGTCTTATTGAAACATTAGTTGAACGTTTTAAGGAAGTTATTAAAAAACCTCAAAATAACCTATAATTTCCATTCTCAGAGCGTTAATAAAACCTCCCACGAAAAATTTCAAGTAACCCGAGTAAAATGTTCTTAGAACCTCCCTGAAACCTAAAAATAAACGTTCCCAGAACAGGCCAAATGTTCACTTCCGTTCTCAGAACGTTTAGCCCTTTGACGCATACAATCACATATGTGTGATTATTGTTGGGTGGTCCTTGCAGCGTACCATCGCAAATATGTGATTGGAACAGTAGCAAGAGATTGTATGATGCAACAAACACGTCTAAACAGCATTGCTGTCTGAAAAGCATCTAAACAATGTTTTGTACTGATGGAAAATAAAGGTCTTCAACTTTATTCCTCAATTTCACCTTTTATTGTAAAAGATAAATGCGAACTTCATCATCCAAGCATCACACGGAACATACCTACAGCCAATTTCATGCCATAAAAAGTCTAAATAACAGGTTGCGCTGACAAAAAAACAAAACATAAGTTAGCAACCTAACAGCTAGAGTTGTTTACTATGCACCACATGTCTGGTGAGCACAAGGGAGAAATGTAATATTGTTTAGAAAGGAGATACGTGTCAGCTAAGCTAACAGCAGCTAAATTCTTTATGATGGCAGCCATGTTTGTTTATGTTTGACAAGCAAAAACTCCCTAATCGCAGAATGCGCCCATTGCCCAAAAAATATCAACTTAGTTTGGCCACTTTTCAGCATATTACAAATCTTCAATGTGCTTGTTACAGTGTATACAAGAACCGGAGCACATGCCTTGACAAGTCGTTTACAGTTTTTGATAACATTTTATTTGCTTTGTGATTTATCACCTCACAGATCATCACCCCAAATACAAGCCTACTGCCTTGCTTAGCAGGGTTGTCAGATTTGGGTGAAACCATTTTAGGGGGGTTTGTGTGTGTGGGGGGGGTCATTTAATTTGTGGGGGGTATTCAAGTTAATGGGGGAGTAGAAATGTGGTTAGGTATCGTGGGGGGATATGGAGGAAATATTACTATGATGGGGGATTTATCAATAAATGGGGGGCAAACACAGGAGAAGTTTATAATCTGAATAAAAATAAAACCCCTGGAAAGGGGGGTCTGAGCTGGCAACCCTGATTAACCATAGTTACAATCTAAGTCAGTCCTGACAGAAAAACGTAACTCTTGACAGACACTGAAAATACTTATTTTCCACCATAATTTGCAAATAAATTCATAAAAAATCCTACAATGTGATTTTCTGGATTTCTTTTTCTCAATTTGTCTGTCATAGTTGACGTGTACCTATGATGAAAATTACAGGCCTCTCTCATCTTTTTAAGTGGGAGAACTTGCACAATTGGTGGCTGACTAAATACTTTTTTTCCCCACTGTATATATATATATATTTTTTTTTTTTATGAACAAAACGTATTTAGAATGCCAGCGTTTCCCGGCCTTAGACATGGTTGTCACATGTAATATATGCTCATACCCTGCTCGACACTATTGTATCGAAAGCAACGGATTTCGCACCTCAGGTTTCCCGCCCGCTCTCACACGCGCAGCCCCTAAGACAGGCTAATACCAAAGCCTCTTTCAGATAATAATAAATGTAATACACAGTGCATTCGGAAAGTATTCAGACCCCTTGACTTTTTCCACATTTTGTTACGTTACAGCCTTATTCTAAAATTGATTAAATCGTTTTTTTCCCTCATCAATCTACACACAATACCCCATAATAGCAAAGCAAAAACTGGTTTTTAGAAATGTTTGCAAATAAACAAACAAAAAAACTGAAATATCATATTTACATAAGTATTCAGACCCTTTACTCAGTACTTTGTTGAAGCATCTTTGACAGCTTTACAGCCTTGAGTCTTCTTGGGTATGACGCAAAAACTTGGCACACCTGTATTTGGGGAGTTTCTCCCATTTTTCTCTGCAGATCCTCTCAAGCTCTGTCAGGTTGGATGGGGAGCGTTGCTGCAAAACTATTTTAATGTCTCTCCAGAGATATTCGATAGGGTTCAAGTCCAGGCTCTGGCTGGGCCACTCAAAGACATTCAGAGAGTTGTCCCGAAGCCACTTCTGCGTTGTCTTGGCTGTGTGCTTAGGATTGTTGTCCTGTTGGAAGGTGAACCTTCGCCCCAGTCTGAGGTCCTTAGTGCTCTGGAGCAGGTTTTCATCAAGGATCTCTCTGTACTTTGCTCCGTTCATCTTTGCCTCGATCCTGACTAGTCTCCCAGTCCCTGCCGCTGAAATACATTCCCAAAGTATGATGCTGCCGCCACCATGCTTCACCGTAGAGATGGTGCCAGGTTTCCTCCAGACGTGACGCTTGGCATTCAGGCCAAAGAGTTGAATCTTGGTTTCATCAGGCCAGAAAATCTTGTTTCTCATGGTCTGAGAGTCTTTAGGTGCCTTTTGGCAAACTCCAGGTGGGCTATCATTTGCCTTTTACTGAGGCGTGGCTTCCGTCCGGCCACTCTACCATAAAGGCCTGATTGGTGGAGTGCTGCAGAGATGGTTGTCCTTCTGGAAGGTTCTCCCATCTCCACAGAGGAACTCTAGAGCTCTGTCAGAATGACCATCGGGTTCTTGGTAACCTCCCTGACCAAGGCCCTTCTCCCCCGATTGCTCAGTTTGGCCGGGCGGCCAGCTCTAGGAAGAGTCTTGGTGGTTCCAATCTTTGTCCATTTAAGAATGATGGAGGTCACTGTGTTCTTGGGGACCTTCAATCCTGCTGAATTTATTTGTACCCTTCACCAGATCAGTGCCACGACACAATCCTGTCTCGGAGCTCTACGGACAATTCCTACGACTTCATGGCTTGGTTTTTGCTCTGACATGCACTGTCAACTGTGGGACCTTATATAGACAGGTGTGTGCCATGTCCAATCCATTGAATTTACCACAGGTGGACTCCAATGAAGTTGTAGAAACATCTCAAAGATGATCAATGGAAACAGGATGCAACTGAGCTCAATTTCGAGTCTCATAGCAAAGGGTCTGAATAATTTTTCATTTAAAAAAATTTACAAAAAATTCTAAAAACCTGTTTTCACCTTGTCATTATGGGGTATAGTGTGTAAATTCCCTCTTGAGTCTTTGTTTGTAGGTGGGGAGAATCAAGATAGAGAGAATCTAGATAGAGTCATGGTTGGACATGCCGAAAGGAGGACGGGAGAGGGCCTTATACCCGTGTCGAAAAGGCGTGTAGCAGTGGATGAGAGTAGAATTTCCGCGAGTTAGACAGTCGATGTGTTGGTAGTAATTTGGGAGATCGGTTTTCAAATTACTTTTGTTAAAGTCCCCCACAACAGTGAACACTGCCTCTGGGAATGCGGTCCCCAGTTTGTTCAGGGTCCAATGGAGATCTTTGAAAGCCTTTTTGGTGTCAGCTTGGGGCGGGATGTACACAGACATTGCGATAATCCCTGAGAAGTGTTTCGGAAGGTAAAAAGGGCAACATTTGATGACCAAGTATTCCAAGTCAGGGGAGCTTAAGCTCACAAGTTCCATGTGTTTTTGGTCCAATCACATTTGCTCTTGCCAGAAAAGGCCCACTTCCTATCCACTTGAAAAACGGTAAAACCCGCTGGTTGGAGATAATCCGTTTGGATGTCGGAGGAAAGCCAGGTCTTAGAAAAACAGAGTATGTTGCAAGATTTGACGTCCCTCTGGAAGGAGATCCTCGCTTTGAGTTCATCAAGTTTGTTCACTAATGATTGATCATTGGCTAGTAGTATGTAGTAGTATGCTCGGTAATGGAGGACGGGTCGCCCGGTGTCTTAATCTCACTAAAACCCTGTTATGTCTGCCTCTCCGTCGGCGTCTTCGCTTCCTACTCTCCGGTAGGACTCCCAAGCAGCTCGGCATGCTAACTATGAATTTGTGATTGTTTTGAGAGAGAGAGAGAGAGAGAGAGAGAGAGAGAGAGAGAGAGAGAGAGAGAGAGAGAGAGAGAGAGAGAGAGAGAGAGAGAGAGAGAGAGAGAGAGAGAGAGAGAGAGAGAGAGAGAGAGAGAGAGAGAGAGAGAGAATTCCTAAATACTGTACTTTCATTTCCAACATTTGTGTGACTGTATATACACTGAGTATACCAAACATTAGGAACACCTCTACAAGGTGTCAAATGCGTTCCACAGGGATGCTGGCCCATGTTGACTCCAATGCTTCCCACAGTTGTGTAAAGTTGGCTGGATGTCCTTTGAGTGGTGGACCATTCTTGATACTAAAAACTGTTGAGCGTGAAAAGCCCTTAATGTTTCGTATACTCAGTGTATAGCTCCTGTCTCAAGTGTCTCTGCCAAGAACTCTTTATCATGATGTGTGCTGAGTGCTCCTCTATGCTACACACACGCACGCACAGATACATTTTTGTACAGGATTTCTTCCCCTTCATTTAATCCCGCTTCACCTTTTCCATCTCTCTCTCTGTATCCGCCTCTCTTTCTCTTGCTCGCTGTCTCACTCACCCATTTATCGCTCACTTCTCTCTTGCTTCAATTTTCCATCTTTCTTTCTCTCTCCTTCTCTCTTGCCAAACTATCTTTCAAGTTCAAGTTTTATTACACTCACATAGCAGTCAAAACAAACTGAAATTCATGAGCGTTTAGACAAAATAAGTTTCCATCGATCTTGAAAATGTATGGTGACTCATTGATTAGAGAACAGAAGTATGGTGTGGTGACCTCTTGTACTGATCCATTCTTGACTTAGGTACTGTCAGTTGGTTTTGGCTATGGGTGTTCCTGCCCGTTACCATGTTTCAGTCAGGAGGTAGCCAGTCTCTGAAAGGAGAGTTGAGGAGGCTGATAGCAAAGTCAGTGTGGAGCTGCGTCCTACTTTCATGAAGCCAGGGTAGGGACAGGATCAGAAGTGCCTCTGTGTAACTGGAGTATGGAGGACATGGGACAGGTGGATTTTCTTGTGAAGGACCTTGCACTTGGCAGAGTTAAGTGACATTCTGCTTGCCCAAACCGTCAAAGTTGTGCAGGGCTGGCTGTGGTGTGCTGATGTTCTGGCCCACTGACAAAGACATGATCAGTCTATAATTTTAATGGTAGGTAAATTTGAACAGTGAGAGACAGAATAACAACAAAAAATCCAGAAAAACGCATGTCAAAAATATTATATATTGATTTGCATTTTAATGAGGGAAATAAGTATTTCACCAGTGGTGCGTGTTCCCAGTCCGGTACGGCCCGTGCCTGCTCCCCGCACCAAGCCAGTGGTGCGTGTCGTCAGTCCGGCCCGGCCCGTTCCTGCTCCTCGTACCAAGCCAGTGGTGCGTGTTCGTAGTCCGGTTCGGCCCGTGCCTGCTCCTCGCACCAGACCAGTGGTGCGTGTGTCCAGTCCGGCATGGCCCGTGCCCGTTCCACTATTGCCTGATCCAGCTCCGGTCAGCTGCTCCACTCCGGAGCCAGAGCAGTCCGCTCCACCGGGGTCCAGTCCAGCTCCGGTCAGCAGCTCCAGTCCGGAGCCAGAGCAGTCCGCTCCACCGGTGCCCAGTCCAGCTCCGGTCAGCGGATCCACTCCGGAACCAGAGCAGTCCGCTCCACCGGGGTCCAGTCCAGCTTCGGTCAGCAGCTCCAGTCCGGAGCCAGAGTAGTCCACTCCACCGGTGCCCAGTCCAGCTCCGGTCAGCGGCTCCAGTCCAGACCCAGATGTCAGCCCCTCTCCAGGTTCGGGGTCTCCCACACCAGGGTCCAGACAGGGCTTGGTACTTCGTGGGAGGAAGGAGAGGGGAAGTAGCACGCCGAGGTCCAGACCAGCCTAGGGGCGCAACGGGGAGGCTGAGAGAATGTGGTCGCCCCACCCGGACCCTTCCCTGTCAGGTCAGGTTGGTGCGGTTGGAGTCCGCACCTTTGGGGGGTGGTACTGTCACACCCTGACTCATGGGACTTTTGTATGTTGAGTCAGGGTGTGGATATTCTATGTTGTATTTTCTATGTTTGCATTCTATGTTGTGTGTTTCTATGTTTGGCCGGGTGTGATTCCCAATCAGAGGCAGCTGTCGCTCGTTGTCTCTGATTGGGGATCATAATTAGGCAGCCTATTGGCAATCACTAGTTGTGGGATCTTGTTCCGTGTGTAGGCTTGTTTTGTGTTTTAGCCTTAGGACTTCACGTTTCGTTGGTTTGTTGTTTTTGTTTGTGTGTTTATCGGTGAAATAAACATGTATGCCTTTCACGCTGCGCCTTGGTCTGACCCGTCCTTAAACGAACGTGACAGAACCTCGGTTCCCTGAAGAACTACTAGGCCTGATATTCAGACGGTTGCCGTTGTCATCTAGAAGAATCACCCTTAATGTCAGGAATGTATCGACAAAGGAGATAACCCTGAAACGAGGTACGCCTATTGCTCATCTGTTTCCTGTAGATGTTGCTCCTGGTGTTCCATTGAAAGTAAGCAGGATTTATCTGAGAAACTGACATCTTCTTAATTCTCCAGTGCCTGAGGGATGGAAGAAGAGGTTATGTGAAAAGATGATGGAACGAAAATAAGTGTTCTCAACACATGAGTTTGATGTGGGATTTTCAAAGAGTACTCACCACACCATCAGAGTTACTGAAGACGAACCGTTTAAGGAGAGATCTCATGCATGTGTGTTGATTACAGGACCATCAACAAGCGCACTGTTCCTGACCAGTACACAGTCCCACGTGTGGAGGATGCTCTGACATGTTTGAGTGGGAGCAAATGGTTCAGTGTGTTAGATCTCAGAAGCGGATACTATCAAATCCCAATGTGCAAAACAGATAAAGAGAAGACTGCATTTATCTGTCCAATTGGATTTTACCAATTTGAGAGGATGCCGCAGGGTGTGTCCGGAGCACCTGCAACAATTCAACGTGTCATGGAATAGACAGTTGGATACATGAACCTATTCAAAGTTATTGTTTACCTCAACGACTTAATCGTGTTTGGAAGGACGCTGGAAGAACACGAGCAGAGGTTACTCAAGGTGTTAGAGCGCATATTGAATACACAGCGGTAAAAATCACCTCAAGATAAAAACATAATATTCAATATCAGTAAATTATACTAAATATTAACATTCATATATTCAAGGGTAATAACATTCAATCTGGATAATAACACAAAACAAATTATAAGGCTAGAGAAATATATCAACAAATATTACAACAACACGCAACACCCAAACATGACGGAAGATAAACAAGGAGAATCAATCTCCAAGAGAAAACGCGACTCCTCGACTGATACAGATGATTTATGCTTTTCACCACTGGGACTGGTAAGTGTGGAAAGCGACTTGTTGAAGTTGATAAATGACAAACTGGGCACACTAGAGTTGGTCAGTAATGATGTAAAATAGTCTTGAAATGAGTGATGGAAAAGCCACGATAATGGAGATTAATACAAAAAAACTAAAAGGGACAGTCACTAGGATGGAAACGGACATTAAGGAACTTAAAAAGGAGAACAACTTTCTGAGAGAAGCCTTACTAGACATTCAAACTAGATTGATGAGAGAAAATGTAGTACTTACGGGTATCCAGGAAAAAGAGGGAGAGATTACAGAAAAAATTGTGAAGGACTTCTTTCTTACAGCGCTTCAAATTCCACTCGAGGCTGTCGACAAAATCCAACTCGAAAGTGTACATTGTTTCGGACTAAGAGGACAGAGATATGAGCGTCCAATCGTTGCCAAATTTGCTTTTTTTAAGGATAAAGTAATGGTTAAAAGCCTAGGTAAAAGACTTGCTGGCACGAAAATAGGCATGATAGATCAGTTCCCGAGGGAGATTGCAGAACGGCGCAAAGTTCTGTAAAAATCTTCAAGGAAAATAGATCAAAAGGGAAGCGTGTTGCTCTTGTTGTCGATAAACTGTACATTGACAACCAAATGTTCTGCGACACAAAGACTACTCCATGGCTATTCTGAAAGTTCTAATATAGGAGTCAAATAATGGAACACCCAATACTAGTCATGGTAGCGATTGTAATAATAAAGCACATTTATAGTAGGTATAGTATTTTATAAAGGGAAAAGACGGTATTACAAGAAAAGATAACAAGCAAAATAATACATCTTCAAATACAACTAAATTAGAACACAAGTAATCAATCAACATAGTGGAGATATAAAACATAGCAAACAGAAGACATAGAAGGCACTGTATGTGTGGATGAATTGTGATGGAAGGTGTGGTGTGCGTTTATGTGTTTGAATAAGTGTGGCTTTAAGTGATTGAGAAAGGAAATGGTTGCATATCCCAGAACCAACGTGTGTCTGTGAGCAGGGGTTGTGAGAGAGAGCTTTCAATTTTGTGCAGATGAGGGATATACATTTGAAAAAATATATATTGTCCTATCATGATGGAACGATCCCCAACCCTATATCCTAGACACCCACCTGAGCGACCCATACACCAAAGAGAAGTACCCATCTGTTTTATGGACCTGCTGTGAGTTGACTAAATGCAGCCAAAACAGAAAAATCAATGCGGTCAGAGACCTACTTGAGCAGCACCGCCCCCTCAAGATTCTGAGCCTATCTGGCAGGGTTGGTTCTACAAAGCCAGAGCCCCCTGATGGGAGAGCATAATATACAAGGACATTCTCAAAGCTGCTAATGAGAACCTTGACGAGCTTGTACCTAGCCGGTGGGGTACCCCCACCCAGGTAGTGGCAGTGCTGGCAACACTGGCTACAGTAACCCATGGGGAGGGGGTCACACTCGGACAATCAGAGAGGGGGGCTTATCATTGTGGCCCAGGTGGCACAAAATAATCAAAGGTCTGACTGCACGGAGATGCTACAACGGGGGACCAGAGTGTTTGTGTCTCAGGTGAAGAGGGTGGATCTGATCTCTATTACCTAGGACTTGACATAGATTAAATCTCAAATTGTTGTCAATTTTTGCTCAATCTTGTATGCTCTCTCAAACAGCTGTAACATGCATTCGTATATGCATTCGTAAATCAGGTCCTTTCTTGAGTTGGGCTCTGGGATATAACAACCGTTGAGCATCTGATTTTATGGTTGATTGTGGAGGAAAGGGGTTGAGTGTGTTAGAGTATGTGCGTGTGTGTTTATCCCACATCTGTTGCAAGGGGGGTAAGGATGTTAGGGAGAATATAAGATGAACCACAATAATTGTTTGCTAAAATAATAATTGCTTGTAAAAAATTGTTTATGTAATACAATGGCAATCTGGGTTATAGGTTAAAGTCCTACGCATGAACTGCCAATATTATTACGCATATTAATTGATAATGCTGGAAAATAAGATATGCAAGATATTTGAATAGCTATATATTTTTAAATAGCTATATATATATACAGTGGGGAGAACAAGTATTTGATACACTGCCGATTTTGCAGGTTTTCCTACTTACAAAGCATGTAGAGGTCTGTAATTTTTATCATAGGTACACTTCAACTGTGAGAGACGGAATCTAAAACAAAAATCCATAAAATCACATTGTATGATTTTTAAGTAATTAATTTGCATTTTATTGCATGACATAAGTATTTGATACATCAGAAAAGCTGAACTTAATATTTGGTACAGAAACCTTTGTTTGCAATTACAGAGATCATACGTTTCCTGTAGTTCTTGACCAGGTTTGCACACACTGCAGCAGGGATTTTGGCCCACTCCTCCATACAGACCTTCTCGAGATCCTTCAGGTTTTGGGGCTGTCGCTGGGCAATACGGACTTTCAGCTCCCTCCAAAGATTTTCTATTGGGTTCAGGTCTGGAGACTGGCTAGGCCACTCCAGGACCTTGAGATGCTTCTTACGGAGCCACTCGTTAGTTGCCCTGGCTGTGTGTTTCGGGTCGTTGTCATGCTGGAAGACCCAGCCACGACCCATCTTCAATGCTCTTACTGAGGGAAGGAGGTTGTTGGCCAAGATCTCGCGATACATGGCCCCATTCATCCTCCCCTCAATACGGTGCAGTCGTCCTGTCCCCTTTGCAGAAAAGCATCCCCAAAGAATGATGTTTCCACCTCCATGCTTCACGGTTGGGATGGTGTTCTTGGGGTTGTACTCATCCTTCTTCTTCCTCCAAACACGGCGAGTGGAGTTTAGACCAAAAGCTCTATTTTTGTCTCATCAGACCACATGACCTTCTCCCATTCCTCCTCTGGATCATCCAGATGGTCATTGGCAAACTTCAGACGGGCCTGGACATGCGCTGGCTTGAGCAGGGGGACCTTGCGTGCGCTGCAGGATTTTAATCCATGACGGCGTTGTGTGTTACTAATGGTTTTCTTTGAGACTGTGGTCCCAGCTCTCTTCAGGTCATTGACCAGGTCCTGCCGTGTAGTTCTGGGCTGATCCCTCACCTTCCTCATGATCATTGATGTCCCACGAGGTGAGATCTTGCATGGAGCCCCAGACCGAGGGTGATTGACCGTCATCTTGAACTTCTTCCATTTTCTAATAATTGCGCCAACAGTTGTTGCCTTCTCACCAACCTGCTTGCCTATTGTCCTGTAGCCCATCCCAGCCTTGTGCAGGTCTACCATTTTATCCCTGATGTCCTTACACAGCTCTCTGGTCTTGGCCATTGTGGAGAGGTTGGAGTCTGTTTGATTGAGTGTGTGGACAGGTGTCTTTTATACAGGTAACGAGTTCAAACAGGTGCAGTTAATACAGGTAATGAGTGGAGAAGAGGAGGGCTTCTTAAAGAAAAACTAACAGGTCTGTGAGAGCCGGAATTCTTACTGGTTGGTAGGTGATCAAATACTTATGTCACGCAATAAAATGCAAATTAATTACTTAAAAATCATACAATGTGATTTTCTGGATTTTTGTTTTAGATTCCGTCTCTCACAGTTGAAGTGTACCTATGATATAAATTACAGACCTCTACATGCTTTGTAAGTAGGAAAACCTGCAAAATCGGCAGTGTATCAAATACTTGTTCTCCCCACTGTATATTGAGGTGAGAGCATTGGAAATGCTTCTGTTTTGTGGGTGGCACTGTGTGCTGTTTTTGATGGATGGGTCCTGGCCTCTCGGGGCCCTAGGGATCCGGAGGGACGGGGGTGGTATGCCGATCACTGGGATGACGTCCCAACTTGGGACGTGGAGGGGCTTTAGCGGGGGAATTAGTGGAGAAAAATTGGAGGGTTACTTAGTAGCAATGCAAATATCATGGTACAGCTATATGGACAGTCAATCACTTTGGTATTTTTTATGGGTACATTTACAAACATATATAATGACAAATAGTTTTGAAACTTGTATCTCATTATGGTATATGGTGAAATAAGTATAGCCAGTTATAATTGTAATGGCTTAGCAGATAATAACAAAAGAAGAACAATTTTACATGGCTCAAAGAGAACAAATATAATATATATTGTTTACAGGAAACTCATTCAACAATTCTAGATGAAGTTGCGCGGAAAAAAGGAATGGGGTGGGGGGGGGGAAATATACTTCTCCCTTGGGCAAAGAAACTCAAAAGGGGTGATGATATTAATTAACAGTAATTTCGATCCGAATGTGCAAATTGTCCAAACAGATACGCAAGGTAGATGGATTATTTTAAATATGTTATTGGACAATAAACAGATATGGCTCATTAACCTTTACGGACGAAATAATGATGATCCACACTTCTTTGACAATATATATAATAAATTATCAACCCTGCAAGCAATTCAAGACTCTATTATTATGGTGGGAGATTATAATATAGTTTTAAATAGCTTAATGGACCGTAAAGGAAATCACACTACAAACAATCACCCTCATGCTCTTAAGGAAATCATGAATGTCATGGATACATTAGAACTAGTAGATATATGGAGGCTTAAATATCCTGATGTAGTGAGATATACATGGCGGAGACTCAATCAAGCTAGTCGTCTTGACTTCTTTCTTATGTCATTCTCGTTGGCACCAAAAGTTTAAAAAGTGTTGATAGGGGACAGCATGCGGTCGGACCTTCATATAATTGGCATATACATTACTCTTACTGAATTTCCACGTGGGCGAGGATATTGGAAATGTAATCAAAACCTATTGGATGATAACTTGTAACTAGGACAGAGGAATTCATAACTGATTTTTTTCGACATAACATAGGTACAGCACATTCCCCTATTGTATGGGATACCTTTAAATATGCCTTTAGAGGCCATGCAATTCAGTACTCATCTCGAAAACAAAAGTAATTTAGGTCAAAAGAGTCCATACTAACAAAGGAAATAGGTCTAACAGAACAGATACAGTGGGGAAAAAAAGTATTTAGTCAGCCACCAATTGTGCAAGTTCTCCCACTTAAAAAGATGAGAGAGGCCTGTAATTTTCATCATAGGTACACGTCAACTATGACAGACAAAATGAGGGAAAAAAATCCAGAAAATCACATTGTAGGATTTTTAATGAATTTATTTGCAAATTATGGTGGAAAATAAGTATTTGGTCAATAACAAAAGTTTCTCAATACTTTGTTATATACCCTTTGTTGGCAATGACACAGGTCAAACGTTTTCTGTAAGTCTTCACAAGGTTTTCACACACTGTTGCTGGTATTTTGGCCCATTCCTCCATGCAGATCTCCTCTAGAGCAGTGATGTTTTGGGGCTGTCACTGTAACTTCTTCTTTAAGAGGCTCCTCTGGCCTCCACTCGTTACCTGTATTAATGGCACCTGTTTGAACTTGTTATCAGTATAAAAGACACCTGTCCACAACCTCAAACAGTCACACTCCAAACTCCACTATGGCCAAGACCAAAGAGCTGTCAAAGGACACCAGAAACAAAATTGTAGACCTGTAGTCTTGGTAGCTGCTGTTTGAATCTGGTCACAAAACTGCAGAGCCATGCTGTGAAGGCAGGTCTGACACCCAGTTGGATTAGGCGTTCAATGGCGATGGTGTAGTCGATATTGTCAAAGGCCTTGGATAAGTCAGTGGTAATGAGGGTGGTAATTTAATTTGAACTCTCTCTATCTCTGTCTCACTCACCCCATTGCTCTCTCTCTTTTTCTTATCTCTCACTCCCTATCCTGCCTCTTGTTCCAGTGCTCACGATTGTTAAAGTAAGATTAAAATATAGAATCTTCCTGACCCCCCTTTCTCTCTCTCCCTCCCTCTCTTTTTTCTTCTACCTTCATCTCTTTCTCATGAGGTGTGACTAATTACTGTCACAAGAAGGTTTTAACACCTTAAAGCTAAAGACTCGTCTTTTGGACATCAACATTCTAACAGTCTAACAAATATATTTTATATAAGCTATCGGAAAAATAATAATTTGGTTGTGTTTATGAAGGTCTTAGGTAACATTATAATATACATATTCTTATTTTAAAGAACATAATAGCGTTTTCATTAGGTTATGTTACTGTAGGCTATATGTAAAAATGTAAAACATGTAAAAACACTACAATTCAAGAGTTAAATCCATCACAAAAAAATCCATTCTAATTTCATTTTGGCAGGTCTTAAGAAAATATTTGGAAATAAGAACAGAATAGCATATTTTCAGTTACTAGTTATTATGTTACTAGTCTTTGCTGAGTAACCCGGGCTATATGCTTCTAAATACTCACCTGGAGTGCATGGAACAGTGGTTCATCTTGGAAAAAGTGATATTTTGAAATACATTTAAATTTTAGTCATTTAGCAGACGCTCTTATCCAGAGCGACTTACAGTTAGTGAGTGCATACATCTTTGCATACTCGCCCCCCGTGGGAATCGAACCCACAACCCTGGCATTGCAAACGTCATGCTCTACCAACTGAGCTACACAGGGCCAAAATAGAGCTCACCTCTTCAATTTTGAGAGTTATTTGGCAAAGGTAAGTTTTATAAACTGCTATTTCTGCCCTTTCTGATACTATTCACTGTTGACCATTCCAAAGTCTAAGTTGAAAATGAAAGGAGATATTTGCCATTAGGGCCCCTAGACTTTGGAATGGTCTGCCGGTGGTGATCAGGCTTGCAGATTCAGTGCATATTTCTTTAAATCCCTGCTGAAGACACACTAATGATGCTTATAATGTTTGATTACAATTTATGATTTTAATTAGCTATGTTTTTAATTCTCCTTCATCCTGTCTATTTTTTTAGTACTTTTATTTTATTATTTTATGATGTGAAGCACATTGTTACTTGTATTGAAAGCGCTATACAAATAAAGTTATTGTTAATATTATTATTAATACTATTATTATTATTATTATTAATGACTTGCGCTCAATGAGGAAGGGGCGTGGGGGATTTACATGTCCTCTTAAAACTGCTTATAACACATTCTGTTCATGATAACAACATACAGTTGAAGTCGGAAATTTACATACACTTAGGTTGGAGTCATTAAAACTAGTTTTTCAACCAATCCACACATTTCTTGTAAACAAACTATAGTTTTGGCAAGTCTTTTAGGACATCTACTTTGTGCATGATTATTTCACTTATAATTCACTGTATAACAATTACAGTGGGTCAGAAGTTTACATACACTAAGTTGACTGTGCCTTTAAACAGCTTGGAAAATTCCAGAAAATGATGTCATGGCTTTAGAAGCTTCTGATAGGCTAATTGACATCATTTGAGTCAATTGGAGGTGTACCTGTGGATGTATTTCAAGGCCGACCTTCAAACTCAGTGCCTCTTTGCTTGATATCATGGGAAAATCAGCCAAGACCTCAGAAAACAAATGGTAGACCTCCACTACAAGTCTGGTTCATCCTTGGGAGCAATTTCCAAATGCCTGAAGGTACCACGTTCATCTGTACAAACAATAGTACGCAAGTATAAACACCATGGGACCACGCAGCCGTCATACCGCTCAGGAAGGAGACGCATTGGTGCGAAAAGTGCAAATCAATCCCAGAACAACAACAAAGGACCTTGTGAAGATGCTGGAGGAAACAGGTACAAAAGTATCTATATCCACAGTAAAACGAGTCCTATATTGACATAACCTGAAAGCCCACACAGCAAGGAAGAAGCCACTGCTCCAAAACCGCCATAAAAAAGCCAGACTATGGTTTGCAACTGCACATGGGGACAAAGATCATACTTTTTGGTCTGATGAAACAAAAATAGAACTGTTTGGCCATAATGACCATCGTTATGTTTGGAGGAAAAAGGGGTTGGCTTGCAAGCCGAAGAACACCATCCCAACCGTGAAGCACGGGGTGGCAGCATCATGCTGTGGGGGTGCTTTGCTGCAAGAGGGACTGGTGCACTTCAGAAAATAGATGGCATCATGAAGAAGGAACATTATGTGGATATATTGACGCAACATCTCAAGACATCAGTCAGGAAGTTAAAGCTAGGTCGCTAATGAGTCTTCCAAATAGACAATGACCCCAAGCATACTTCCAAAGTTGTGGCAAAATGGCTTAAGGACAACAAAGTCAAGGTATTGGAGTGGCCATCACAAAGCCTTTACCTCAATCCTATAGAACATTTGTGGGCAGACCTGAAAAAGCGTGTGCGAGCAAGGAGGCCTACAAACCTGACTCAGTTACACCAGCTCTGTCAGGAGGAATGGGCCAAAATTCACCCAACTTATTGTGGGAAGCTTGTGGAAGGCTACCCGAAACGTTTGACCCAAGTTAAACAATTTAAAGGCAATGCTACCAAATACTAACACTCTGCGCTTCTAATGTTAAATATGAATGTATGTGTGTGTGTGCAGGCATGAGCACAGATATGGCTCAACCAGTGGCCAAGCACCTGCCCTTTTGCGAGGGCATTTTATGAATTACTTTTACATTTTATTTGAAATGTAAAGAATTGCACATTAAACTAAATAATTTCATAAGCTCTTGAAAATTCCTCCTCCTCCGCCCCAAGACTGCACTCGTCTTACTTGCATGCAGTGGCCACTGACTGTGGGCGCCGGGCAGGGAGACTTGAATATCGGTAGGAGGCTACCTTTGAGTTGGATCTGTCATGTGTGTTTCTCACTGTTAGGAACAAAGAATGGGACAATTCGACTGCTTGTCAGATGTCAGCAGTAGAACAAACTCATATCAAGTAAAAACCTGTTTGTTTCAACAGCATTGCTAAGAACATCATCATTCGCTCTAATCAGCTGATAGCCACTCTTTTTCCAATTTCAGAAATCTCTCGCCGTCTCTACGCTTAGGAGTCACTGGCACTAGCTTACTTACAATGTGTGATGAGTGAATGTGTTGTTGCAGAAAATAAACAGGCCTATAAATGTTGACATTTTGTCTATAGAGGCAGTTGGTATGTTGTGATGTCGATTTACTTTTCTTTTTTTTGGGGGGGGGTGTCCTTCTTTATTTTGAGCACCTGCCCCCCCAACGTTATGTGCACAGCCCTGTGTGTGTGTCTGGGCGTGTGTGTGTGTGTGCAGCACTCCGTGTGTGTGTGCATGGTGCGGTGTGTGTGTGTGCATGGTGCGGCATGGCGCGTGCTCACTTGTGTGTGTGTGTGGTGTGGCACAGCGTGTGTGTATGTGTGTGTGACTTTAAAAGGGCTAGGCAATTGTATATGTTAATACTCTAGAGTGGAGCTGTCAGCCTTATTGTACATCCCTCACCACTACATATCTAAGTGCTGCTACACCAACAGCAGTGACAGGAATGGGAAGGGTTGCGTGCGCTTGTGTGTGTTTGTGTGTGTGTGCCTGTGTGTGATTGTGTGCGTGTGTGTGTGTGATTTGTTTTACCGTATAAACGTTACATTGTTCTGTGTCTTCTCTCCACCCACGCACAGACAATATTAATAAATATAATCTGCGTATGGCTTACGCTCAGGTTTCTGCTTTAGGGGCTATTTTCTGGGCACAAATGTCAGGTTTAGAATATTATACATTCATTAGAAACATAGTTCAGTTGTATTTCCATACTACAGGTTGTAATATTCATATGTGTCAGCATGCTGAATTGTAATTGGATGCATTCTACTGTCATATCATACTTTGCTATGATTGGTTAAGACCACCCAGGGGGTGAGGTCATTCTAAAGATGATCATGGCCAGAGACACATGGACATGCCAGTTATAGCTAGTTAATAAAGAGCTATGTTTATAAATATCCTGTCGTCCTGCATTTTATTATTTTGTACAAAGCATACAAAACAAGACATGGTGTCAGAGTAAAAGGACTAAAAGATGGATTTTGCTGGAGTTCCTTCACCTCGAATGGATTGGGGGTCTACAAATCTACCCGATGCATGGCGTAAGTTCAAACATCATGTGGAGCTAATGTTCACGGGTCCTCTGAAGGACAGAGGAGAAGAGGAAAAGTGCAGCTACCTGCTCCTCTGGATCGGTGAAAAAGGGAGAGACATTTACAACACATGGACACTTACCGAGGCTGAATCAAAGGTACTGAAAATATACTAAGATCGTTTTGAAGCATATGTTGTGCCAAAGACCAATACAATTTTCGCTATGTACAAATTCCATGAGAAAGTACAAGGCGCTAGCGAATCGTTTGAACAGATTGTCACTGAGCTTTGTCTGCTTGTGAAAGACTGTGATTATGCAAACAAGGATGAGATGGTCAGGGACCGTATTGTATTTGGAATACACTCACCCCGAGTGAGAGAGAAACTTTTGAAAGTTGGATCAGAGCTAACACTGGACAAAGCTATTGACATAGCCAGATCTCACGAGCTAGCACAGGTTCAGATGAAAACCATTTCAGGCGGCAGCACGAGCGCATCACGTGAACAAGCAGTGCACGCAGTCAGGCAGACATCAAAGTACACCTCCAGTGCCCAGAGAGCATGTTTCAGAACGGAGAGAGACAGAACTCCAAAACAGAGCGACACAGACTCCAAACGCCCCAAGACATGTGGATATTGTGGATACAAAGTGCATGGCGAACAGGGGAATTGCCCAGCTAAAGGCAAACAGTGTACTAAATGTGGAACATGGAATCACTTTGCAAAAGTGTGCAGAGTTTACCGTGGAAAAACAGTACATACAGTGAGTGAAGATGAAATGTCAATCAAAGAGTCAAATGCTGATGAACTGTTTATTGATTCAGTGACACAGAAAAGTCAGATATCAGAGACAGAGCAAGCCTTTGCTGACATTGCAATAGGAAGACAAGGCACAGAGCTAAAATTCAAACTAGACACTGGTGCACAAGTAAACATTATTCCTCTGAGTAAGTACAGAAGCTTGACATCTGAGTGTGAGCTACAGCCCACCACGCGCAGACTGACTGGTTATGGTGGTGAACAGCTCCCAGTAAAAGGCACATGCACTCTCAAATGCAAATACAAGGAAAGGGACATGATGTTGGACTTTTAAGTTGTTGACACTCGAGCACCTGCAGTGCTAGGTCTTAAAGCATGTTTAGACATGGACCTTATCAAGCTAGTTTTATCAGTGACAGCACCAGTAGAGATAGAGAATGTACCATTCACCTTGACCCAGATGCAACCCCTGTGGTCTACCCACCGAGAAAGATTCCACTTGCTCTCCGCGCCCGTCTGAAGAAAGAGTTGGAGAGCATGGAGCAATCTGACATCATCACCAAGGTTACAGAACCGACGGATTGGATCAACGCGTTAGTGGTGGTGGAGAAACCACGCACAGGCAAGCTCAGAGTATGTCTCGACCCAAGAGACTAGAACAAGGCTATCAAACGCCCCCAATACCCCTTACCGACGCTAGATGGCATCACACACAAGCTAGCGGGCGCACGCTACTTCAGTGTCATGGACGCCAGATCAGGCTACTGGGCTATCAAGCTCACAGAAGAGTCATCTAAGCTTACAACGTTCAACACACCGTTTGGACGCTACAGGTTCCGTCGCCTGCCTTTTGGGATTATCTCAGCCCAAGACGAGTTTCAGCGAAAGATCGACGAGGTGTACGAAGGCCTCGACGGAGTCGTGGCAATTGTGGACGACATCCTTGTCACGGTTTCGGCCGAGGCTGCCTCTCTTCCTTGCTCGGGCAGGCTTCGGCGTTCGTCGTCTCCGGAATACTAGCTGCCACCGTTGCATGTTTCTATGTTCGTTTGCTTTTGTCTGATTGTTGTTACACCTGTTATCGATTAGTGTCCTATAAGTTCTCGTTGTGTTTGTCAAGTGTTGTGTGTGATTGTTTTACTGTCGTGCGGTTGGCTAGTAATTCTACTGTTTGCTCGGTTGAGCTATTCTCCATAGTGTTTGGAGTGTTTTGTCGCACCTGTTAGTGCGCCCGTTTGTTTTCGCCTACGTGCGGAGTTCTCGCCTCAGGGCATTTATTCGTGCTTGTGTTTTGTGCATCTACTAAAGTCTTTTGGACTAACGTTCTGCGTCCTGCGCCTGATTCCACCACCACACCCACCTACAGCTACACTGACAGAATCACACACCCGCTCGAATGGAATCAGCAGGAGCCGCAGCCGCACAGGAGACGTTGGAGGACAGAGTCCGGGAGCAGAATGACCAGATCCTGCGGATGGGGTCCGCCCTGCAGGAGGTGATCACCACCCTCCAACGCTGGGAGACCCGAGGGACACCCCCAACGCCATCTTCCCTGCCCTCACCATCGGCGAGTCAGCCCCTTCCCGCTCCGGAAACCAGAGGAGTTCGACTCTCGCTCCCGAGGGCCTACGATGGGACCGCTGCCGGGTGTCAGGGCTTCCTTCTCCAGGTGGAGCTTTACCTGGCCACCGTGCACCCGGCGCCCTCAGGACACGAGAGCGTGTCCGCCCTGATCTCCTGCCTTTCCGGCAAAGCGTTAGAGTGGGCCAACGCTGAGTGGAGGAGAATAGACGCTACTACCATCACGTACGCCGAGTTCTCCCGCCGCTTCAGGGCGGTGTTTGACCATCCCTTGGAGGGGAAAGCGGCAGGGGAGCGTCTGTTCTGCCTCCGGCAGGGGAGGAGGAGTGCCCAGGAGTTCGCGTTGGAATTCCGGACTCTAGCGGCGGATGCAGGGTGGAATGAGCGGGCCCTCATTGATCACTACCGCTGTAGTCTACGTGGGGACGTCCGTAGGGAGCTGGCCTGTCGGGACACCAGCCTCTCGTTCGACCAGTTAGTCAACATGTCCATCAGGCTGGATACCCTGCTAGCTACCCGCGGACGTCCAGAGGGGGGTCCGTCCATTTCACCCTCCAGCGCCTCCGAGCCGTGCCCCATGGAGCTCGGGGGCGCTGGCGCTAGAGAGAGGAGGGGTCGGAGTACGAGGGGGTCCATCTCCTGCACCAACTGTGGTCTGGGAGGACACACCGCGGCTGGGTGCTGGGGATGGCCTCCTCGGGGAGAAGACGACAGGCCCCGCACTGGGGAGCCCTTCCAGGTGAGTAGGCGCCCCACTCACCCAGAGCTCTCTGTTGCACACTTCTGTATACCTGTGCGTTTTCCACAGGTCGCACCTCATTCCCAGCATAAGGCGCTGGTAGATTCAGGCGCGGCTGGGAATTTTGTTGATAAGAGATTTTGTTTAGCCTTAGGGATTCCCCTTCTCCCTGTTGATGTCCCCTTCCCCGTTCATGCCCTAGATAGCCGTCCATTGGGTGCGGGCTTGATCAGGGAGGTCACGGCGCCACTTAGGATGTGTACGCAGGGGGGTCATCAGGAGATGATCCAGCTATTTCTGATCGACTCGCCTGCGTATCCGGTGGTGCTGGGCATGCCCTGGTTGAGTACCCATAGCCCGTCTATTTCGTGGCAGGAGAGGGCTCTGATGGAGTGGTCTGCCCAGTGTGTGGGTCGATGTTTAGGCGTTTCCGTAGGGGCTACCTCGGTGGAGAGTCCAAACCAGGTGCCCGCATTGCACGTTCCCCCTGAGTATGGGGATTTGGCTATTGTGTTCAGTAAGTCGAGGGCGACGCAGTTGCCTCCCCATAGGCAGGGTGATTGTGCGATAGACCTCCAGGCAGGAGCTGCGCTCCCACGGAGCCATGTGTATCCTCTGTCTCAGGAGGAGAAGAGAGCTATGGAGACTTACATAGACGAATCTCTGAGACAAGGATACATACGGCCCTCCACTTCCCCTGCGTCCTCGAGTTTCTTTTTTGTGAAGAAAAAGGATGGTGGGTTACGCCCGTGCATTGATTACCGTGGTCTCAATCAGATCACGGTGAAGTACAGTTATCCACTCCCGCTGATTGCGACCATGACGGAGTCATTGCACGGGGGCGCGATTCTTCACTAAATTAGATCTCAGGAGCGCGTACAACTTGGTGCGCATTAGGGGGGGCGATGAATGGAAGACAGCCTTTAGTACCACCTCGGGCCATTACGAGTATCTTGTCATGCCATACGGGTTGATGAACGCTCCTTCAGTTTTCCAATCATTCGTGGATGAGATCTTCAGGGACATGCAGGGGCAGGGGGTGGTCGTGTACATAGATGACATTCTCGTGTACTCGCCTACCCGAGTCGAGCATGTGGCCCTGGTGCGCCGAGTGTTGCGGAGGCTGTTGGAGCACGACCTGTATGTCAAGGCAGAGAAGTGTCTGTTTTTCCAGGAGTCGGTCTCCTTTTTGGGTTATCAGTTGTCTGCGTCAGGGGTGAAGATGGAGGTAGACCGGGTGTCAGCCGTGCGTAATTGGCAAACGCCAACCACTGTGAAGGAGGTGCAGCAGTTTTTGGGGTTTGCGAATTACTACCGGAGGTTTATCCGGGGTTTTGGACAGGTGGCAGCTCCCATAACGTCTCTTTTGAAGGGGGGTCCGGTGCGTCTGCAGTGGTAAGCCGAGGCGGACAGGGCGTTTGGGAGGCTGAAGGACCTGTTTACCTCGGCCCCGGTGCTGGCGCATCCGGATCCCTCTTTACCATTTCAGGTAGAGGTGGACGCGTCAGAGGCCGGTATAGGAGCCGTGCTTTCGCAACGGTGCGGCGCGCCACCCAAACTCCGCCCCTGTGCTTTTTATTCCAAGAAGCTCAGTCCGGCGGAGCGAAATTATGACGTAGGGGACAGGGAGCTGTTAGCCGTGGTACAGGCCCTAAAGGTGTGGAGGCACTGGCTTGAGGGGGCTCAACACCCTTTCCTCATTTTGACGGACCACCGTAACCTGGAGTACATCCGGGCAGCGAGGAGACTGAACCCTCGCCAGCCGAGGTGGAATATGTTTTTGACCCGGTTCACATTTAAGATCACGTACATCCCTGGGTCACAGAACGGTAAGGCAGACGCACTGTCTCGGCGGTATGACACGGAGGAGAGGTCCGTGGAGCCCACTCCCATACTGCCGGAGTCTTGTCTGGTGGCACCGGTAGTGTGGGAGGTCGATGCTGAACTCGAGCGGGCGTTACGCACCGACCCTAGTCCACCTCAATGCCCGGAGGGTCGGAAGTACGTTCCGCTCGAGGTTCGGGATCGATTGATCTATTGGGCTCACACGTCACCCTCCTCTGGACACCCTGGTATCGGCCGGACAGTGCACTGTCTTAGTGCCAAGTACTGGTGGCCCACGTTGGCGAGGGATGTGAGGGTTCAGCAGTGTTTATGTTTCCTCCTGCTCGGTGTGCGCCCAGTGTAAGGCGCCTAGACATCTGCCTAGGGGTAAGTTACTACCCCTGCCCGTTCCACAACGACCATGGTCTCACCTCTCGGTGGATTTCCTCACTGACCTTCCTCCTTCACAGGGGAATACCACTATACTGGTCGTTGTGGACCGGTTTTCTAAGGCCTGTCGTTTGCTCCCTATGCCGGGCCTTCCTACTGCCCTGCAAACCGCCGAAGCACTATTCACCCATGTGTTCCGGCACTACGGGGTACCCGAGGATATTGTGTCTGATCGAGGTCCCCAATTTACCTCCAGAGTCTGGAGAGCTTTTATGGAGCAGTTGGGGGTCTCGGTGAGCCTCACCTCGGGTTCCCACCCGGAGAGTAATGGTCAGGTGGAACGTGTGAACCAGGATGTGGGTAGGTTTCTTAGAACATACTGCCAGGACCGGCCGGAGGAGTGGGCAAGGTACGTTCCCTGGGCCGAAATGGCCCAGAATTCCCTACGCCATTCCTCCACTAACCTAACCCCTTTCCAATGTGTGTTAGGTTACCAGCCGGTTCTGGCACCTTGGCAGCAGAGCCAGATCGAGGCTCCTGCGGTGGATGAGTGGGTGCGGCGCTCGGAGGAGACATGGAACGCTGCACACGTCCACCTGCAGCGGGCCCTCCGTCGTCAAAAGGCGAGCGCCGATCTCCACCGCAGTGAGGGACCGGTGTACGCACCTGGTGATCGAGTCTGGCTCTCTACCAGAAACCTGCCCTTCCGCCTGCCCTGTCGGAAACTGGGTCGGCGGTTTGTAGGGCCATTTAAAGTCCTGAGAAGATTGAACGAGGTGTGTTACAAAGTACAACTACCTGTTGAGTATAAAAGTATTAACCCCTCGTTCCATGTGTCTCTTCTCAGGCCGGTGGTAGCTGGCCCACTCCAAGAAAGTGAGATCAGGGAGACTCCTCCGCCCCCATTGGACATCGAGGGGGCACCGGCGTACTCCGTGCGGTCCATCTTGGATTCGAGACGTCGGATGGGGGGTCTCCAATATCTAGTGGAGTGGGAGGGGTACGGCCCGGAGGAACGGTGCTGGGTGCCGAGGAGAGACATTTTGGACCCGTCTCTCCTGACGGAATTCCATCGTGGGCACCCGACGCACCCTGCTCCGCGTCCTCCTGGTCGTCCCCAAGGCCGGAGTCGGCGCACGTCTGGAGCCGCGCATCAAGGGGGGGGGTACTGTCACGGTTTCAGCCGAGGCTGCCTCTCTTCCTTGCTCGGGCAGGCTTCGGCGTTCGTCGTCTCCGGAATACTAGCTGCCACCGTTGCATGTTTCTATGTTCGTTTGCTTTTGTCTGATTGTTGTTACACCTGTTTAGTGTCATTAGTGTCCTATAAGTTCTCGTTGTGTTTGTCAAGTGTTGTGTGTGATTGTTTTACTGTCGTGCGGTTGGCTAGTAATTCTACTGTTTGCTCGGTTGAGCTATTCTCCATAGTGTTTGGAGTGTTTTGTCGCACCTGTTAGTGCGCCCGTTTGTTTTCGCCTACGTGCGGAGTACTCGCCTCAGGGCATTTATTCGTGCTTGTGTTTTGTGCATCTACTAAAGTCTTTTGGACTAACGTTCTGCGTCCTGCGCCTGATTCCACCACCACACCCACCTACAGCTACACTGACAATCCTTGTCTATGGTCGAACCAAAGAGGAACACGACAGAAACCTCAGCGCGATGCTGCAAAGGTCCCGCGAGAGAGGAGTCCGGCTCAACCCCGAGAAGAGCACAGTCGGCGCTACAGAGGTCAGCTACTTCGGACATCTTCTCACAGCGAATGGAATCAAGCCAGATCTGCAGAAGATCTCAGCCATAAAGGAAATTGAGCCACCAAAGAACTGCGCAGAGCTGGAAACAGTGCTTGGCATGGTCAACTACTTAGCCAAGTTTGCACCCAGCCTCTCCAATGCTAATGCACCCCTGCGTCAGCTGCTAAAGCAGTCCAGTGAGTTCCTCTGGGACAAGCAACACGACATCGCTTTCCAGAAAGTGAAAGACTTGATCACGAGAGAACAAGGACCAATCCTTGCCTACTACGACCCCAACAAAGAGCTCAGACTCCAGGTGGACGCGTCGAAGTATGGACTAGGGGCAGTGCTACTGCAAGAAGGAAAACCCATTGGCTACGCTTCCAAATCTCTCACAGACTGAAATCAACTACGCTCAAATCGAAAAGGAGCTGTACGCCATTCTGTTCGGATGTAAGCGTTTCCATCAGTATGTCTATGGACGACAACTCATTGTGGAATCAGACCACAAGCCCCTCGAGTCAATCATGAGGAAACCGTTAGCCGTAGCCCCGCCAAGGCTACAGAGAATGATCCTTCAACTACAAAAATACGACTTCACAATCACTCACCGTCCAGGCAAAGACATCCCTGTCGCAGACACACTCTCCAGGAAGTTTCTTACCTACAAGGACAGCAGCCTCAGTGAAGGCATGGACATGCAGGTGCACACTGTGTACAGCAACTTACCAGTTAGTGACACAAAACTGAAGGAGATCCGAGCAGAAACAGAAAAAGACACACAACTCACACAGCTGAGGAAAGTCATACAGTCAGGATGGCCTGAGGAGAGGAGAAAATGCCCTCAGAGCGCCTCAGAGTTCTGGAACCATCGTGACGAACTATCACAGATCAACGGAATAATTTTCAAAGGAGAGAAAATCATCATTCCTACCAGTCTCAGAGAAGAGATTTTGACAAAGATCCATGCTGGACACGTGGGCATGGAAAAGTGCAAACAGAGAGCACGGGACATTTTGTTTTGGCCCGGAATGTGCAAACAAATAGAGGACATGGTTGGTAAATGCCCCACCTGTCTTGAACGACGCCCCTCAAACACCAAAGAGCCAATGTTACCTCACCGTATCCCAGACTGACCCTGGCAGGTCGTGGCAACCGATCTGTTCACGTGGAACAACGAGGACTACATTATAACAGTGGACTACTACAGCAGGTACTTCGAACTCGACAAGCTTCACAGCACCACATCTGCAGCTGTGATACACAAGCTGAAAGCAGCCTTTGCCAGGCATGGCATTGTAGAGACTTTAATATCTGACAATGGGCCCTGTTACAAATCAAATGAGTTTGAATCCTTCACAAAAAAATGGGAGTTCACACACGTCACCACAAGCCCACATTACCCTCAAAGTAATGGCCTTGCTGAAAAATCTGTGCAGATCGCTAAATCACTCATGGACAAAGCAAAAGCAGACAAGAGAGACCCCTACCTCAGTCTCCTTGAATACCGCAACACTCCAGTTGACAACTTCAAATCACCAGCCCAGCTCAATCCTTCCCAGCACCAACCAGCAGCTGCAACCTGAGGTCGTCAGCTACAAGGAAATGCATGCAAAACGTACACAGAGACAACAACAGCAAAAGCGATACTACGACAGGTCAGCCAGACCACTGCCACCACTGAACGACGGAGAGTCAGTTAGAATCCAGGAGCATGGCTACTGGAAGCCAGCAGTCATCATCCAACCAGCTGACACTGAACGTTCATATCACGTTCGCACCGCAGAAGGAGCGGTGTACCGCCGCAATCGTCGTCACCTACTGAACACAAAAGAACAACACACTGACGAGATGAACTGTTCCCCTGAAAGAGAACGGGATGGACTAAACACAGACACAACACAACATACACAATACTTACCTGCAACACCACAAGAACTGTTGACTGACACAGAAGCATACTCAGCTTCATATCACACAAGGTCAGGAAGAGAGGTCAAGCCAAGAGCTGTCCTAGACCTGTGAAATGTCAAAGGGTGTAGGCTGATCGCTGCCCTAAAAGAGCTTGTTATTGTTATTGTTATTGTTATTGTTATTGAAAAGTTAACTTGAAATGCTTTGGTATTATATTTGTTTGATATGTTGAGATGTCATTGCTACAGTGAAAAGCTGAGTTGCTGAGAAATATTTGTTCTAAAAGTAACAGTATGCTGAATCATTGTTTCAGTCTGTTATGATGATGCAGTTGGTGCAGTTTAAATGGTTAATTACCTCGAGTTCAAACTACAGAGCATGTATTCAAAAGAAACGCTTTGTTGTTCTACATATTTTTTCTTTTTTTAAAAGAAGGGGGATGTAATATTCATATGTGTCAGCATACTGAATTGTAATTGGATGCATTCTACTGTCATATCATACTGTGCTATGATTGGTTAAGACCACCCAGGTGGTGAGGTCATTCTAAAGATGATCATGGCCAGAGACACATGGACATGCCAGTTATAGCTAGTTAATAAAGAGCTATGTTTATAAATATCCTGTCGTCCTGCATTTTATTATTTTGTACAAAGCATACAAAACAAGACACAGGTGTACCTTCCAACTATCAACAATTCCAGAAGTTTGAGTTGTAAATTCCTCTGTGAGTCCTACCCTCCATATTGGTTTATTAGTGGCTGGCAATATGTGAATATTCTACATTGTACATTCTAGGAACTCACTGACAGCTGCTGTTAGGGTTGTTGCAGGATACTCTGCTGACCTATGGTGCTATGTGAGTTTGTCAAATTAAGTCAGTCACTCAGTCTGTCTCTCTGCCTGTCACTCCTTGGCCGACCAGCCAGAGTGAGAAAGCTGCCAGCACGTCTAAACATGACATTTTGGCAAGACACACACACACACCAGGTTGCAAAATGGGTGTGTGTGCACATGGGGACAAAGATAATACTTTTAGGTCTGATGAAACAAAAATAGAACTGTTTAGCCATAATGACCATCGTTATGTTTGGAGGAAAAAGGGGTTGGCTTGCAAGCCGAAGAACACCATCCCAACCGTGAAGCACGGGGTGGCAGCATCATGCTGTGGGGGTGCTTTGCTCCAGTAGGGACTGGTGCACTTCACAAAATAGATGGCATCATGAGGAAGGAAAGTTATGTGGATATATTGAAGCAACATCTCAAGACATCAGTCAGGAAGTTAAAGCTTGATCGCAAATGGGTCTTCCAAATAGACAATGACCACAAGCATACTTCCAAAGTTGTGGCAAAATGGCTTAAGGACAACAAAGTCAAGATATTGGAGTGGCCATCACAAAGCCCTGACCTCAATCCTATAGAACATTTGTGGGCAGAACTGAAAAAGCGTGTGCGAGCAAGGAGGCCTACAAACCTGACTCAGTTACACCAGCTCTGTCAGGAGGAATGGGCCAAAATTCACCCAACTTATTGTGGGAAGCTTGTGGAAGGCTACCCGAAACATTTGATCCAAGTTAAACAATTTAAAGGCAATGCTACCAAATACTAATTGAGTGTATGTAAACTTCTGACCCAACGAGGATGTGATGAAAGAAATACAAGCTGAAATAAATCATTCTCTCTACTATTATTCTGACATTTCACATTCTTAAAATAAAGTGGTGATCTAACTGACCTAAGACAGGGAATTTTTACTAGGATTAAATGTCAGGAATTGTGAAAAACTGAGTTTAAATGTATTTGGCTAATGTATATGTACATTTCCGACTTCAACTGAATGTGTGTTAAGGAGGGGGAGGGGGACATTACTTAAAAAATGACAGAGTAATAAAACATGTACTTTTGTTTTGCGTCAACATGACACTCTGCGCTTCTAATGTTAAATATGAATGTATGTGTGTGTGTGCAGGCATGAGCACAGATATGGCTCAACCAGTGGCCAAGCACCTGCCCTTTTGCGAGGGCATTTTATGAATTACTTTTACATTTGATTTGAAATGTAAAGAATTGCACATTAAACTAAATAATTTCATAAGCTCTTGAAAATTCCTCCTCCTCCGCCCCAAGACTGCACTCGTCTTACGTGCATGCAGTGGCCACTGACTGTGGGCGCCGGGCAGGGAGACTTGAATATCGGTAGGAGGCTACCTTTGAGTTGGATCTGTCATGTGTGTTTCTCATTGTTAGGGACAAAGAATGGGACAATTCGACTGCTTGTCAGATGTCAGCAGTAGAACAAACTCATATCAAGTAAAAACCTGTTTGTTTCAACAGCATTGCTAAGTACATCATCATTCGCTCTAATAAGCTGATAGCCACTCTTTTTCCAATTTCAGAAATCTCTCGCCGTCTCTACGCTTAGGAGTCACTGGCACTAGCTTACTTACAATGTGTGATGAGTGAATGTGTTGTTGCAGAAAATAAACAGGCCTATAAATGTTGACATTTTGTCTACAGAGGCAGTTGGTATGTTGTAATGTCGATTTACTTTTCTTTTTTTTGGGGGGGGGTGTCCTTTTTTATTTTGAGCACCTGCCCCCCCAACGCTATGTGCACGGCCCTGTGTGTGTGTGTGTCTGGGCGTGTGTGTGTGCAGCACTCCGTGTGTGTGTGCATGGTGCAGTGTGTGTGTGTGCATGGTGCGGCATGGCGCGTGCTCACTTGTGTGTGTGTGGTGTGGCACAGCGTGTGTGTATGTGTGTGTGACTTTAAAAGGGCTAGGCAATTGTAAATGTTAATACTCTAGAGTGGAGCTGTCAGCCTTATTGTACATCCCTCACCACTACATATCTAAGTGCTGCTACACCAACAGCAGTGACAGGAATGGGAAGGGTTGCGTGTGCTTGTGTGTGTTTGTGTGTGTGTGCCTGTGTGTGATTGTGTGCGTGTGTGTGTGTGATTTGTTTTACCGTATAAACGTTACATTGTTCTGTGTCTTCTCTCCACCCACGCACAGACAATATTAATAAATATAATCTGCGTATGGCTTACGCTCAGGTTTCTGCTTTAGGGGCTATTTTCTGGGCACAAATGTCAGGTTTAGAATATTATACATTCATTAGAAACATAGTTCAGTTGTATTTCCATATTACAGGTGTACCTTCCAACTATCAACAATTCCAGAAGTTTGAGTTGTAAATTCCTCTGTGAGTCCTACCCTCCATATTTGTTTATTTGTGGCTGGCAATATGTGAATATTCTACATTGTACATTCTAGGAACCACTGACAGCTGCTGTTAGGGTTGTTGCAGGATACTCTGCTGACCTGTGGTGCTATGTGAGTTTTGTCAAATTAAGTCAGTCAGTCAGTCAGTCTGTCTGTCTGCCTGTCACTCCAGTGTTTCTCTCTGTGTCTGTCACAAAGCTGCCAGCACGTCTAAACATGACATTTTGGGTACAACGGCAAAACACTAACACACACACACCAGGTTGCAAAATGACAGATTTAGAATATTATACTCATTAGAAAAATAGTTGTATTTCCATACTGCAGGTGTACAGTACAGTGCTTGCAAAAGTATTCATCCCTCTTGGTGTTTTTCCTATTTTGTTGCATTACAAACTGTAATTTAAATGGATTTTTATTTTGGATTTCATGTAATGGACATACACAAAATTGTCCAAATTGGTGAAGTGAAATGAAAAAAATAACTTGTTTCAAGGAATTCTACAAAATAATTAACGGAAAAGTGTTGTGTGCAAATGTATTCACCCCCTTTGCTATGAAGCCCCTAAATAAGATCTGGTGCAACCAATTACCTTCAGATGTCACATAATTAGTTAAATAAAGTCCACCTGTGTGCAGTCTAAGTGTCACATGATCAGTCACATGATCTCAGTATATATACACCTGTTCTGAAAGGCCCCAGAGTCTGCAACACCACTAAGCAAGGGGCACCACCAAGCAAGTGTCACCATGAAGACCAAGGAGCTCTCCAAACAGGTCAGGGACAAAGTTGTGGAGAAGTACAGATCAGGGTTGGGTTATAAAAAAATATCAGAAACTTTGAACATCCCACAGAGCACCATTAAATCCATTATTAAAAAATGGAAAGTATATGGCACCACAACAAACCTGTCAAGAGAGGGCTGCCCACCAAAACTCACAGATCAGGCAAGGAGGGCATTAATCAGAGAGGCAACAAAGAGACCAAAGATAACCCTGAAGGAGCTGCAAAGCTCCACAGCGGAGAATGGAGTATCTGTCCATAGGACCACTTTAAGCCATACACTCCAAAGAGCTGGGCTTTACGGAACAGTGGCCAGAAAAAAGCCATTGCTTAAAGGAAAAAATAAGCAAACACGTTTGGAGTTTGCCAAAAGCCATGTGGGAGACTCCCCAAACATATGGCAGAAGGTACTCTGGTCATATGATACTAAAACTGAGCTTTTCGGTTATTAAGGAAAACACTCTGTCTGGCGCAAACCCAACACCTCTCATCACCCCGAGAACACCATCCCCACAGTGAAGGATGGTGGTGGCAGCATCATGCTGTGGGGATGTTTTTCATCAGCAGGGACTGGGAAACTGGTCAGAATTGAAGGAATGATGGATGGCGCTAAATACAGGGAAACTCTTAAGGGAAACCTGTTTCAGTCATCCAGAGATTTGAGACTGGGACGGAGGTTCACCTTCCAGCAGGACAATGACCCTAAGCATACTGCTAAAGCAACACTCGAGTGCTTTAAAGGGAAACATTTAAATGTCTTGGAATGGCCTAGTCAAAGCCCAGACCTCAATCTAATTGACCCCCAAAAAATCCATTTTAATTCCAGGTTGTAAGGCAACAAAATAGGGAAAATGCGAAGGGGGGTGAATATTTTCGCAAGCCACTGTCCCTTCTGACTATCAACAATTCCAGAATGTTTTCTTCTATCCTCCATGTCCGTCTGCCTGTCTGTCACGACCAGTGGAGATGATGCCTTTCACAATATCAGTATGTTTTTCCAGCAGCCGTATCCATCTGTGTGTGTATCCATCTCTGTGTGTGTGTGTGTGTAGACAGTTGACATTCCAGTGTTTCTGTCTGTGTTTGTCACTCCCCGGCCGGCCAGCCAGGCTGAGAAAGAGCTGCCAACACGTCTTAACACAACGTTTTAGGTACAAAGGCCAGACACACACACACACACACACACACACACACCAGGCTGCCAGTCTGGTTGGCATGTCAGAGTCTATCTCCGTCAAGCCTGCCTAGTTTCACAGGGTATCACTGTTAGCTGCTTCTCTGTCCCTCCCCCTCCCTCTTTTTTTCTCTCTCTCGCTCTCTCTCATTTTTCTCTCTCTCCCTCATGTCTCTCCCTCTCAGTCCTCACACATGGGCACTATCACCATTTAGTCATGGATATTGGGTTTTAACGCTTTGTTTATGTGTGTGTGACATGGAGAGAGGAGGAGAGAGGGAAAGAAAGAGAAAATTAGAGAGACAATGATGACTGAGATATGCATGGAGGGGTGGGGGTGTGTGCATGTGTGCGTGCATGTTTGAGTGTGTGTGTATGTTCCTCAGGGTAAATAGGTCAGGGTAAATGTCAAACGCATGTCCTTGCCATGGGACAGCTGTCAATCAAAGACATCAATCATCCTGTCAATGATGTTCACTTTCCCCTAACAACAACAGCGCACATGCAGAGACCGCGATAGACGAGAGAGACACTGCGTTTGACAGCTTCTATCCCCTGGCCATAAGACTGTTAAATGGCTAACAACTACTGTGCCCCCTCAAACCTGCGCTGCTGCTAAAATGATTATTAATTAGCTTTATTACTACCACTACGCTGCTGTTAATTGATTATTGATTGCCATTACCATTAGTATCTATCAATTTATCCTGCTATTGGTCATTATTACTCCTGTTTACATGTATATACAGTATTAGTTATCTGTCTGTCTGTCTGTAATCTATCTTGCTACTGGTCACTATTACTTATGTTTACATGTATACTCTATATTACCACTAGTATATTACCATAAGTATTTATATATATTCCTGCTACCAGTCACTTTTCAGCCCTGTTTACATGTATATCCGCCTAACAAGCCTACACTGACACGCCTACACTGCTTTGTCATCATGGGTTATTGTATGTAGATTGATGAGGAAAAAAACATTTGAATCAATTTTAGAAAAAGGCACTGTACCTACATGCATGACACTCAACCATATACACTGAGTGTACAAAATATTATGAATACCTTCTCTTTCCATGAAATAGACTGACCAGCAGTGGCGGCTCCTGAAAAAATTCTCAGGGGGGGCAATTTTTCTGATGATTTAGGTGACCTACACACATTTTAAAAAAGACATGTCCAGCAACAACATGAAGACAGGGGCAGCATATAAGTCAATGCCAGAAGCATTTATTGACTGATCTCAAAAGTGTTGGCTTACAAAAGCAAAATAAGTTATCACAGTAAAAATAATCAAGGGTGTTCTTTCACATTCCTCAACACTGCATAAACAATATGCATTTCCATAAACAAATGAAATATCAGCTGAAAATACAGCATCTTGGTATTTGTTCAGATTGCAGGATCAACAAGAGCTTTTACCACATTTTTTGCCTCATGGTTGAATTGGAAATATGTGCACCTGAGCATAATTCACAACAAGCAAGCAGGAGCTTTTGATAGAGGCTACTGAAAACATTGATGCAAGTTATTGGTAATAAGACATTTTTATAGACTTCCATATTCTGCCCTCTTGTATAGATTTGTGAAAATGAACAGTGATAGACATTTTGCCTGAAAACAGAATTTGAAAATAATTTCTAGAAAAGGTAAACACAGCTATCTGTATGGCTTTGTAAAAATGAACAACCATATTCTGGCCAATTGTATAGATTTGTAAATATGAACAACCATATTCTGGCCAATTGTATAGATTTGTAAAAATGAACATGAACAGATTATTTTATTTTTTTTACTTTTTTTAAAATGAAAAATAACTATTTTAAACAACATCAACTGTGAACTGATTTGGGCGTGTGTTTGTTAAAGAGACAGACAGGGAGGGACAAAGAGAGAGAGAGGCTACATTACTTGTTCTGAAACTGTTCTCTTCTCTCTTTCAATGCAGCAAAGCGGTCAATGACTTTCTCATTGAAATCAGGCATGCTGAGGACTAGTTCCCTCTCCATGGAAAGCATGGCCAGTGCATTCAGACGTTCCTGGCCCATTGAATTTCGCAGGAATGTCTTAACTCGTGTCAAAGTTGAGAAACATCTCTCAGCTTCAGCTGTTGTCATGGGAGTAGTTATGAGGATGTTCAACAGAGTCACAGTCTCAGAGAACGTCTCCTGGAGGTTGTAGCTCATGAGAACCTGGTACAGTGCCAGTGCACCACAGTTTGACTTTCTCGTCGTCGGCAAAAAGACCGTTCAGTCTCTCCAAAAGCACACTGGCGATTGAGACTGAGGTTGATTCCGAGATGGGAAGGAACTCAAAAAAGCGCTCCTGCACTTTGTGGTTGCTATCTATGTACCTCAGCACAAGCACCAGCTGTGTCTGTGTAGAAACGTCCGTGGTCTCGTCAGCTTGGATAGCTACGAAGTTCGCCGACTTCACCTCCTCCACAATATGTTCCCTCATGACCGCTAGCATACACTCCAGTAGCTCGTTTTGAATGGTCTTTGATGTGAACTTCTTTCAAAGAGACAATCGAGTTGCACTGAACGCTAGCCATCTTGATAGTAGTACGTGAATTGATTGACGCTGCTACCCGCTCTTTTCTTAGTTACGTTCATGGTTATGTTACGTATGACGAAAGCGCGTAAGTGCAAGCCCTCAGAAACCCATAGAGATTGTATTGAAAGCTCTGATATTTGAAAAAAAAAGATTTTACATGAGAGTCTATGAGATACTTCTGGGGCGATTTTCAACCTGACTGAAATCGCCCCAAAAGGGGCGGGGCCATTTGAAGCACGACTTTAGCCTGATTGGACATTTAGTGGCAGATCAGACGTCTAGATTAGAACACTGATAACTACTGTTGCCGTGATATAATTGATTAGAAAAAAAATCCCTTCCTTTTCCCGTTTGGCAGTGCGTCGCCCATATCGCCCCTGCTGACCAGGTGAATCCAGATGAAAGCTATGATCCCTTAGGAGAAAGATTAAAGAAGGATTTTTAAGCCTTGAGACAATTGAGACATGGATTGTGTATGTGTGCCATTCAGAGGGTGAATGGGCAAGACACCATCTCTGACCTAGCAAAACTCAGCAGTTTCCTAGAGGACATCAGGGCATGGATGAAAGAGAACTTCCTCCAGTTGAACAGTAGCAAGACTGAGGCTATACTTATTGGGACACCCAAGCAGGTCACCAGAGCTGGAAACATCTGCCCTACAATCAACGGCCAGGACATCCACCTGTCCTCTGTCATCTCCAACCTGGGAGTCAAATTTGATCATTCTCTGTCCTTCGATATCCACATAAAAAAAATATGTAAAACATACTTTTTCCATCTTAAAAACATGTCACGAGTCATACCATCACGCTCCCAGCCAGATGCAGAGGACACATATCTTTTTAGTTTTCTACAGCTTTTCTGCTACATATACATACTGTACATTTTACATATACATTTTACATACACATTTTGCATACACATTTTACATACATGGTACTTTTATATACATCACATAACAATAATACATTACTGAACATAAACTCCTTAATCCCACCTCTCACCATAGACCACCCTCATTTGGTTTCCATGTGCCATATATTTTTCACTTGTGCTGTGATATTTGACATACATTTTGAACCTTTCTAATCTTATAGTATCCACAGATTGTGAGCCAAAGATGAAAACCTTTACTACGATTATTATTATTATATTTGTTGACTGACTATGGCTTTCCAAATCGCCCAACACAGCTATTTGTAAGGTACATTTTAAATAAATGTTGTGATTTTTTAACCATTCCTGAACCTGTGACCAGAAAGAAACAACATAGGGGCAATACCAGAATAAATGATCTAGTGATTCTGTCTCTTCGCTGCAAATTCTACAGAGCTGAGATTGTTGTATGCCCCATATATATATATGCCCCATTTGTATAATAATTTAAATAGAAAAACTCTAAGTGTTGAATCAAGTGTTGTTTTTTGTATCAGTTCATAAACCATGTGCCATGGAATCGGTCCATCGAAAATCTCTTCCCATTTATTTTGCAACCTGTATGGCGCAGCTGTCAACATTTTCGTCCTCAAATGAAACTGGTATATTATTCTGTTTATGCCAATCCTTTTCAGCCAATTTGAATCATTAATATATGGCAGACAAACAAGTTCCCTACCTTCTCACTCTTCCACTTGCCTCCTCCATTTTTGTGGTAATGCTGCAATCAGTTGGTTATAAATTTGGATTGAGCAGACATTCCCATATATTTTTGATAGCTGCATACAGTTGAAGTCGGAAGTTTACATACACTTAGGTTGGAGTCATTAAAACTCGTTTTTCAACCACTCCACAAATGTCTTTTTAACAAACTATAGTTTTGGCAAGTCGGTTAGGACATCTACTTCGTGCATGACACAAGTAATTTTTCCAACAATTGTTGACAGACAGATTATTTCACTTATACTTCATTGTATCACAATTACAGTGGGTCAGAAGTTTACGTACACTAAGTTGACTGTGCCTTTAAACAGCTTGGAAAATTCCAGAAAATTATGTAATGGCTTTAAAAGCTTCTGATAGGCTAATTGACCTTTTTGAGTCAATTGGAGGTGTACCTGTGGATGTATTTCAAGGCTACCTTCAAACTCTTTGCTTGACATCATGGGAAAATCAAAATAAATCAGCCAAGACCTCAGAAAAAATATTGTAGACCTCCACAAGTCTGGTTCATCCTTGGGAGCAATTTCCAAACGCCTGAAGGTATCAAGTTCATCTGTACAAACAATAGTACGCAAGTATAAACACCATGGGACCACGCAGCCGTCATACCGCTCAGGAAGGAGACACATTCTGTCTCCTAGAGATGAACGTACTTTGGTGCGAAAAGTGCAAATCAATCCCAAAACAAGAGCAAAGGACCTTGTGAAGATGCTGGAGGAAACAGGCACAAAAGTATCTATATCCACAGTAAAACTAGTCCTATATCGACATACCCTGAAAGGCCGCTCAGCAAGGAAGAAGCCACTGCTCCAAAACCGCCATAAAAAAGCCAGACTACGGTTTGCAACTGCACATGGGGACAAAGATCGTACTTTTTGGAGAAATGTCCTCTGGTCTGATGAAACAAAAATATAACTGTTTGGCTATAATGCCCATCGTTATGTTTGGAGGAAAAAGGGGGTTGCTTGCAAGCCAAAGATCACCATCCCAACCGTGAAGCATGGGGGTGGCAGCATCATGCTGTGGGGGTGCTTTGCTGCAGGAGGAACTGGTGCACTTCACAAAATAGATGGCATCATGAGGAAGGAAAATTATGTGGATATATTGAAGCAACATCTCAAGACATCAGTCAGGAAGTTAAAGCTTGGTCGCAAATGAGTCTTCCAAATAGACAATGACCCCAAGTATACTTCCAAAGTTGTGGGAAAATGGCTTAAGGACAACAAAGTCAAGGTATTGGAGTGGCCATCATAAAGCCCTGACCTCAATCCTATAGAACATTTGTGGGCAGAACTGAAAAAGCGTGTGCGAGCAAGGAGGCCTACAAACCTGACTCAGTTACACCAGCTCTGTCAGGAGGAACTTATTGTGGGAAGCTTGTGGAAGGCTACCCGAACTGTTTGACCCAAGTTAAACAATTTAAAGGCAATGCTACCAAATACTAATTGAGAGTATGTAAACTTCTGACCCACTGGGAATGTGATGAAAGAAATAAAAGCTGAAATAAATCATTCTCTCAGGGAACTTTTACTAGGATTAAATGTAAGGAATTGTGAAAAACGGAGTTTAAATGTATTTGGCTAAGGTGTATGTAAACTTCCGACTTCAACTGTAGGTAATTAACAGAGAGTAGCAGCAGCGTAAAACGAGGCGGGGGGGACGACAATGCAAATAGTCTGGGTAGCCATTTGATTGGCTGTTCAGGCAGGAGTCTTAAGGCTTGGGGGTAAAAGCTGTTAAGAAGCCTTTTGGACCTAGACTTGGCGCTCCGGTACCGCTTGCCGTGCGGTAGAAGAGATAACAGTGTATTACTAGGGAGGCTGGAGTCTTTTTTCAATTTTACGGCCTTCCTCTGACAATGCCTGGTATAGAGGTCCTGGATGGCAGGAAGCTTGGCCCCAGTGATGTACTGGGCCGTACGCACTACCCTCTGTAGTGCCTTGCGGTTGGAGGCAGAGCAGTTGCCATACCAGGCAGTGATGCAACCAGTCAGGATGGTCTCGATGGTGCAGCTGTAGAACTTTTTGAGGATCTGAGGACCCATGCCAAATCTTTTCAGTCTCCTGGGGGGAATAGGCTTTATCGTGCCCTCTTCATGACTGTCTTGTTGTGTTTGGACCATGATAGTTTGTTGGTGATGTGGACACCAAGGAACTTGAAGCTCTCAACTTGCTCCACCACAGCCCCGTCGATGAGAATGGGGACGTGCTCGGTCCTCTTCTTTTTCCTGTAGTCCATAATCATCTCCTTTGTCTTGATCACGTTGAGGGAGTGGTTGTTATCCTGGCCCCACCGGCCAGGTCTCTGACCACCTCCCTATAGGCTGTCTCATCGTTGTCGGTGTTCAAGCCTACCACTGTTATGTCGTCGGCAAACTAAATTATGGTGTTGGAGTTGTGCCTGGCCATGCAGTCATGGGTGAACAGGGAGTACAGGAGGGGACTGAGCACACACCCCTGAGGGGTTCTGGTGTTGAGGATCAACGTGGCAGACGTGTTGTTACCTACTCTTACCACCTGGGGGCGGCCCGTCAGGAAGTCCAGGATCCAGTTGCAGAGGGAGGTGTTTTGTCCCAGGGTCCTTAATTTAGTGATGAGCTTTGAGGGCACTATGGTGTTGAACGCTGAGCTGTAGTCAATGAATAGCATTCTCACGTAGGTGTTCCATTTGTCCAGGTGGGAAAGGGCAGTGTGGAGTGCAATAGAGATTGCATCATCTGTGGATCTCCTGTGTCGGTATGCAAATTGGAGTGGGTCTAGAGTTTCTGGGATAATAGTGTTGATGTGAGCCATGATCAGCCTTTCAAAGCACTTCATGGCTACAGAAGTGAGTGCTACGGGTCGGAAGTCATTTAGGCAGGCTACCTTAGTGTTCATGGGCACAGGGACTATGGTGGTCTGCTTGAAACATGTTGGTGTTACAGACTCAGTCAGGAACAGGTTGAAAATGTCAGTGAAGACACTTGCCAGTTGGTCAGCGCATGCTCAGAGTACACGTCCTGGTAATCCATCTGGCCCTGCGGCCTTGTGAATGTTGACCTGTTTAAAGGTCTTACGGAGAGCGTGATAACACAGTCATCCGGAACAGCTGATGCTCTCATGCATGCTTCAGTCTTGCTTGCCTCGAAGCGAGCATAGAAGTAATTTAGCTTGTCTGGTAGGCTCATGTCACTGGGCAGCTCGCGGCTGTGCTTCCCTTTGAAGTCTGTAATAGTTTGCAAGCACTGCCACATCCGACGAGCATCGGAACCGGTGTAGTACGATTCAATCTTAGTCCTGTATTGAGGCTTGTCTGATGGTTCTTCGGCGGGCATAGCGGGATTTCCATGATGTAGGCTATCATGAAACATGAGCTGAGAACCGTCGGTGAACTTCATATTTAGAAGTTATCTCTAACCTGTAAAAATAGCTTGTTCAAAACCCAAGCCCTCCCTTAGGTGTACTATAACGAAGGCTGGTTCAACAGCAATGCTAGTCTTTTTTATCCTGCCAATTTTATGATATCATGACATTTTACATGTATTTATTGTTTGTAGATTGCTTGTTTTTCGTTTAATTTTATTACAACCAAACTTATTAGAATTATTAACCTTCCTGGTATTATGGTGACAACGTCCATGGCGTGATTGCAATGCAACTTCTGGAGATGTGTGAATGCGATCTGATCTGTAAGATGGTTCCGATTATGTTCATAAAACATAGGCCTATTTGGGTGCAGTATAACGGTGAGTGGACATTCTGCCTTTCTATTTATATTGGATCGTTGTCCAGCTATTGTGGAAAGTTTGGATGTGCGTTAAACCATCCATAGTCTGCGCTGTTTTCATATTACAGTGCCTTGCAAAAGTATTCATCCACCTTGGAGTTATTCCTATTTTGTTGCATTACAACTGTCACGCCCTGGCTCTAGGGACTCTTTTATGTTGAGCCAGGGTGTGTAGTGTCTATGTTTTGTGTTCTATGGTATGTTCTAGTTCATGTGTTTTCTATGTTGGCCGGGGTGGTTCTCAATCAGAGGCAACGTGAATCAGCTGTTGCTTGTTGTCTCTGATTGTGAACCATACTTAGGCAGCCTATTGTGCACTTGTGTTTCGTGGGATCTTGTTCCGTAGGGTTTGTTGTATGACCTAGGACTTCACGTATCGTTTTGTTGTTCGTGTAAGTACTAATAAAGTATGTACGCCTATCACGCTGCGCCTTGGTCCGCTTCATCATGTAACGATCGTGACAGAAGATCCCACCAAAACAGGACCAAGCAGCGTGTCCAGGAGCAGACAGCCTGGACTTGGGAGGAGATATTGGACGGGCAGGGGTCCTGGACTTGGGAGGAAATCCAGGCCGGGATGGATCGCCGTCCGTGGGAGGAGACGGTGGAGGCGCGCCATAGAGAGGAGCAGCGGCGCCAACCGGGCCGTCGTCGGACAGGCGAGAGGCACCCCCAATAATTTTTTAGGGGGGGGCACATGGCATGGACGACGGGGCTGCTGGAGGCAGATAAAGGGCGAGTTTGTGGACAAGGAGAGAAGGCCACCAGGTTACGGGGGCCATTGGTCATTAGAGGGAAGGAAAGTGTAGAGGCACGGCGAGAGGTACTGAAGTGTGTTACCAGTCCGGTCCGGCCCGTTCCTGATCCCCGTATGAGGCCAGTGGTGTGTGTTCCCAGTGCGATCCTTCCTGTCCCTCGCACCAAGCCTGTGATGCGTGTCGCCAGCCCGGCCCGGCCTGTTCCTGCTCCCCGCACCAAGCCTATGGTGCGCGTCGCCAGCCCGGCCTGGCCTGTTCCTGCTCCCCGCACCAAGCCAATGGTGCGCGTCGCCAGCCCGGCCCGGCCTGTTCCTGCTCCCCGCACCAAGCCTAGGGTGCGCGTCGCCAGCCCGGCCCGGCCTGTTCCTGCTCCCCGCACCAAGCCTAGGGTGCGCGTCGCCAGCCCGGCCCGGCCTGGCCTGTTCCTGCTCCCCGCACCAAGCCTATGGTGCGCGTCGCCAGCCCGGCCTGGCCTGTTCCTGCTCCCCGCACCAAGCCAATGGTGCGCGTCGCCAGCCCGGCCCGGCCTGTTCCTGCTCCCCGCACCAAGCCTAGGGTGCGCGTCGCCAGCCCGGCCCGGCCTGTTCCTGCTCCCCGCACCAAGCCTATGGTGCGCGTCGCCAGCCCGGCCCGGCCTGTTCCTGCTCCCCGCACCAAGCCTATGGTGCGCGTCGCCAGCCCGGCCTGGCCTGTTCCTGCTCCCCGCACCAAGCCAATGGTGCGCGTCGCCAGCCCGGCCCGTTCCTGCTCCCCGCACCAAGCCTAGGGTGCGCGTCGCCAGCCCGGCCCGGCCTGTTCCTGCTCCCCGCACCAAGCCTATGGTGCGCGTCGCCAGCCCGGCCCGGCCTGTTCCTGCTTCCCGCACCAAGCCAGTGGTGCGCTTCGTCAGCCCGGTCCGGCCCGTTCCTGCTCCCCGCACCAAGCCTGTGGTGCGCGTCGCCAGCCCGGCCCGGCCTGTTCCTGCTTCCCGCACCAAGCCAGTGGTGCGCTTCGTCAGCCCGGCCCGGCCTGTTCCTGCTCCCCGCACCAAGCCTATGGTGCGCGTCGCCAGCCCGGCCCGGCCTGTTCCTGCTTCCCGCACCAAGCCAGTGGTGCGCGTCGTCAGCCCGGTCCGGCCCATTCCTGCTCCCCGCACCAAGCCTGTGGTGCGCGTCGTCAGCCCGGTCCGGCCTGTTCCTGCTCCCCGCACCAAGCCAGTGGTGCGCTTCGTCAGCCCGGTTCGGCCCGTCCCTGCTCCCCGCACCAAGCCAACGGTGCGCGTCGTCAGCCCGGTCCGGCCCGTCCCTGCTCCCCGCACCAAGCCTGTGGTGCGCGTTGTCAGTCCGGCACAGCCCGTGCCCGTTTCACCGGTGCCTGGTCAGGTACCGGTCAGCTGCTCCACACCGGAGCCTAAGCAATCCGCTCCACCGATGTCCAGTCCAGCTCCCAGCCAGCGGGGCCAGACCAGACCAGGGGCGCTACGGGGGGGTTGTTAGAGGGTGGTGGTCAAGCCCGGAGCCGGATCCGCCTCCGAGGAGGAATGCCCACCCGGCCCCTCCCCTGTTGGGTTATGTTGGCGCGGTCGCAGTCCGCGCCTTTGGGGGGGGGGGGGGTACTGTCACGCCCTGGCTCTAGGGACTCTTTTATGTTGAGCCAGGGTGTGTAGTGTCTATGTTTTGTGTTCTATGGTATGTTCTAGTTCATGTGTTTTCTATGTTGGCCGGGGTGGTTCTCAATCAGAGGCAACGTGATTTAAATGGATTTTTATTTGGATTTAATGTAATGGACATACACAAAATAGTCCAAATTGGTGAAGTGAAATGAAAAAAATAACTTGTTTCAAAGAATTCTGCAAAATAAATACAGGAAAAGTGGTGCGTGCATATGTATTCACCCCCTTTGCTATGAAGCCCCTAAATAAGATATGGTGCAACCAATTACCTTCAGAATCACATAATTAGTTAAATAAATTCCACCTGTGTGCAATCTAAGTGTCACATGATCTGTCACGTGATCTCAGTATATATACACCTGTTCTGAAAGGCCCCAGAGTCTGCAACACCACTAAGCAAGGGGCACCACCAAGCAAGCGGCACCATGAAGACCAAGGACCTCTCCAAACAGGGAAATTCTTAAGGTAAACCTGTTTCAGTCTTCCAGAGATTTGAGATTGGGACGGAGGTTCACCTTCCAGCAGGACAATGACTCTAAGCATACTGCTAAAGCAACACTCGAATGGTTTAAGGGGAAACATTTAAATGTCTTGGAATGGCCTAGTCAAAGCCCAGACCTCAATCCAATTGAGAATCTGTGGTATGACTTAAAGATTGCTGTACACCAGCGGAACCCATCCAACTTGAAGGAGTTGGAGCAGTTTTGCCTTGAAGAATGGACAAAAATACCAGTGGCTAGATGTGCCAAGCTTATAGAGACATACCCTAAGATACTTGCAGCTGTAATTGCAAAAGGTGGCTCTACAAAGTATTGACTTTGGGGGGGTGAATAGTTATGCACGCTCAAGTTTTCTGTTTTTTTTGTCTTATTTCTTGTTTGTTTCACAAGAGAAAATATTTTGCATCATCAAAGTGGTAGGCGTGTTGTGTAAATCAAATGATACAAACCCCCCAAAAATCAATTTTAATTCCAGGTTGTAAGGCAACTGTCACGCCCTGACTCAGGGGACTCTTATATTTTGAGTCAGGGTGTGAATGTTCTATGTTGTATTTTCTATGTTTGTGATCTAGTATGTATAGTTCTATGTTGGCCGGTGTGTTTCCCAATCAGAGGCAGCTGTCGCTCGTTGTCTCTGATTGGGGACCATACTTAGGCAGCCTATTGGCACTGTCTAGTTGTGGGATCTTGTTCCTTGTAAGGTATGTTGTGTGTTCTACCTTGGACTTCACGTTTCGGTTGTTGTTTTGTCGTGTGTTTAATAGTTAAAATAAACATGAACGTATATCACGCTGCGCCTTGGTCTGACCCGTCATTCAACGAACGTGACAGCAACAAACTAGGAAAAATGCGAAGGGGGGTGAATACTTTCGCAAGCCACTGTATATGCCCAAGAGGAGAAATTGTGGTGCCGGTAAGTGTGCCATAGTCTATTTAATACAAGTTTTTGTTTTGTTTAGAATTTGATTCGAATTATTTGTTCTCTTTTTAGGCCTTAATTAATTTAATATTGCTTATTGACAATGTTTGGCATGTCCATGCTCAGCCATAATGCAACTTACAGTAGGCCTAGTCCCTATATCAGTGTGAATGCTTTTGAAGCCATGCAATTACTTAGAACAATGTGGACTGCAAATGGTTCAAGTTAACATATTTAGCTAAGCTAGGTATACATTTTGTTATTTTGTTTCTGTAAGCCATTTAACGAACTAACATTATAATTGGAGTTGATTCCAAGCCAATACATAAAAGACCGTAAATACACAACTTGAAGCAACCACATATTTCTGATTGGCCAGTGAGGGGTCAAGCCTCGACACACCCACAACTTGTTTATTCATCAAAACGCAGCCCTTTTGTGCCAATGCCAGCAAGTACGCCGATAATGGTGATAGTGAAAATAGCTAAAATATTTCTGACACACCCCTGAATCTATAACGCTACCACCTGTACTTAGATTGACCATTGTGTTAGGTTTGTTAAAATAGAGCCCAATGTCTCTTTTCCAAATTGAGTCTCATCTTTCAGATGCAATTGGAGTTGATAGCCCATATTGTTCCAAAGATAGAGCTAAAAGTCTGATGACACCGGTGCCCATATATCCACTGATATGGGCATTACAGGCGATCTTTAGGTCGTACCGGTACATCAGATCAGCTCAATCGAATATTTCTCAGCCTCTTAGTATCACAGAAACACAACACTTTGATTAAATAGTGAAACATTTTTATGACAAGTTGCTATGGATGAAATTGATCAAAATAATTATTCAAAACATGAAAAACATCTTTAAAAATGTATATTTTAAAACAAAAGGTGTCTGTAAGTGTGTGAAAATATATGCACATTTTGTGGAATTTAAACCATTTGCTTGTGTTACAAAAGCTTAATAAAAGATAACGTGTTACCGTTTGACCAAAAGTGTAATTGTTTTCCATTTGTTTAACAAGGAAAGTCAATTAAGAATCAAATTATTATTTAAAATGACAGCCTGGCAAGAGGCAAAACTCCTCCTGTGGGTACGGGGATAAAAAAGAAAACAGGAGCTGCCTCCACTATTCCAGCACCATTTCAACTTCAACATTTCAACATCATCAAATAACCTCTGCTTAGTCTAATACAGTGACAACTAAAAGATACCAAAAACAATTTAGTCCAATCAACAAAAGCTAAATATGTTGTGGCTGTTTGCATGTGTGTGTGTGTGACTCACCCTACTTGTAGAGAAACGCCAATGCCATCCTCTCTTTCATGTTGATGAAACAGTCTATCACTCTGTCATACGGCCAGCGTCGTCCGGGTTTGGCCGTCATTGTAAATAAGAATTTGTTCTTAACTGACTTGCCTAGTTAAATAATGGTAACATATAAATATTTTTGTTGTCCTAGGGTGCCTGGCTAAAATGCTTGCTCGCTAGCCTAACTTCCATTCATGGGCAACGTTAGCTAGTTAACATTAGCCTTCTACATCTAGCTACTGTACATATTGAACTTCCATCCTCTCAAGCCAGGGGCACAACAATGTATGAATGAATGGTTGGATCAGAATCGTTGTTATAATCATTGGCCAGTACAGAGAATTAAGTAAAACCACAAGTCCAAATCCCTATCTCCATCCATGGCTAATTTAGGAAAGGGCCAATTTTAGCTAGCTAGATAGCTAGCCACTGGAGGACATCAACACAATGAAATGCAACAATTCAAGTTGTTTCTGTTAATGACGTATGCTCTCAAAGCATTTTGACAGGAGAGATGCCAAATCCAAGCTGGCTTCCCTTTACACTTTTTTGCCAGGTCCATTCACAGTTGAGCTCGCTCAGTTTAGCAAAAAAAAGGATTGGCACATTTGTCATACTTTTTTGTGAAGGGAGGCCAAATGCTCGCTGGCTTCCCTTGCATTCAATGCTGCGGGCGTCAACAATGTCATACTCGTTTGGACCAGACAGTATCAGATAGCCTACACGTAGAGAGACAGAGGGGCGCTGTTTCGCTTTCTCCTGTGAGATACAGTCAGCCTCTTGTGAATTGAAGGAAAATTATGAAACACAGAGAGCCAAAAGAGAAATTGGCATCCATGAATACACACCACTGTTAATGAGAATATACCAGTGTTTGCGTCTGAGTGTTGCTACCCGACAGCACTGTAAAGATCACAATGGTGAGTTAAACGTCTCTGATTAGTGACAAAATGAAGGGTACACAGAGTCAAGAGCCTTCAGTGCAGAGCTTGAGGTTTGCACATAAATAGTATCAGCATAGTCCAACACAGACAGAAAAGTACAACGAATCAACTCTTTTCATTAGAATACTAATGAGCTCTCTCTATTCATTTTCTTTCAAAACAACTGAAGATTCATCATCCTTCTATCATTCTATTGTTATTTTCATTATTTCAGCCATCCATCTCTCATCCTCTCTTCTCTTGTCACTATTCAAGATGAGGAGGAACAATCGTCTAATGGTATTATCTCATGACCAAATGAGAACTTTCCTATAATGTTGTCCTAATGTTATCCCAATGTTGTGGGAAGGTTTATCATTCCTAGACAAAGTCTGAGATATTAATTATTATTTTTATTAGACTATTTAACTGTCCTCAGCACAACATACTTATTCTCTCTAGCTCTCGCCATCACTCTCTCTTCTCTCTCCCACTCATTACCTCTCTCGCTTCTGTCTACCATCTCTCGCTCTAGTTTGTCTCTTTAGCTTCCCCTCTTTGTGTGTGTGTGTGTGTGTGTGTGTGTGTGTGTGCGTGCGTGTGGACATGTTTAACTAGAGTTAGGGTTATGGTTAGGTTTTCGGGTTAGGGTTAGGGAAAATACCACAAGGTTAGTTATACAAGACTGTGTGTGTGTGTGTGTTGGCAACTGTTGTTGGTGTCAGTAGTCAGTGTTGCCAGTAGTTGTAGGATGTCAGTAACAACAGTCACTGGACTTACTTATCACTGCTGGACACACACACACACACACTTACATGCACCCACCCACGCACACACACATCTAACTCTCTGATACAAATCAAATCAAATAACATTTTATTTGTCACATGTGCCGAATACAACAGGTCAACTTACCGTGAAATGCTTACTTACAAGCCCATAACCAACAATGCAGTTCAAGAAATAGAGTTAAGAAAATATTTACTAAATAAACTAAAGTAAAACAAAATAAAAAACAATACAGGGGGTACCGGTACCAAGTCAATGTGCGGGGGTACAGGTTAGACGAGGTAATTTGTAGATGTAGGTAGGGCTAAAGTGACTATGCATAGATAATAAACAGCGAGTAGCAGCAGTGTAAAAACAAAGGTGGTGTGGGGGGTTAATGGCTTGGGGCTAGATGCTGTTAAGGAGCCTTTTGGACGTAGACTTGGCGCTCCGGTACCGCTTGCCATGCGGTAGCAGAGAGAACAGTCTATGACTTGGGTGACTGGAGTCTTTGACAATTTTTTTGGCCTTCCTTTGACACCGCCTAGTATATAGGTCCTGGATGGCAGGAAGCTTGGCACAAGTGACGTACTGGGCCGTACACACTACCCTCTGTAGCACCTTATGGTCGGATGCCGAGCAGTTGCCATACCAGGCGGTGATGCAACCGGTCAGGATGCTCTCGATGGTACAGCTGTATAATTTTTTGAGGATCTGAGGACCCATGCCAAATCTTTTCAGTCTCCTGAGGGGGAAAGGTGTTGTCGTGCCCTCTTAACGACTGTCTTGGTGTTTTTGGACCATGATAGTTTGTTGGTGATGTGGACACCAAGGAACTTGAAACTCTCGACCCGCTCCACTACAGCCCTGTCGATGTGAATGGGGGCGTGTTCGGCCCTCCTTTTCCTGTAGTACACGATCATCTCCTTTGTCTTGCTCATGTTGAGGGAGAGGTTGTTGTTCTGGCATCACTCTGCCAGGTCTCTGACCTCCTCCCTATAGGCTGTCTCATCGTTGTCGGTGATCAGGACTACCACTGTTGTGTCGTCAGCAAACTTAATGATGGTGTTGGAGTCGTGCTTGGCCACACAGTCGTGGGTGAACAGGGAGTACAGGAGGGGACTAAGCACGCACCCCTGAGGGGCCCCCGTGTTGAGGATCAGCATGGCAGATGTGTTGTTGCCTACCTTTACCACCTGGGGGCGGCCCGTCAGGAAGTCCAGGATCCAGTTGCAGAGGGAGGTGTTTAGTCCCAGGGTCCTTAGTTTAGTGATGAGCTTTGTGGGCACTATGCTGTTGAACGCTGAGCTGTAGTCAATAAACACCATTCTCACATAGGTGTTCCTGTTGTCCAGGTGGGAAAGGGCAGTGTGGAGTGCGATTTGAGAATGCGTCGTGTGGATCTGTTGGGGCGGTATGCAAATTGGAGTGGGTCTAGGGTTTCCAGGATGATGGTGTTGATGTGAGCCGTGACCAGCCTTTCAAAGCACTTCATGGCTACAGACGTGAGTGCTACGGGGCGGTAGTCATTTAGGCAGGTTAACTTCGCTTTCTTGGGCACAGGTAGCATGGTGGTCTGCTTGAAACATGTAGGTTTTACAGAATCTGTCAGAGAGAGGTTGAAAATGTCAGTGAAGACACTTGCCAGTTGGTCCGCGCATGCTCTGAGTACACGTCCTGGTAATCCGTTTGGCCCTGTTTAAAGGTCTTGCTCACATCGGCTATGGAGAGCGTGATCACACAGTCATCCGCACCAGCTGGTGCTCTCATGCATGCTTCAGTGTTGCTTGCCTCGAAGCGAGCATAAAAGGCATTTATCTCGTCTGGATTTAGCTCGTCTGGTAGGCTTGCGTCTCTGGGCAGCTCACGGCTGGGTTTCCCTTTGTAGTCTGTAATAGTTTGCAAGCCCTGCCACATCCGACGAGCATCAGAACCGGTGAAGTAGGATTCAATCTTAGTCCTGTATTGACCCTTTGCCTGTTTGGTGGTTCGTCTGAGGGCATTGCAGGATTTCTTATAAGTGTCCGGATTAGTGTCCCGCTCCTTGAAAGCGGCAGCTCTAGCGCGGATTTTGCCTGTAATCCATGGCTTCTGGTTGGGATATGTACGTACAGTCACTGTGTGGATGACGTTGTCGATGCACTTATTGATGAAGCCGGTGACTGAGGTGGTATACTCCTCAATGCCATTGGATGAATCCCGTAACATATTCCAGTCTTTGCTAGCAAAACAGTCCTGTAGCGTAGCATCCGCGTCATCTGACCACTTCCGTATTGAGCGAGTCACTGGTACTTCCTGCTTTAGTTTTTGCTTGTAAGCAGGAATCAGGAGTATATAATTATGCTCAGATTTGCCAAATGGAGGGTGAGGGAGAGCTTTGTATGCATCTCTGTGTGTGGCGTAAAGGTGGTCTAGAGTTATTTTTTTTTCTCTGGTTGCACATGTGACATGCTGGTAGAAATTAGGTTAAACGGATTTAAGTTTGCCTGCATTAAAGTCCCCGGCCACTAGGTGCGCCGCTTCTTGATTAGCCTTTTTTTGTTTGCTTATGGCCTTATACAGCTCGTTGAATGCGGTCTTAGTGCCAGTATCAGTTTGTGGTGGTAAATAGACGGCTACAAAAATAAAGATGAAAACTCTCTTGGTAGATAATGTGGTCTACAGTTTATCATGAGGTACTCTACCTCAGGTGAGCAATACCTCGGGACCTCCTTAATATTAGACATCGCACACCATCTGTTATTGACAAATAGACACACACCCCCACCCCTCGTCTTACCAGACCTAGCTGTTCTGTCCTGCCAATGCACAGAACCCAGAACGGTGAATATTATCCGTGTTGACATTCAGCCACGACTCGGCGAAACATAAGATATTACAGTTTTTAATGTCCCGTTGGTAGGATAGTCTCGAGTGGAGATCATCCAGTTTATTTTCCAGTGCACGTTGGCCAATAAAAAGGATGGTAGAGTGGCGTTACACACTCGCCAAACTCTCAGTGGGCACCCCGATCTCCGCCCCCTGTATTTCTGTCTTTTCTTCACGCGCATGATGGGGATTTGGGCCTGGTCTCGGAGAAGCAGCATATCCTTTCCGTTGGACTCATTAAAGAAAAAATCTTCGTCCAGTTCGAGGTGAGTAATCGCTGTTCTGATATCCAGAAGCTCTTTTCGGTCATAAGAGACGGTAGCAGCAACATTATGTACAAAATAAGTTACAAACAATGCAAAAAAACACACAAAATAGCACAGTTGTTTAGGAGCCCATAAAACAGCAACCATACCCTCCGGCGCCGTTATCCAAGTATCAGTGTGAGTCATAAGGTTTCATGTCGCATAAATCACCCAAACAACTACATTTGATTTTCTAATCTCTCCATTTGCATGGAACTCATATAAATATAACCCTTTTTGGTTCCAGGTAGAACCATTTTGATTCCAGGAACCATAAAGGGTTCTTCAAAGGGTTCTCCTATGGGGACAGCCGAAGAACCCTTTTCGAACCCTTTTTTTCTAAGAATATAAAATATTTGTTTCCATGTGTTTGATAACATTTCATTTATTCCATTCCAGCCATTATTATAAGCCGTCCTCCCCTCCCCTCCCCAGCCTCCTCTGGGTGCCAGATGTCCCTAACTAAACATATAATATGCATTTATATGAGTGTACGGTAACACATAAAACATATTAGTTTCCAGGTAGAAACATTTTGGTACCTGGAACCAAAAAGGAATCTTCAAATGGTTCTCCTATGGGGACAGCCGAATAACCCTTTTTTAGGTTCTAGATAGCACTAAGAATGTACAGATTACATTCCATGACTCTCCCTCCCTTCTCTATCCCCCCACCCTCTCTAACCTCTGGGAATCTTGGAACTTTCCCCAGCCCATCTGGCAATCAAAGGGCAACAACATTCTGACATTCTAGAAGGATGAGTTTGCCTTAGTGATGCCAGCCCATCTTTAGCACTGCAGCCATTCTAAAGCCATATAAGGTCAAAGGTCAGGGTCATATGATGTCATATGTGGTCATGTCAAGCAGGCAAAACTGGGCAAAACTGGAATAACTCTTTGGAATATTCTGGAATGACTGAGAACTGGAATATTCTGTTATAACTGGGATAATGACAGAATAACTGCCATTATTCCAACCAGACTGCAACAGGTTGTAAATTGGTCTTAACATTGTAACTACATTACAATAAGCTGTGCCAGCTCGGTGTGTCTGGATCAAAAATAAAGTCATCAGGTAATCAAGAGAAGAGTGGAAAGGTAGCCAGTGAACTACAGGGGTCCTTCATATCCAGTTGTAGTTGCACGAGGAAGTGCCTGAGTGTTTGTTATTCGTTGTTATGCTCACTGACATTCAGTCCAGCCCAATCTGATGTACACACACTGACACACAAATGCGCGCGCACACACACACAAATACACACACCAGTCTGCTAGATAATGGTGATGATTGAAAACAAAGCCACAACTTTCTCAAAGGCGAAGAGAGGAGAGAAGAGGAGAGGAGGAGAGAAGGATGAGAGAGGAGGTGTTTGGGGAGTTGGAGGTTGGCACTGTTGAAATGTTTTGGTGTTGATTTATCTTTCGTCTCTTTTGCTCTCTCCATCTCTGTCCTCCCTTTTCCATTTCTCTTTTTTCAAATCTGTTGTTCCACCCACTCCCTATATTTGACTTTTTCACCTAAAACCACTGCCCTTCTCTCTCGCTCTGTCTCTCGCTCTGACTCTCTCTCTTTCTCTTATATCTTTCACCATCTCACATTCTCTCTCGATCACCCATCCTCACCACCACCCATGAGAGAGAGAGAGAGAGGTCTACAATCAGTGTTAAATCTCTTTGGACATGACTCAGAAAATGCAATGAATAGAGGGATGGGAGGAGAAAGAGAGGATAGAGGGATGAGATGATAAAAGAGAGGATGGAAGAGGGCCAGTATAATGTGTGATATTAAACTAATGAGAGAGAGAGAGATTCTTTCTGTTCAAATAAGGTAAGAAATGAGACCAGTGGATGTTGTACTGCAGATAAAACCCAGAATATGCATCCCGAATGGTACCCCATTCCCTACATAGTCCATTACTTTCCACCGGAGCCCTATGGGCCTTGGTCAAAAGTGCACTATATAGGGAATAGGGTGCCATTTGTGACGGATCTAGACATGAATCTCACTCAGGAGTATAAACAGGAAACAATTACAGATATGAACAGATACATTATGGATGAACACCTCACACGAACTAACATTAATTAGACTTGTACAATGTTCACATAGGGCATGGACAATGTTATGGAGTATGGGGCAATTAGGAGCCACACCCAACTGTCCACCTCCATGAACAAGGCAGCCAGCTAATTAGCTGACGTGGTGCAATCGAACGACTCTGATAGCAGGAGTCGGCGTCGACTCCAAAAATCGCGGAGTCGTTCACCATTAAAAAAAGTGTCACCAAGCAAATACAAGTAACTGCATTGCAAAAAAGAACATAACACATGCAAGGCTCTATTTTAACAAACATAATGCAATGGTAAATCTCCAGGTTCAGGGGTGTGTCAGAAATATTTTTGCTATTTTCTCTATCACAATTATCGGTGCACTTGCTGGCATTGGTGCGAAAGGGCATGGTTTGATGAATAAACAAGTTGTGGGTGTGTCGAGGCTTGGCCCCTCACTGGCCAATCAGAACGTGCTCAATGGCGCGAAATATGCGGTTGCGTCAAGTTGGGTATTAACAGTCTTTTATGTATTGCCTTGGAAAATGGATAATGTTAGTCCATTTTAGTTTGTTAAATGGAATACAGAAACGAAATAACAACATGTAGACCTATCTTTGCTAAATACATTACCTTGAACTGATTTGCACTCCACATTGTTCTAAGTAATTACATGGCTTCAATATCATTCACACTGAAATAGGGGCTAGGCCTAATATAAATTGCATTATGGCTGAGCATGAACATGCCAAACATTGTCAATAAACAAGATTTCATGAATTATTGATAAGGCCTGAAAATAATTCTAAATAAAACAACAACTTGTTTTAAATAGGCTGTCCCACTTACAGGCACCATCATTTCTCCCTGTGGGCATATAATATTAAAACCATGCAGACTATGGAGGGTTTTACGCACATCCAAACTTTTCACAGTAGCTGGACAAAGCTCCAATATAAATAGAAAGGAAGATTGTCCACTCACTGTTATACTGCTCTCAAATAGGCCTATGTATTTTTAAAACATAATCCAAACCATTTTACAGATCAGGTCACATTCACACATTTCCAGAAGTTTCATTGCAAGTGCGCCACGGGACGTTGTCGCCATAAAACCAGGAAGATGAATCACTGCTATTAGCCCATACAAACACATTGAATAACATATTCACTACATGGAACAACAGATAGTCTCAAAAACATATAAAAATGAACTTTATTCTGAGAGATATTAGAAAGATCAGGATTTTTTATAAATATATATTTTTTTTTGTACATGTATTTAACCCCATATTTTGGGCCGTTGAACAGTCTCCATATATACTTTCATAAATATTTTCAACTGGTACCGGGGGACCTTCAGACGAGTCTTGTGAGGCCTGTGGGCGTCCTAGAGCAAAACAACCAACATGTACATGTTCGTGAGAGACTCACCTTTGCACAGCGGGGTTAGTGTGTAGCCCAAATGGTTTGGACGCTACAGACAGTTGGCAGATCGGCTCTACCGACTTCAGATGAGTCTCCTTATGCTCGTGGAGGTCGTAGAGCAAAACGGAAAACACCATCGTGTTTGTGAAAGTCACTACAGACGATTTAGTGAGGAGACCAATTTTTCGGATGTCTCATGGTCTGACAAACACCGCTCTAGCTCAGTCACCTTTCACCACAGATGCGGAAGTGCGACATAGGTGGATCTGCTGGATTGAGACGCATCCAATGCTAAAAACCCCCAGATATCTCTAGGTTAAACTGACAGATTTCTATGGGGATTTTTTATTATTATGCTAATTATTTTTCAGAGTGGGCACGGACATTGACCTTAGGGGGTTAAATGATCATAAAAAAACAAACTCTAGTGCATATTAATATTATCAACTTATGGTTCTATTTATCATTATCACATAAATTCCGGCAATTTATCCTAATATGGATTTTTGTCCATATCGCCTAGCTCTACTCTGTGGCACAAAATATAAAATGCAACATGTAAAGTGTTGGTCCCATGTTTCATGAGCTGAAATAAAAGATCCCAGAAATGTTCCATACATACAAAAAGCTTATTTATCTCAAATTTTGTGCAGAAATGTGTTTACATCCCTGTTAGTGAGCATGTCTCCTTTGCCAAGACAATTTATCCACCTTACAGGTGTGGCATATCAAGAAGCTGATTAAACAGCATGATCATTACACAGGCACACCTTGTGCTAGGGACAATAAAAGGACACTCTAAACTGTGCACAAGACAATGCCACAGATGTCTCAAGTTTTGAGGGAGCGTGCAATTAGCGTCCTGACTACAGGAATGTCCACCAGAGCTGTTGCTAGTGAATTGAATGTTCATTTCTCTACCATAAGCCGCCTCCAACGTTGTTTTAGAGAATTTGGCAGTACGTCCAACTGGCCTCACAATCGCAGACCATGTGTAACCACGCCAGCCCAGGACCTCCACATCCGGCTTCTTCACCTGTGGGATCGTCTGAGGGGGGTGGGGGTGGGGGCGGGGGGGTGCTTGTTAGATTAATTTGGATTTTAAGAATAATGACTAAAGGATTTCACCCCAAATACAGTATAAATGTTAGAATTATCATGTAGTGTCAAACCACTAACAGAGGGGGCGGTACTAAACATTCAAGGGTGAAGGGGAAGGCGGAAACTGTTTAGAAAAGTCAACTAAAGGTGGGAGGAGTCAAGTTCAGGAAGTATAAAATCGTATGTTTGTGTTTTTGGCGCCAGAGCTCTCCATGAATAAATATACAGATAATACTTGTGGTTTGTGGACCTTGAATCATTGATGATTAAAACCAGAGCCTTACAACCTCTGGTAATGATTCAAGCTTAGGTTGAATTAGAGATAGAAATTCACATGACAGATTGGTCCTTTGAGCGGAGCTTAAATACGTCTTTATCGTTCTAAGGACACCGAATCCGTGCACGGCCGGGTGATTGCATCCGTGGAGAATAGTCCTGGCCTTCGACGTTAAGGTTATAAACAGGCCGGTGATTACTCTTATGAACGATAAAGACGTTAACGAGTTTGAAAAAGCATTTAAATCCAAACTGCAAGGAAAAGGTCAGTAATTTTTATTCATGGATTTTGGTGAAATGATTTGAACTTGTATGAGAATAGTAATTCTTGTGGAGGGCAGAGAAAAGTTACCAAAATCTCAAAGGAAGTAATAATTATTACGAAACGGGGAGGGTCCGCAATTGACCCTAGGTAAATAGCTATTACCAGAATAATCTAGTCCGAAATGACAAGGGGTGAAAGGCCATCATCAATGTAAACTAGTTTTTATTGAGACTGTACTGGGTACAGTGCTACGATAAACAGGGAAAGGGATGATTTTTGTCGTGTGCTATGGATACATAAAACAGGTCAAAAGTCGCGTATACGACTGGGGATTTGCTAGAACTCTGTGTGTTTCATGAAACTAGAGCAGTTACGACCTCTAGGTTACAAATAGGTTTAGCAAATGACTGTATAATGTTGTGTATGTGTGAGACTTGAGAATCCATCAGTATACGTGATAATTGTTTCAAGGAAGGAGCTAAAAAAATAAATAATTAGGTCGCGTGAGAAAAAATGGTTATCGACCCCTTTCATGAAACCGGAGTTTTAAATAAAAAAACTCTGGGTTAGGGGTTAAATAATTTGTAATGGTTAATTACAAAAGCAGATCATACATTGGCTCAAGAGACGCACTAAAATAATAGCTCCTAGAAGAATAATTCTGGGAATTATTACTAAAGGGGGGGATTTTTATTTTTCCACCATGGGAAATAAATTTCTAAAGAGGTCCGGGAATTAACGGGGGATGAAAGATATATGTTAGGAAGAGATCGAAGAAATATGTTTTATGGATCCATTTGGGAGAAGAGGTATGAATTTATTGGGCATCTCGAAGTAAAAAGTTGCATATAAAATGAATTTGAAAAAACAGCGAAAGGAGGGGCTAGAGAGAGCGAGTGTTTTTTTTAAGCGCGAAAGTGCTTTAACGGTAACAAAGGAATATTTAACCATCGTGACTGCAGGGGTAAAGAAAGGGAATAGGACAGTCAATTTTTTGGTTCAACGGGTAAAATGTTTGAAAAAATGATTGGTGTCAAAGCGATTTTTTGAGAGGTACCTATAAAATTCCAATGATGCATATGTATGAATTTTCGCACTCAAACGTAGACGTACATGACGTCTACGTTTGAGAAAGTAGAGAATATTTACATTTGCATTTTTGGTAAATAGAGGGTTGCATTGAACTATTATGTTGTGTTGGGCATTTGAATGGCATAAGGTGAAATATGTGTGTAGGAGGGAATTCAACGGCGGGTATGAATGATAACCGGATACTACTTAGTATTTGGTTGGTTAAATGGTGAATAAAAGATTTGAGGCGTGGTTATGGGGTAACTAGGAAGACGCACTTATTCAATAGGGAATGGGTGGAGAGAGAGAGAGTTTTTACGTGTATTAAAAGTTGCATAAGATAGCTTTAGTAGTATTCTAGATAGGTCTATGAAAATATGTTACAAGTACGAATGACATTATTTCCTAAGAAGGTAGATTGTAGGGAAGTTTCCCGCGCCTCCCCCATAATGTAGGAAGGAGCAGGAGAGGGGGAGGAGGTGAGACAGTACATAGTTCAAATGGTAGGAATGTCATTAAGTGTATGCTGATCAACGATATCAAGCATTTGTTTTATTGATTGGGGCCGAATCAGAGAGAACTGTTAAAGAGATTGAATAGCGAACTGAAATGGGTTAGCGGGAAAATACAAATAGTTGGAAATTTTTTAAACTATAATTTATTTTCGTTACAGGGAAGCAAGTGGCATTGGCTGTTGTGCTGGGGTAATAGCGCCAGCCTGTGGTGGGTTCTGGATTTGTTATAAATACATTTATATTTTAAACTAAAGTGATGGAATAGACTACAATTATAACATCAGAAAAAGGACAATATAATTCGTAATAGTTATTATAATTATTATTGATAGTTATTGCAGTTATTAGCTCCTGAGTGGCGCAGTGGTCTAAGGCACTGCATCAAAGTGCTAACTGTGCCACTAGAGATCCTGGTTCGAATCCAGGCTCTGTCGCAGCCGGCCGCGACCGGGAGACTCATGGGCGGCGCACAATTGGCCCAGCGTCGTCCAGGGTAGGGGGGAAAATGGCCGGCAGGGATGTAGCTCAGTTGATAGAGCATGGTGTTTGCAACGCCAGGGTTGTGGGTTCGATTCCCACGGGGGGGCGCCAGTATAAAAAAAATATGTATTCACTAACTGTAGGTCGCTCTGGATAGGAGCGTCTGCTGGGTGACTAGAATGTAAATGTAAATGTATTATCATTGATTCAGTAATGATAGAAGGGTAGAGAGGAAATAGGCAGGTTAAGGGTAGAGTTAGATAGAGAGAAAGAGGTAGTAAGAGCTATAGAGGGTGTAGTGCACCCTAAGACAGGAACAGAGGGGTTCAGGAGGGATTTGGAGAGTCTAGCAGCAAGCTTTAAGCTAAACACAGGGGAAATTGAGAGGGCAGTCAGAACCCTAGTTGGGAAAGATTGGGCAGCTGTTCGGGGGCAGTGGGTTTCAGGGGATGCCAATGGAGCAGTCCTACCATGGGCAAATGATGGGCAATATGTTGGGAAAATAACTGAGTTGTGTAATAATTTAAGGGAACCTTACCATCGACATGCTGACTTCTCAAAGTACATGAATGTAAACAAGAAGACAGTGAGACCATCAGCCAAGTGGCTGAGCCTCCCCAGGGACAGGGAAATGATACTCTGTACCATCAGCAGCTAAAAAATTGCATTCCTTAGTGGAATGAGACCAGGAATATTAAGAGGACTTTAGTGGGATGGGGAACTACTTCGTTAGCCGAAGTCAAGAGATATGCAATCCATCATGAGCGGAATAGTAGACAGGATAGAGTTAGAAAAATAACATACGGGAGCTGGGTAATTAATGGCCACTAGGGGAAATAGCTAGTAGAGATAGAACTCCAGAATAGAAGGGGAGAGAGATTTTACTAGGGGGTGGATCAAATAATTGATAATGGATCATTTGAAATTAGATCACATGTAGCAGATTTAGGGTAATCTATTAAATAATAATTAAATAATCATTGTATACTCGAAGAATTTTGAGTGGTTTTATGGATTAGTTATAAGGAATTAGATTGATACAAACATTATTGATGGGTTAGGACTGGGGATATCTGTATCATGTTTTGTGTGTACTACCATCTTTAGATTACGGATGGTAATTGAAGGTTAACAAAATGTATAACCAGGAGAAAGAGATTAGCTTATCTCATTGGAATATTGCTAAGGGCAAGGGGGAGCAGTAGTGAAGTTAGGCAGTATTTAGGTCATAAGAGGGAGCTACCAAATTAAGTTGAGCCTAACTATCTTTGATTGTTATTTTTCAATTGGGTTTTTCAAATAAAAAAAACACACCCAGCATGATGTTTATAAAGGGTTGTTATATTGAATTTAGGGGATTTTCAACAGTTCATAGGTGGTGTTTACTATGCTGTGGGATGGAACGGTTTATTGGGTGATATTTGAAACTGAATTAATGCAATGAGCTGCAGTAATCAGAGGAAGGTACAATTTAAGGCGAAACAGCTATTGCCTAGATCATTGATTTAGCAATAACATCAGGAAGATAGGGACTAGGAGAAAAAAAAATAGATGAAGAATGATGAGCTTTTTGGTAATGATAGACTGCTGTAAAGCTTGGGTACTTCATTATGTACTGTATACTGGTAAATTAAGTGATCTTATCTATGAGAATGCAATAGCAGCCCATGGTAAAATCATTTGGAACTCTGAGGAGGAAGAACAGTTTATGTTGGTGCTCTCTTCCCAAACAGTCTTAACTTTTCATACATATATCAGGGATGTTACCCAAATGGTAGAGAGTAAAGAGGGATATGACATTGGTCGTGATTTAAAGATGATGTTTTTTTTTTTGGTGGGCTATTAGAGATAACTGGGTTAATCACGAACATAGAGGTTTTTATTCTTTGTTGCTAGGCAGAACACTTAGGTGACCTAAATATGGATTTGTCGTGTCCAACAATCAGTCTTCAGGTCAAGCCCGGGAGAGCCGGGGTAGAACAGAGGTTGAACTAAACATAAGTGTTTTTACAAGATAAGAGATTGATAGATTGGATTACTAATTGATTCTGAACTGAATGAAAGTCGAATTTAGCCGCCATAAAAGACAAAGGAAGTGGGAGGAGCAATAAAGAAGCAAAAGACAATCTCAAAAATGAAAGGCATGGCAATTGGTTGATAAATTACCTAAGGGAATGTTTAGAAAGGTGGTAATATTGACACATAAGCAGAACTATGTGTCAAGAGGGGGGAAGAGGCTAATTGTAGGATTAAATAATATACGAAGGAGAGGACAAAATACTTTTAAAAAAAACATTTTTTTAGATACAGTCTAAAAAAAGAATGCAGTCATAAATTGTTAGATTAATCTGAACATGTGTGAAGATAGTTTATTAACCACACCCGTATGTCAGAGGTTTTGTGCCCCACAGGTGAACTAAAGGAGAAGGTGACCCACTATCTAACCAGGTGACTGGTGAGCATCCAGTCACTAGAAGGAAAACTGGAAGCAGGCCTGTTGGGAAGGGCCCTATCAGGTTATGTTGGTCACCGCCTTGGCCATTAGAATAGCAGAGAGAGGAACCTGGGTCCATGTTACCCACTGCAAGAAGGTAAGACCACATACAAGCACCACTTAGCACACGCAGAGTTGGCGAGCAGAACTGCGCCACAGGGTCCGGGGGTCACCTCTGTCAACGAAGATCTCCTACCCAGACCTATCATCACTGTAGTGTGTTCCTAGGGTGTGAGTATGGGGTGGTACCGAGCAGAAGGACTCAAGACAGGAGAGGGTTGGCGGTTGTTGGGAATATGGGTGACCCTGAGCTGCATCATAGTCTCGGCAATAGTCTTGGTATGTCAAGATCCACCACCACCTCGCACCAATTATGCTATGGCCTTACCATTATTAAGAAATAAAAGGGAAGCAACCCGACATACTGACCGTCAATGACGAGTGATCTACAAAATAGGGGTCAGAGAAGGGTGGGGAGTAAGATTCAAAATTAGGATCAGGGATCTTATCAGGGCAGATAAGCAAGCAACGTGGGATTATACAATCCCATTGTATTTATATTCAGCTCCCTCGGCGGATTGTTCCTGGGCTCAGGTATTTAGACATACTGGGGGACGGAGATATGAGACGGGGGGGCTGGACGTCCAGATGGAGGATAAGAAGGTATAACGACATCCCCACGGAGATGGTAGTAACGATAGTAAAGGTCACTAAAGAGGACATGAAAAGAACTTACTGGGCTTGCGCGGACAAATACGGATGGGATACTTGTCTAAGATTACATTTGATGGAGTCAAAAGATATGGAAAGCACAGATACTGTCATTAATCCACTAACAGCAATAGACCGAGTAAATCAGTCAAGGGATGACGGAGTCAATTCGACTAACCCGTCCACTATGAACGATTTTCTCCTCCAAGAATGGAACAAATGGGGAAGTGGAGGGGGTCCCTGATGAGAATCTCTGGTTAAAGTGGATGAAATACACCGCTAGGGCCTTGGGGGAGACCAATTGTTATGCATGCTCCATTGGGCGACCGACAATGTTGACCGCCCCAATGTCACGATCGTAGAAAGGAGCGGACCAATACGCAGCGCGTGGAGTGAACATGATGACTTTATTTTATAAAGCAACCACGAAAAACAACAAATGACGATAGTGAAGTCCTCTGTAACACTGACAGAAACATGGAACAAAAACCCACAATACCCACGAGAAAACACACAGTATAAATATGGCTCCCAATCAGAGATAACGAGCCGACAGCTGTCACTCGTTACCTCCGATTGGGAGTCACCTGAATAATCACGAACAATCACCACACATAGAAATGAAACAACCAGAATACCCAACATAGAAATACACCCAAACAAGGAAAATGAACAACCCTGGCTCAATAATAAAGTCCATGGAGCCAGAGTGTCACAGTACCCCCCCCTAAAGGTGCGCACTCCGGGCGCACCAGCATACAGTCTAGGGGAGGGTCTGGGTGGGCGTCTGTCCATGGTGGCGGTTCTGGTCCAGGTCGTGGTCCCCACCCCACCTTAGTCACTATCCGCTTCCGTAGCCCCCCTCCACATGACCACCCCCAACTAAACCCACCTGGATTAAGGGGCGGCACCGGACTAAGGGGCAGCACCGGACTTAGAGGCAGCACCGGACTAAGGGGCAGCACCGGACTAAGGGGCAGCACCGGGCTAAGGGGCAGCACCGGGCTAAGGGGCAGCACCGGGCTAAGGGGCAGCACCGGGCTAAGGGGCAGCACCGGACTAAGGGGCAGCACCGGACTAAGGGGCAGCACCGGGCTAAGGGACAGTACCTGACTAGCTGGCGGATCCTGGCTGGCTGGCTCAGGCGGATCCTGGCTGGACGGCTCTGGCGGATCCTGGCTGGCGGAAGGCTCTGGCTGATCCTGTCTGGCAGAAGGCTCTGGCTGATCCTGTCTGGCAGAAGGCTCTGGCTGATCCTGTCTGGCAGAAGGCTCTGGCTGATCCTGTCTGGCGGAAGGCTCTGGCTGATCCTGTCTGGCGGAAGGCTCTGGCTGATCCTGTCTGGCGGAAGGCTCTGGCTGATCCTGTCTGGCGGAAGGCTCTGGCTGATCCTGTCTGGCGGAAGGCTCTGGCTGATCCTGTCTGGCGGAAGGCTCTGGCCGATCCTGTCTGGCGGAGAGCTCTAGCGGCTCCGGTCTGGCGGACGGCTCTGAAGGCTCATGGCAGACGGGCGGCTTTGCAGGCTCAGTACAGACGGGCAGTTCCAGACGGCGTTGGGCAGACGGACAGTTCAGACGGGCGTTGGGCAGACGGGCAGTTCAGGCGGCGTTGGGCAGGCGGGCAGTTCAGGCGGCGTTGGGCAGACGGGCAGTTCAGGCGCCCGTTGGGCAGACGGGCAGTTCAGACGGCGTTGGGCAGACGGACAGTTCAGGCCCCGTTGGGCAGACGGCAGACTCTGGCCGTCTGAGGCGCACCGTAGGCCTGGTGCGTGGTGCCGGAACTGGAGTTACCGGGCTGAGGACACGCATCTCAGGGCTAGTGCGGGGAGAAGCAACAGGGCATGCTTGGCCCTGGGGACGCACCGTAGGCCTGATGCGTGGTGCCGGAACTGGAGGTACCGGGCTGAGGACACGCATCTCAGGGGCTAGTGCGGGAAGCAGCAACAGGGCATGCTTGGCCCTGGGGACGCACATAAGGCCTAGTGCGGAGAGCAGCAACAGGGCATGCTGGACCCTGGGGACGCACATAAGGCCTAGTGCGGAGAGCAGGAACAGGCCGGGCTGGGCTGGCGACGCGCACCGTCTCCCTGGTGCGGGTGGCCGGAACAGGCCGGGCCAGGCTGGCGAAGCGCACCGTATCCCTGGTGCGTGGAGCAGGAACAGGCCGGGCTGGGCTGGCGACGCGCACCGTATCCCTGGTGCGAGTGGCCGGAACAGGCCGGGCCGGGCTGGCGAAGCGCACCGTATCCCTGGTGCGTGGAGCAGGAACAGGCCGGGCCGGGCTGGCGACGCGCACCGTATCCCTGGTGCGAGTGGCCGGAACAGGCCGGGCCGGGCTGGCGAAGCGCACCGTATCCCTGGTGCGTGGAGCAGGAACAGGCCGGGCCGGGCTGGCGACGCGCACCGTATCCCTGGTGCGAGTGGCCGGAACAGGCCGGGCCGGGCTGGCGACGCGCACCGTATCCCTGGTGCGAGTGGCCGGAACAGGCCGGGCCGGGCTGGCGAAGCGCACCGTATCCCTGGTGCGTGGAGCAGGAACAGGCCGGGCTGGGCTGGAGACGCGCACCGTATTCCTGGTGCGAGGAACAGGAACAGGCCGAGCCGGGCTGGAGACGCGCACCGTACACTTGGTGCGAGGGGTCGTAACAGGCCGGACCGTACTGGAGGCACACACCACTGGCTCTACCCCGGGAACTGGAACGGGCCGGACCGGACTGGTAATACACCCCAGTACCCCTCGCCGTGCCTCTACATCTCCTTTCCCTACTTTGGCCAGTGACCCCCGTAACCTGGTTGCCCTTTGAATTCGCCCCTTCTCTGCCTCCGTCAGCCCTGTGGCAGCCTCCTGCTGCCCAGCCGCCCAAGCCATGTGCCCCCCCCAAAAAACTTTTTGGGGTTGCCTCCCGTCCTTCCGACGATGGCCCTGCCGATGCCGTTGCTCCTCTTGCCGTCGCCTCTCCACCGTCTCGCTCCATGGTCGGCGATCCATACCATCCAGGATCTCCTCCCAAGTCCAGGACCCTTTACCGTCCAACAGTTCCTTCCATGTCCAGACCCTTTGCTCCTGGACGCGCTGCTTGGTCCTTTTGTGGTGGGTTTTTCTGTCACGATCGTAGAAAGGAGCGGACCAATACGCAGCGCGTGGAGTGAACATGATGACTTTATTTTATAAAGCAACCACGAAAAACAACAAATGACGATAGTGAAGTCCTCTGTAACACTGACAGAAACATGGAACAAAAACCCACAATACCCACGAGAAAACACACAGTATAAATATGGCTCCCAATCAGAGATAACGAGCCGACAGCTGTCACTCGTTACCTCCGATTGGGAGTCACCTGAATAATCACGAACAATCACCACACATAGAAATGAAACAACCAGAATACCCAACATAGAAATACACCCAAACAAGGAAAATGAACAACCCTGGCTCAATAATAAAGTCCATGGAGCCAGAGTGTCACACCCAATGCCAAAAGCAATGTTTCCCTGTGTATTAGACCTGGGGTCCAATCAAAAAAAGCCAAATTGCACAGGGATTGGGCTGGCAAAATTGACAAAAAAGGGTTCTTCGGCTGTCCCCATAGTATAACCCTTTTTGGTTCCAGGTAGAACCCTTTTGGTTTCCATGTACAACCCTTTCTACAGAGGGCACCACATGGAACCCAAAAGGGTTCTACCTGGAACTATGGGGACAGCCAAAGAACCCTTTGCAACCCTTTTTGTAGCACTTCAAACTTGTTTTTCTTTCCACAGTGCAGTGCATTTCTAATGCTCTTTGCTTTAAGCGACTCCTTTGGTACTATCAATAGCATGCTTCCAGTTAGAATACCCAGCTTGGGTGAAGGCCTTGTCTCTATTAGCATGGGACCCAACACTGAACTTTCAACATGAGAAACAAAGTGCTGCATCTGCAGTAACCGACTATTCCAGCCACTATTAAATGAACGTTTTTGGACAGAAAACCTGCAGCTAATGTAGAATTCTAGACAAACCTGGGCTGGCTCCTCTGTTCCAAGATAGCCAGGAATAGTCAGAGATGGTGGGGACTATGGAGACATTATCCTGGCGGCCCTTGTGGAAGGGTGGATAGGCTTTGAACGTGGAGCTAGCTGGAGCTTGGAAGCATCATTGCTGCTGGGCTTGGCAGCGGCCTCAGTGGTTTGATGATGCTGCTGCTCATTACTCTCCTTCTCCTTTTGGCTTTGTTTGGGTACTTTGGCAAAGCCAATTTCTGATATCCATCTTGGCAGTGGCAGAATAGCTGATTTGAGCTAGCTAAATAGGATAAGGATAATAATACTAAAGCTTTTTACAGCTAGCTAAGAAGCTACCACGTACCACATTATTCACTACCACAGATGAGAATAGTTTTCCCCTGCTTTTTGTGCCAACCTGTCACTCAATCTTTGTAACTGTTTTGCTATTTTTATATAGTGTCGTGACGTGACTTACTTTAATGTATTGACTGTTATTAATCGAATCAACTAACTGTTTAATTGTCACTCTATTAAATTAAACATGTAACAATTAACTATTAGGAATTTGGGGCACCACGGAAGAAGTTGATTAACCAGTTACCATCTCCCGAATTAAACTCTTAGAAGATATATATGTTCGATATATCGATAACAGTCACTTCTTAAATAATTACCTCTTATCAGTCTCATTCTGAACGTGTTAGGCCTACTGCTGCTAGGTAGCTCTCTCTCTCTGCTCTCCCCCTCCCCTCTGTCTGTTCTTAATTGCAGGAGTGAAGTCTGGTGTGCGGGAGTCAGGGTTCCAGCTGCAGCTCATTCACCATAATCACCTCAGCCTTAAAGACCCGGTCAAACTTGCCACTCATCGTCAGATCATAGTCAAGACGACCATGTTAGTCTCGCTGCTGACTCAACCTGCTTGTTTTCGCTCTTTGTGTTTTTGGCCTGTTCTATTTATATTTCTCCTGTGCCACAGATTATTGGAACCTGACTCCTGCCTCCGCTTCACTCCTGCCACCACCATCCTGCTTTCCACTACTGGACCTCACATTTGGACTCACCACGGACACTAGGACGTTACGGTACCACTCCTGCTCAGAACCCTGGATCTGTTACCCTCCCTGTAGACCTGGACTTGCTCTTCCCCTATTTTTGGAAACCTGGACAATTTAAACCTTCTCTGGCTCGGTGTAGTTGTCTGCATTTGGGTTCATATTCAGTTTAAATCGTGACAGAACGTCGCATAATCCTTGAACCTGCAAGAACCCAAACCTTATTGATGAATCAGCAACACACAAACTGGCTTAATTATTTATTTACTAACTAAATAATAACACAGAATACACACACACATAGGTTATTGATTACTAACGTAATACAATAAGAACAGGTCCCTAGTGGACTGGACGAACAATAGCATGAATGCTTGGGTAGAAGGAGGGTCAGGATGGAAGAGAGAGACAGAGATTCAAACTATCATTGTTACTTTGGAGACTACACTCACAGTAATCATAATACTTATGCACCCTAATAACCACTCATTCGGATTAGAAATGCAACATGTATTTATGTGTAGCTGTCTTAGATAGTTGAGTTGATGATGTAGGACTCTGGTTTGCCTACCAGAGATCCCAATGTCCTTGGTAGAGTTTCTGGTCATAGTGGTGGTTAGAATGGATACTTCAGCGTACCCTGTAGTTCGTAGAGTTGATCTGTTAGAATATTTACTTCAGATGTACCAGCGGTTGTCGGAGAGAGATTGTCCTTCCCAACTCGTATCTTTAGTGAAAGTTCTCTAGACGACTATACATGCCAGCTGCAGACTGAGATGATAAGGTCTAGTGCATTGTCTTCTTCTTCACCTCGTGTAGAGGTTGAGAGTTTCAGAGTTTCTCCATTTCAAACGTGTGGACTAACGTCTCACGTTTTCTGGTCTTTCTGGTCTAAACATTTTGTAATGTGTAGCTTCAGCTTCACGCTTCCTGGTCTGGTAGAAATTCAACCATTTGCAACATCCGATTTATACTGCAATCTGCTTGGTCTTCCTTTGGTAATGAAGTTGTAGTTTTATACTTGAGTAGAAAAGGGGGCGTTTCATCATGTTTGTGCTCATCTGGGTGTGGCCACTGACTGAGAACAAATCAATATGGAAACAATCATCTCATCTAGAATGCTAAAATCACATTGTTATCTTCACAAAAGTATTATTATACTTAATCATTCATTTTATACACAATTATACGCCAACCTCATAACTGGGAAGTGTACAGTGGCATGCGAAAGTATTCACACCCCTTAGCATTTTTCCTATTTTGTAGCTTTACAACCTGGAATTAAAAAGGGATTTTTGGGGGGTTTGTATCATTTGATTTACACAACATGCCTACCACTTTGAAGATGCAAAATATTTGTTTTTGTGAAACAAACAAGAAATAGGACAAAAAAACTGCAAACTTGAGCGTGCATAACTATTCAGTTCTGGGCTTTGACTAGGCCATTTTAAAGTGGTCCTATGGACAGATACTCCAATCTCTGCTGTGAAGCTTTGCAGCTCCTTCAGGGTTATATTTGGTCTCTTTGTTGCCTCTCTGATTAATGCACTCCTTGCCTGGTCCGTGAGTTTTGGTGGGCGGCCCTCTCTTGGCAGGATTGTTGTGGTGCCATATTCTTTCCATTTTTTAATAATGGATTTAATGGTGCTCCGTGGGATGTTCAAAGTTTCAGATATTTTTTTGTAACCCAACCCTGATCTGTACTTCTCCGCAACTTTGTCCCTGACCTGTTTGGAGAGCTTCTTGGTCTTCATGGTGCCGCTTGCTTGGTTGTGCCCCTTGCTTAGTGGTGTTGCAGACTCTGGGGCCTTTCAGAACAGGTGTATATATACTGAGATCATGTGGCACTTAGACTGCACACAGGTGGACTTTATTTAACTAATTATGTGACTTCTGAAGGTAATTGGTTGCACCAGATCTTATTTAGGGGCTTCATAGCAAAGGGGGTGAATACATATGCACGCACCACTTTTCCGTTGTATATTTTTTAGAATTTTTTGAAACAAGTAATTTTTTTCATTTCACTTCACCAATTTGGACTATTTTGTGTATGTCCATTACATGAAATCCAAATAAAAATCCCTTTAAATTACAGGTTGTAATGCAACAAAATAGGAAAAACGGCAAGGGGGATGAATAGTTTTGCAAGGCACTGTACACCCCCAGAGATACAGTTATGTTATTCCACCATCTTTAATGACATCACAACATAGTAACGAATTTGACATGATTGTTCTTTAAGTCGCCACCGACCATTTCCCACATTCTTTGAAGTATGAATATTGCTTCATCATCCACTTTTGGATGTTGGAGTTTTGGCAGGAAAAATCTCTGTGTTAACAAAGGGGTCCTTTCTCCCAATACTTCATGGCAAGGAAGAGAAAGTCTGCACGGTATTTACGACCGGTCATAAAACTGGCCCCCAGGAGAGGGGGTGTTCAAACATTTGCCTAGCCGGCATCTTTGATCCTCAGCCCATGAGGGCAAGTCATGACAATAGGGACATAAAACTAAAACTGAGGGGGCTCAATTTTGAACTTGTGGAGCTGGGCCCTGTGTAAGTGTGTGTGTCTGTGTCAGCGTGTGTGTTTGCGTGTGTGCATGCTTGTGTGCGTGCATGTCAATGTGTGTGTGTGTCTGTGTGTGTGTGTGTGGAATTCTGTAAATAGCTCAGCTGTTAAATGGTTGATATGAGATATGACACAAACATTACACTAATATTCCCATTTCTTTCTCTCTTTCCCTCACTCTCTCCATCTCTCATCCTACTCTCTTTCCCTCCCTCCCTCCCTCCCTCCCTCCCTCCCTCCCTCCCTCTCTCTCCATCCTTCTCTCTCTCTAAAGTATGTAGGCTGTGAGCAGCGGTGCACACACAATCTCTTCCTTGTCATGTTCTGTGACACACACACACAGCAGGAAACTATTTTTAAGTATAATGACATTTTGTGTGACAATTCTCTTTGGGGTTAGACTTAGTTGCACTTGAGCCATTTACACTTTTTGAGATGCTGCTTTGGCAGAGTCACGGCTGTTGGATTGCGTGAGATGTGTGTGTGTCTGATTGTCTGCTGTTGTTAAACCATACTCTGAGAGGTAGAATGGGTCAGCTCAACCTCTAACTCACCTGTCCTGCACTTCCTCTTTCTCATCAGCTAATACTCCAGTGCCGAAGGGAGGTAAACACACACGTACACACAAACACACACACACACCATTTCTCTCGCTGATGATGCCTCTGAGGACTGCCGTCTAGAACAGAAGGTACAAGAGAAAGATCAAATTAAGCTGTTCTTATGAAATTAACTTGGATAATAAGTTGAGTGACTTTTGCATCCCTTTCATATTTTAAGTAGAAATTGTACACCAATATTGCATTTTAAAGCCTGTTGTATTAAATTAAGTGCCCTTTAAAATAGACCACATAAATAAATCTGATTTTCAATATGAATTCAGCACCCTCTGTGACTTCTTGGAAGATTTTAACCCACTTAACCCCAAAATGTATCCAAGTTTTGACCATCATTGTAGAGCCCTAGTTATTTTGTTGTTTTAAGAAACAAATGGTGAAACTATTCCTTTTTTTATATTTTGTCAAAATAAACATTGAACATGTAATAGTCAAATCATAGTGTAAAAGCAGGTGAGCTGGTTCTACTCTCTTTCGCCATGGTGGAAAACTGAGCAACCCTGTTACCCATATATACAGGCTATTAATGTTTTAACAATTATTTTTGTGAAGCTTGCATTCAATTGTTACTCCTTGTTGCACACAATAATCTTCCATTCCCCCTGTCTCAAATGAGTTTGTATCTGTACTGTGACTCACAACTTTCCATTTCATCACATCTCGTAGAGAAAGAGAGAGCGAGAGAGGGATAGAGAGAGAGGGAGGAAGGGAGAGAATGAGAGAAAGGGAGGGAGAGTGAGAGGGCGAGAGAGAGGAGGGAGCACGAGAGAGGGGGAGGGAGGGAGGGAGAGAGAGAGAGCGAGGGAGGGAGAGCAAGAGAAAGGAAGGGAGGGTGAGAGACGGAGCGAGAGAGAGATCAGAGCCAAGTGAGAGTGACGACAAGGAGCCATCAAAGCTTGATAAAGGACAGTGTTTAAATTACTGTACAGAACACTTCCGAACGTACAGCACATCACATCATGTTTTTGGCCTGTTTTGCATGTTATTTTGGCATTCATTCGTGTCACATATCAGTTTGCAAACAATGTAAAAAATGTATACAAAAAAAATAGTTAATAAAGCCTCTTACAAGGAAGCTACGAAATGCAGGTGTTTCAGCCTAGCTCAGTGCTTTCTGTGGTGGAAGGGCAGCCAGCGGAAAATACAGAGCGTATGCGTTGGTAATCTTCTCTAATTGCGCCATGATTGGCTCAGTGTTCTGTCACTACGTCACCGCAGAATCTACAGGAAGAACTAGGTAATTCAAGCCCCCTTGGGTGCTGCCATAGATTTACATTAGAAGTGCCCATCCAAGAAGGCTCAAGGTCATTGGCCACAGATAAAATGACGTCAAATCACGTTATATCTACCGTAGCTTTGATTGGACTGATCATGTCAACATCATACTTTCCAAATCTTAGCTAGCAAGCTAGACAAGCGGTCATCATCATGAATCATGTCGACAATCTACTGGCAAATCGTTTTCAATCCTTGTCATATGAAGATAAATTATAGATAAAACGTATCGGTGCTCATTGGCCATTAGACATTAACCAACAAGTCGGAAATCACAAATTCAACAATGAGTGGTTTGAAAGGAATCAGTGGCTAACTGCAAGCATTGCAAAGCAATCACTATTTTGCTTCCCCTGCCTGCTATTCAGTGGAGCGGTTGTGTGGTCCAAGTCTGGGTTTAAGGATTTAAAACATCTGTCTCTTTTCCAAGCTTAAAAGGATAAACATTCACACGCAACACCATGGGCCAGAAAAGGTTGAATACATTGGCCATGCTGTCAATCCAGCATGGCTTCTGCTGCTTTCAAAACAACTGGAAACTCGGAACTGGGAAATCTCAGACTTCAGTGAGTTCAAGACAACTGGGACCTCTGAAAAAAACTTGCTCCGACTGGGAAAATACGTTTTGAACGGTCATCCAACTCGAAATTCCAAGTCGGGAACTCGGGCCTCTTTCTAGAGCTCCAACCTGAAGATCACTGACGTCATGATTTAACCTTATTTTTTTCAGAGTTCCCAGTCGTCTTGAAAGCACCATACATCCAGAGAATGCCTAAATCTGCCCACAAGAAGAACCACCACGCCACCTTCCTGTTCAAGTGAGCACATCACAACAACGGTGAGTCCAAAAATGTATTGTATGCTGCTGCATAAATTATTTAATATTCCAGGGAGATATGTATACTGTAGCTAAGAAAGTAATACTAAGTGTATGTTGTGTAGTAATAGTAGCCCATGTGACTCACTCTAATAATTTGATCCCTCTCCCCCTCAGAACTTAGCCTACTGTTAGGACTTGGTGGTGCCCATGTAGCCTATAGCCTGTTTTAGAGAAATGTCATCATCACATATTGTAAGAGCTTTCATTGTCTGCTTATATGCCCCAATTCTTTATTATTTGGTTCTGACTTGGTGTACAGGGAGAAAACTGTTAAAACGGCCCATGTTCTGAATTCTGTAGCTGTACATTTCAAAAGTGCTGAACAAATAGTTATATTGACTATGTCTGTCTTAGCTCGCTCATTAATGTCTTCATCGAAATTACGGCTTGCCTCTTATCCGCTCATCGTTCCCTTATGCCATAGTTTGTACATCTCAATTGTTACAGGCCTATTGCTTATATACAGTACCGGTCAAATGTTTGGACACACCTACTCTTTCAAGGATTTTTCTTAATTTTTTACTATTTTCCACATTGTAGAATAATAGTGAAGACATCAAAACTATGAAATAAAACATATGGAATCATGTAGTAACCAAGAAAGTGTTAAACAAATCAAAGTATATTTTATATTTGAGATTCTTCAAAAATAGCATTCTCTCAACCAGCTTCACCTGGAATGCTTTTCCAACAGTCTTGAAGGAGTTCCCACATATGCTGAGCACTTGTTGGCTGCTTGTCCTTCACTCTGCGGTCCGACTCATCCCAAACCATCTCAATTGGGTTGAGGTCGGGGGATTGTGGAGGCCAGGTCATCTGATGCAGCACTCCATCACTCTCCTTCTTGATAAAATAGCCCTTACACAGCCTGGAGGTGTGTTGGATCATTGTCATGTTGAAAAACAAATGATAGTCCCACTAAGCCGAAACCAGATGGGATGGCGTATCCATGCAGAATGCTGTGGTAGCCATGCTGGTTAAGTGTGCCTTGAATTCTAAATAAATCACAGACAGTGTCACCAGCAAAGCACCCCCACACCATAACACCTTCTCCTCTATGCTTTACGGTGGGAACTACACATGTGGAGATCATCCGTTCACCCACACCGCGTCTCACAAAGACACAGCGGTTGGAACCAAAAATCTCCAATTTGGACTCCAGACCAAAGGACAAAATTTCCACTGGTCTAATGTCCATTGCATGTTTTTCTTGGCCCAATTGGTGTCCTTTAGTAGTGAACAGTTGATGTTGAGATGTGTCTGTGAAGCATTTATTTGGGCTGCAATTTCTGAGGCTGGTAACTAATGAACTTATCCTCTGAAGCAGAGGTAACTCTGGGTCTTCCTTTCCTTTGGCGGTCCTCATGAGAGCCAGTTTCATCATAGAGCTTGATGGTTTTTGCAACTGCACTTGAAGAAACTTTCAAAGTTCTTGAAATGTTGCATATTGACTGACCTTCAAAGTAATGATGGACTGTCATTTCTCTTTGCTTATTTAAGCTGTTCTTGCCATAATATGGACTTGGTCTTTTACCAAATAGGGCTATCTTCTGTATACCACCCCTACCTTGTAACGACACAACTGATTGCTCAAACGCATTACAAATGAAATTAATTCCCCATATTAACTTTTAAGAAGGCACACCTGTTAATTGAAATGGTTTCCAGGTGACTACCTCATGAAGCTGGTTGAGAGAATGCCAAGAGTGTGCAACGCTGTCATCAGGGCGGCAGGAAGCTTAGTGGTTAAGAGCGTTGTGCCAGTAACCCAAAGGTCGCTGGTTCTAATCCCTGAGCCGACTAAGTGAAAAATCTGTCGATGTGCCCTTGTGCCGGTCTTGACACCTTAATACTGCCATAAATTAGAGATAGATTCTCCTATCTCTGGCCTCTAGTATGGTGAAAGGAATGTCCTTTGTTTCAGAGACTTTTGCCGCCCAAAACTTCAACATCCAACAATGAACATTGGGACAATATATTTCAACATCTAAATGTTGGGAAATGAGAAATGGAATATGGAAAATGTATGTATATTTTGTGATGTCATTAAAAATGGTATAAAGGCGTTATGATGAAAACATTGTGACTTGAAGAGCTTTTACACTGTGTATATCAGGCTTACATCCTTTACCTTGTGTAGAAAATATCAAGGAGGAAGACAATGTTTCTGTGAAGATAGGAATGTGATTTTAGCTTTCTAACAAAATCATAGTGATAATAATACTTTTGCCTCGTTACTAGCCACGCCCGAGGGAGCTCAGAGAGCGTGTTAGTATGAACGAAACGCCCCTCTTTACCAGAGTGCATAAAAGACTGAGATAAGAATTATCAAATCAGACTAGACGGACCTCAAGCTGCAGCTGCTGTCCATATTGGTCCCGACCCTGAAATTCAACACGAGGTGATGACGACAAAGTTGCCTCCACTAACAATCAATGTTACGGCTGAGTAGCTGTTCTAAGTACTGTATCTAAGAAGGTGAATTTAAGTGGGACCATCCTGTTACTCTCTTCAAACTATCGACTACTACACTGCTCTCATCACCCCACAGGGGATCATCGACATGGCTGATTAGCCGTCCTCAGAAGACCACTTCCATAACGAGTGAAAGTAAACAGAAGACTAAGAAGAAGGACATTGTGACCTCTTGTGGACAATCTGAGCCTTACATCTAAAAGGCAATCCGAAAAGAGGCCCAATCGACCCTTCCCACGAAGGCCTGAGTCCAACAGAGACGACGAAGACAAACACGTAAATACATGCATTACTTCTTACCAAACGGGCGGCAGTTCTGGCAAAGTATTAGGATTACTATGAGCTTAGGTCCATGTGATCCAAGTGTTTCTCTCTCTTTAACTCGCCATCTTTTGTAACAAGTGTCATATTGTGTCAGTCCGCTAGGGACCCGTTTTCATTGTATTAAGTTTCTAATCCCTACCTATACAATGTATTTGTTTGTATCTTGTGTTATCATTTTTTATTAGTTAGTAAATAAATAATTAAATCAATTTGTGTGGGACGGAATGATCAGTAAGACCCAGGTTCGTGCAGACTTAAAGAGCCTACGACTTTCAGAATGAGACTGATATGAGGTAAATGATTAATAAATGACTGTTAAATGATAAGAGATATCTAGATATCTTTAGAGTTAATTTGGGAAATGGTAACTCGTTAAACAACTTTTCCCGTGGTGCCCCAAATTCCTAATGAGTTAATTGTTACATTATATTAATTTAATGTAGTTACAATTAAACATAGTAGGTAATTATTCGATAAATAATAGTCATCACAATAATGAAAGGCACGTCACGACAGTGTTAATGATATAAAAACAAACATTATGATTTTTGGATGGTGCTGCATGCTCTTTTCTGAATGCGCTCCAGGTCATCAGACTGGGCATGGGTCAGTGAGAAGCAGATTCCAAGGGTAGGGCGAATGTAACCGGTTTAAATGCTCAGTAGGTCTTCTTGTGACACACTGAATCTTTTTAGGCGGCGAAGGAGAAATGTTTTTGTTGTTGTTCTTTGTTACCATATTATCAAGGCTCAGGCTAAGACCCAGATACAGACACAGGAGGCAGATAGTACGAGTCTTAGAGTTTATTACATAACAAGGGGCAGGCAAAAGGTAAATCCAGGCAGGCAAAGAGTCGTAATCCAAATCAGAGTCAGGCAGGTACAGGACGGCAGGCAGAATCAGGGTCAGGACTGGCAGAAAGGTCAGAACTGGGAAGACTAGGAAAAACTAGAGCACAGGAAACATGGGAACACGCTGGTAGGACTTGACGGGACAAGGTGAACTGGCAACAGACAAACAGAAAACAGGAGACAAAGGGCTGTGAGACAGGGGTTTAATTCTAGAAACATGGAAAGTGGGTTGTATACGGAGAGTGCAGGGCAACAGAAGGCGGACAGCAGAGGGGCTAAGGACCTTAGAGATGGGGAAAGGGCCGATGCTCCAAATAGGGTACAGAACACCTTCCAGAACCGTGACGAGAACTGAGGACCGCGGTCGGAGACCATGTCCACCGGAAGTCCATGGATCCAGAATACGTGCTGCACCATGAGCTGGGCCATTTCCTTGGCTGGGGGTAACTCGGGAAGGGGAACAAAATGGGCGGTTTTGGAAAACCTATCCACCACCGTGAGGATAGTGGTGTTGCCATCTGATGGAGGAAGACCCGTGACGGGCTCCAACCCTTGATCGAACCCACAGTCCAGGCAACAAGAGGATTGTGTCTCTGGAGCCATGAAAACCCCAACACAACAGGCACCTGAGGGGATTCGATAAGTAAGAACTGGATCGACTCGCTGTGGTTGACTGACTCTCGCAGGTTGATAGGGACCGTGTTGTGGGTGACTTTGCCAATCAAACGCCCATCCAGCGCTCTGACGTCCATGGGAATGGAGAGGGGTTGAGTGAGGATTCCCAGCTCAGACACCTGGGTAGCGTCCATAAAACTCTTGTCGGCCCCAGAGTCAATGAGTACCCGGAGAGATTTGGACCGGTCACCCCACAGCAGGATGGCATGGAGAGGGGTACGAGTAAGGGGAGACTGGAAATTCTCTGTAATGCCCACAAGCCTACTCATACCTCCTGATGAGCCAGGTCTTTTTACAGGACAGGTAGAAATGTAATGACCCATAGTCCCACAATACAGACAGCTCTTGGTGTTCAGTCTGTGTAACCGTTCGGCAGGAGACAATCTAGCTCTGCCAAGTTGCATAGGCTCCGGAGGAGGCGAGTCGGCAGATCTCGGTGATTCCCGGAGGAACTCAGGTAACCTCGGATTCTCTCGGCAATGTAGACGCCGAGGACTTCCGGGATTGCTCGGAGGCGAGGTGGGATCCATGGACAAGCAAGGGTGAGTGGGAACAGACCTCCTTTCCCTCCTACGTTCCCATAGCCACCCATCGATCCGGATGGTCAAGGCGATGAGAGAGTCGAGATCGATGGGCAGCTCCCGGGCTGCGAGCTCATCTTTCACCTCCTCCGATAACCCGTGAAGGAATGTGTCGAACAGGGCTTCCGGGTTCCAGGCACTCTCGGCGGCCAACGTGCGGAAATCGACCTCATAGTCTGCCACACTATGGGAGTCTTGGCATAGTAGCTTCCGATCAGCCTCTCTCTCGGACAATGGAGAATCAAACACTTTCTTCACCTCAGCCATTAATTCCTCTAGACTGAAACACACAGTGGCTTGTTGCTCCCACACTGCCGTAGCCCAGGCGAGAGCCCTCCCAGACATCAGCGTTATAAGGTACGCTACCTCCAAGGGAAAAGAAGAGGGCTGTAACTCGAAGATGAGGGAGCACTGGGAGAGAAACGCCCGACAGGTCCCTGAATCTCCAGCGTGGAGGTAAGTGGGGTTCTCGGGAAGCCAGGTTGGGTTGGGGGGGACGAGCTGCTGACAGCGGGGTTACTGAGAGGCTGGGAGGTTACAGTAGTGGCTGGCTGTCTAATAGACAATCCGCAGACTTGCTCCAGCAAAGTATGGAAAGCACGGTCGTGGCGTTCCGCCAAGGTCTGGAATCCTTCCATAAGGTTGTGAAGTAACTTCTTGTGTCTTCCAATGGTGGCTCCGTGGGAGTTGAATGAAACCCACTGGAATCAATTATACAGTATGTAAATTATATGTTATTCTATGATTTGAGACACTAGTAAGTTCATGGTGACCATTAGGGCTGGGTGGCAGGCAGCCTAGCGGTTAGAGCGTTGGGCCAGTAACCGAAATGTCGCTCGTTTGAATACTGGAGTCGATAAGGTGAAAAATCTGTCGATGTGCCCTTGAGCATCCACTTTTGCTGACCCTGTAAAACAAACACATTTTACTGCACCTACCCAGTGTATGTGACAATAAAACAAATATCATATCACAATAATGTTCTTATTTTTGACGGTATGACGGTATTTGATGTTTCTGAATAATGAAAGTTTTAAATATATTTTATGAGTAGTGCATGACCCTAGGATGGCAACAAATGATTTCTAAGTGGTTTTAATGTTTTTTCTTCATTCTGATTGTTTTAAACTCAATCGAACTAGCATAAAACTGACAGTGAACTTTGATTTATTTAGCACTGTATCAAAATACCTTTATAGACGGTATTGTAAAAATCCATACGGGTATATGGATACATACCGGTATACCTTATAAGACGATATATCGCCCAGCCCTAGTGGTCTTAGGTGTGCGTGAGGGTGAAGGTTTTAATGCAGTGTTAATCATACAAACTGTTTTCTGCAATTTAAGCTCTACTATCCCCTGATATCAGGCTATACCCTGCACATAATATGTTCATCTGGCATTCAGTCTATCCAAACATGATTCCCGGTTTACACACACGCAGACACCCACACACAGACACACTTGCACGCACACATTGTCTGTCTGTCTGTCTGTCTGTCTCTCTCTTTTGCTCACAAACGCGCACGCACACACACACACACACACAAACGCATGCACGCACATATACACACGACACATACACAAACACACAGAGCCCATGAGACTGATTTATGGCCAGCCGTCGGCGACGAGATAGCAACAACCTAATCCATCCATTCTAGAGAGAGAGAGAGGGGGAGGGAGAGAAATATGAAAATTCTGCTGAAATATGACAAGGTTATGTCGGACAGGATGCTGTGCGTGTGCCTGCCTCTGTGCGTGCATGTGTGCATGTGTTGTGGCATCATTGGGATTACCTAATAAAACCCTGCCTCCTGGAGTTGTTCGAGATTAAATTGTTTTTCTATGAGATGAGGAAATTGCATTTGAACGCTGGTGTTGTGCTGAATAGGTAAATGAAATCACATTGAGATTTGTAATAATGGGATTGTTGGTTAATCTATTTATATGCACAGGGAACGGGAGCAGAAATTGACTGGTTATAGGGCAGTTTGGGCAAATGCCAGATGGGCTGGTCAATAAAAAGCCCAGTGGGCCTGTCTAAATGATGTCTTAGAATGGCAGCCTTTATGAAAAAATTGTCCGGTACGGGAGCCTAGAGGGAAAGAAATGTTCTGATGTGTCAGAAATGCCATAGCCGATTTCTGGTCCCAGTCCGCCCCTGGCACAGGAGAGTAATGCTGTGAGGTCCTCTGTAGGACTCTCAAGGCAAAGAAGACAAAAGGGCTGAAACAGAGTTATAGAAGCACTTACAGGAAACTGCCAAAATAATGCAAACACTTGAGTAAATGAGGGATACAAAGCATACTGAACAAAAATATTAACTCAATATGTGAAGTGTTGGTCCCATGTTTCATGAGCCGAAATAAAAGATCCCAGAAATGTTCAATACGCACAAAAAGCTTGTTTCTCTCAAATGTTGTGCACACATTTCTTTACATCCCTGTTAGTGAGCATTTCTCCTTTGCCAAGATAATTTATCCACCTGACAGGTGTGGCATATGAAGAAGCTGATTTAACAGCATGATCATTACACAGGTGCACCTTGTGCTGGGGACGATAAAAGGCCACTCTAAAATGTGCAGTTTTGTCACACAACAGAATGCCACAGATGTCTCAAGTTTTGAGGGAGCATACAATTGGCATACTGACAGCAAGAATGTCCACCAGAGCTGTTGCCAGATAATTTAATGTTAATTTCTCTACCATAAGCCACCTCCATCGTATTTTTAGAGAATTTGGCAGTACTTCCAACCGGCCTCACAACCGCAGACCAAGTCTAACCATACCAGCCTAGGACATCCACATATGGCTTCTTCACCAGCAGGATGGTCTGAGACCAGCCACCTGGACAGCTGATGAAACTGTGGGTTTGCACAACCAAATAATTTTTGCACAAACTGTCAGAAAACGCCTTAGGGAAGCTTATCTGCGTACTCGTCTTCCTCACCAGGGTCTTGACCTGACTGCAGTTCTGCACCGTAACCGATTTCAGTGGGCAAATGCTCACCTTTGATGGGCACTGGCATGCTGGAGAAATGTGCTCTTCATGGATGAATCCCGGTTTCAAATGTACCGGGCAGATGGCAGACAGCGTGCAGGCGAGCGGTTTGTTGATGTCAACGTTGTGAACAGAGTGCCCCATGGTGGAGTTATGGTATGGGCAGGCATAAGCTACGGACAACAAAAACAATAGCATTTTATCGATGGCAGTTTGAATGCACAGAGATGCCGTGATGAGATCCTGAGGCCCCATTGTCGTGCCATTCATCCGCCGCCATCACCTCAGGTTTCAGCATAATAATGCACGGCCCCATGTCACAAGGATCTGTACACAATTCCTGGAAGCTGAAAATGTCCCAGTTCTTCCATGGCCTGCATACTCACCAGACATGTCACTCACTGAGCATGTTTGGGATGCTCTGGATCGATGTGTACGACAGCGTGTTCCAGTTCCCACCAATAACCAGCAACTTCTCACAGCCATTGAAGAGGAGTGGGACAACATTCCACAGGCCACAAACATTAGTTTGATCAACTCTATGCGAAGGAGATGTGTCGCGCTGCATGAGGCAAACGGTGGTCACACCAGATACTGACTGGTTTTCTGAACCACGGCCCTACCTTTTTTTTAAAAGGTATCTGTGACCAACAGATGCGTATCTGTACTCCCAGTCATGTGAAATCCATAGGTTAGGGCCTAATGAATTCAAATCAAATCAAATTTTATTGGCCACATGTGCCGAATACAACAGGTGTGGAGGCTATATATACAGGGGGGTACCAGTGCAGAGTCAATGTGCGGGGGCACCGGCTAGTTGAGGTAGTTGAAGTAATATGTACATGTGGGTAGAGTTAAAGTGACTATGCATAAATAATTAACAGAGTAGCAGCAGCGTAAAAAGATGTGGTGGGGGGGCAGTGCAAGTAGTCTGGATAGCCATGATTAGCTGTTCAGGAGTCTTATGGCCTGGGGGTAGAAGCTGTTGAGAAGTCTTTGGTGTTGATGTGAGCCATGACCAGCCTTTCAAAGCACTTCATGACTACAGACGTCAGTGCTACGGGTCGGTAGTCATTTAGGCAGGTTATCTTAGTGTCCTTGGGCACGGGGACTATGGTGGTCTGCTTGAAACATGTTGGTATTACAGACTCAGTCAGGGACATGTTGAAAATGTCAGTGAAGACACTTGCCAGTCGGTCAGCACATGCTTGGAGTACACGTCCTGGTAATCCGTCTGGCCCTGCGGCCTTGTGAATGTTGACCTGCTTAAAAGTCTTACTCACATCGGCTACGGAGAGCGTGATCACATAGTCATCCGGAACAGCTGGTGCTCTCATGCATGCTTCAGTGTTGCTTGCCTCGAAGCGAGCAAATAAGTGGTTTAGCTCGTCTGGAAGTCTTGTGTCACTGGCCAGCTCGCGGCTGTGCTTCCCTTTGTAGTCTGTAATAGTTTTCAAGCCCTGCCACATCCGACGAGCGTCAGAGCCGGTGTAGTACGATTCAATCTTAGTCCTGGATTGACTCTTTGCCTGTTTGAAGGTTCGTCGGAGGGCATAGCGGGATTTCTTATAAGCATCTGGGTTAGAGTCCCGCTCCTTGAAAGCGGCAGCTCTAGCCTTTAGCTCAGTGCGGATGTTGCCTGTAATTCATGGCATCTGGTTGGGGTATGTACGTACGTCACTGTGGGGACGACATCATCGATGCACTTATTGATGAAGCCACTGACTGATGTGGTGTACTCCTCAATGCTATCTGAAGAATCCCTGAACATGTTCCAGTCCGTGCTAGCAAAACAGTCCTGTAGCTTAGCATCTGCGTCATCTGACCACTTTTTTATTAACCGAGTCACTGTTGCTTCCTGCTTTAGTTTTTGCTTATAAGCAGGAATCAGGAGGATAGAGTTATGGTCAGATTTGCCAAATGGACGGCGAGGGAGAGCTTTGTATGCGTCTCTGTGTCTGGAGTAAAGGTGGTCTAGAGTTTATTTTCCTCTGGTTGCACATTTAACAAGCTGGTAGAAATTAGGTAGAACGGATTTAAGTTTCCCTGCATTAAAGTCCCCGGCCACTAGGAGCGCTGCCTCTGGATGAGCGTTTTCCTGTTCACTTATGGCCTTATACAGCTCATTCAGTGCAATCTTAATGCCAGCATTGGTTTGTGGTGGTAAATAGACAGCTATGAAAAATATAGATGAAAACTCTCTTGGTAAATAGTGTGGTCTACAGCTTATCATAAGATACTCTACCTCAGGCGAGCAAAACCTTGAGACTTCCTTAGTATTTGATTTTGTGCACCAGTTGTTGTTTACAAATATACACAGACCACCACCCCTTGTCTTACCGGAGTCAGCCATTCTATCCTGCCGATGTAGCGTATTGCCCGCTAGCTGTATGTTGTCCATGTCGTCGTTCAGCCACGACTCGGTGAAACATAAGATATTACAGTTTTTAATGTCCCGTTGGTAGGATAACCGTAATCTTAGGTCATCCTATTTATTCTCAAATGATTGAACATTGGCTAACAGGATTGATGGAAGAGGCAGTTTACTCGCTGTCGTCGGATCCTTACAAGGCACCCCGACCTACGTCCACGATAACTCCGTCTCTTTCTCATGCGAATGACAGGGATTTGGGCCTTGTCGGGTGTCTGTAGGATATCCTTCGCGTCTGACTTGTTGAAGAAAAAATCTTCATCCAATACAAGGTGAGTAATCGCTGTCCCGATATCCAGAAGCTCTTTTTGGTTATAAGAGATGATGGCAGAAACATTATATACAGAATAAATTGCAAATAACGCGGAAAAACACACATAATAGTACAATTGGTTAGAGGGCTGTAAAACGGCAGCCATCTTCTTCGGCGCCATTCTATATATATTCATTTCAATTGACTGATTTCCTTACAGTACAGTGGGGAAAAAAGTATTTAGTCAGCCACCAATTGTGCAAGTTCTCCCACTTAAAAAGATGAGAGAGGCCTGTAATTTTCATCATAGGTACACGTCAACTATGACAGACAAAATGAGAAAAAAAAGGATTTTTTATGAATTTATTTGCAAATTATGGTGGAAAATAAGTATTTGGTCAATAACAAAAGTTTCTCAATACTTTGTTATATACCCTTTGTTGGCAATGACACAGGTCAAACGTTTTCTGTAAGTCTTCACGAGGTTTTCACACACTGTTGCTGGTATTTTGGCCCATTCCTCCATGCAGATATCCTCTAGAGCAGTGATGTTTTGGGGCTGTCGCTGGGCAACACGGACTTTCAACTCCCTCCAAAGATTTTCTATGGGGTTGAGATCTGGAGACTGGCTAGGCCACTCCAGGACCTTGAGATGCTTCTTACGGAGCAACTCCTTAGTTGCCCTGGCTGTGTGTTTTGGGATCATTGTCATGCTGAAAGACCCAGCCACGTTTCATCTTCAATGCCCTTGCTGATGGAAGGAGGTTTTCACTCAAAATCTCACGATACATGGCCCCATTCATTCTTTCCTTTACACGGATCAGTCGTCCTGGTCACTTTGCAGAAAAACAGCCCCAAAGCATGATGTTTCCACCCCCATGCTTCACAGTAGGTATGGTGTTCTTTGGATGCAACTCAGCATTCTTTGTCCTCCAAACACGACGAGTTGAGTTTTTACCAAAAAGTTATATTTTGGTTTCATCTGACCATATGACATTCTCCCAATCCTCTTCTGGATCATCCAAATGCACTCTAGCAAACTTCAGACGGGCCTGGACATGTACTGGCTTAAGCAGGGGGACACGTCTGCCACTGCAGGATTTGAGTCCCTGGCGGCGTAGTGTGTTACTGATGGTAGGCTTTGTTACTTTGGTCCCAGCTCTCTGCAGGTCATTCACTAGGTCCCCCCCGTGTGGTTCTGGGATTTTTGCTCACCGTTCTTGTGATCATTTTGACCCCACGGGGTGAGATCTTGCGTGGAGCCCCAGATCGAGGGATATTATCAGTGGTCTTGTATGTCTTCCATTTCCTAATAATTGCTCCCACAGTTGATTTCTTCAAACCAAGCTGCTTACCTATTGCAGATTCAGTCTTCCCAGCCTGGTGCAGGTCTACAATTTTGTTTCTGATGTCCTTTGACAGCTCTTTGGTCTTGGCCATAGTGGAGTTTGGAGTGTGACTGTTTGAGGTTGTGGACAGGTGTCTTTTATACTGATAACAAGTTCAAACAGGTGCCATTAATGCAGGTAATGAGTGGAGGACAGAGGAGCCTCTTAAAGAAGAAGTTACAGGTCTGTGAGAGCCAGAAATCTTGCTTGTTTGTAGGTGACCAAATACTTATTTTCCACCATAACCATTAGTAACACACTACGCCGTCATGGATTAAAATCCTGCAGCGCACGCAAGGTCCCCCTGCTCAGGACCTTAGGTTGATATAGCACTTATAAGCCCTTAACCAACAATGCAGTTCAAGAAATAGAGTTAAGAAAATATTTACTAAATAAACTAAAGTAAAAAATAAAATAAAAAGTAACACAATAAAATAACAATAACGAGGCTATATACAGGGGGCACCATATATATATATATATATATATATATATATATATATATACAGTGGGGAGAACAAGTATTTGATACACTGCCGATTTTGTAGGTTTTCCTACTTACAAAGCATGTAGAGGTCTGTAATTTTTATCATAGGTACACTTCAACTGTGAGACGGAATCTAAAACAAACATCCAGAAAATCACATTGTATGATTTTTAAGTAATTAATTTGCATTTTATTGCATGACATAAGTATTTGATACATCAGGAAAGCAGAACTTAATATTTGGTACAGAAACCTTTGTTTGCAATTACAGAGATTTCCTGTAGGTCTTGACCAGGTTTGCACACACTGCAGCAGGGATTTTGGCCCACTCCTCCATACAGACCTTCTCCAGATCCTTCAGGTTTCGGGGCTGTTGCTGGGCAACACGGACTTTCAGCTCCCTCCGAAGATTTTCTATTGGGTTCAGGCTGGAGACTGGCTAGGCCACTCCAGGACCTTGAGATGCTTCTTACGGAGCAACTCCTTAGTTGCCCTGGCTGTGTGTTTCGGGTCGTTGTCATGCTGGAAGACCCAGCCACGACCCATCTTCAATGCTCTTACTGAGGAAAGGAGGTTGTTGGCCAAGATCTCGCGATACATGGCCCCATCCATCCTCCCCTCAATACGGTGCAGTCGTCCTGCCCCTTTGCAGAAAAGCATCCCCAAAGAATGATGTTTCCACCTCCATGCTTCACGGTTGGGATGGTGTTCTTGGGGTTGTACTCATCCCTCTTCTTCCTCCAAACACGGCGAGTGGAGTTTAGACCAAAAAGCTATATTTTTGTCTCATCAGACCACATGACCTTCTCCCATTCCTCCTCTGGATCATCCAGATGGTCATTGGCAAACTTCAGACGGGCCTGGACATGCGCTGGCTTGAGCAGGGGGACCTTGCGTGCGCTGCAGGATTTTAATCCATGACGGCGTAGTGTGTTACTAATGGTTTTCTTTGAGACTGTGGTCCCAGCTCTCTTCAGGTCATTGACCAGGTCCTGCCGCGTAGTTCTGGGCTGATCCCTCACCTTCCTCATGATCATTGATGGCCCACGAGGTGAGATCTTGCATGGAGCCCCAGACATATACATATACACATACACATACAATGTGATTTTCTGGATTTTTGTTTTAGATTCCGTCTCTCACAGTTGAAGTGTACCTATGATAAAAAAATTACAGACCTCTACATGCTTTGTAAGTAGGAAAACAGCAGTGTATCAAATACTTGTTCTCCCCACTGTATATATAAGAACAGTACATAATGTATTCTCCTGTTTTACCATCTCATTCTAACCAATAAACTGATCCCATCAGTTTTATTCATCATCTCTCTCCCACTTCTCATCTCGATGCTGATTAGTTCGTCCTAGGGTGGTCAACCTCTTTATGGGGATATAGCATAACTCCGGGGTTAGGCTATAGGCAAACCGGCGACCCAGGGACCCCCATCATATGTTAGCATCAGGTGAATGATAACGGCAAGTAGAAGTAATCAACATTTTAAAATGAATAGATTTGGTAGACAGTTTCATTATTTTGACCTCCCCACAGTTCATGGAAGAGGAAATGTAAACTCTAACATAGTCTATTAGGTAGGAAGGTATCTTGGCATTGTAGACAAAAAGTTGCATTTTTGTATCTAATTTCCAGCAATTCTACACAGTTTGGCATGGAGCTGAGAGTCAATTGTGCAGTTTTAAAGCACATTTCCTGCAATTATATGCATTTTGCCATGGCTAATTCTGTGTCCCCTTGCTTCCATCCTAGCATTTAGTTTTGTACAGCGGGGGTTAATATATGCCTCACTGTCTGCCTGTCCGACCTTGGAAACAATGTTTCACATTTGAATTTCGATCTCTGTAGTACCATTCATAGAGTGAATGGTGCCCAGACGAGATGAGACAACTTTTTCTGAGCCAGTCGAAATCACGCATCAACATCATTATCATGGACATATCCAAATAAAGGCCAATAGAAAAAAAAAGCTCCAACCACAAATGCAGCTAGGGTACTGTCATTCCAGGTTAAGTCTTTGACTTGACTGAGTTTGCTGAAGTTGGCTAGCTAGCTAGCTAGCAAGTGATAAGAACGTTATCCAGCCGGCATAGCAACCATTTTGTTTAGAACGGATGACCAGTCCTTTTGCATAGCAACTATGCAAAAAATAATTAAAGACTGGGTCGCTCGCATTTGTAGCAACATGACCAAAATAACTAATAACCAGATTTTTGTCCAGACTATATCTTCTGGTGGAAGAATGAAATTGTATGAATTGACTTATCAAAATATAGTTTTAATGAAATATGTAATATTTGAATATGTTGGTAACAGTTTTATAAAAGCAATAAGGTATGTGAGGCAATGCTGTATCATGAATACAGACAAAGGTAAATGGGTTGAATGGCCCTCCGCTATCGCGTCCTGCAGAACAACGCCATTTACCTGTGACTGTATTCATGATACAGCACTGTCTCTTGTGCCTTATTGCTTAAATATATGACGTCTGAGCTCAGGCTTTACACTGTATGGGTTTCAACTGACAGCCTTTCTAAACGTGTGTAAGACACGCAACAAAAAGATGCCCCCATCCCTCCCGTTAATTAAACTACTTTTGCAAATGTTTGGTTGTCTGAGTGAGGGTTCCAAAAGTGTTCTACCTGGAAACAAAAAGGGTTCAGCCGAATAACCCTTTTTTCTAAGAGTGTATTGTGAAGAATATTAGCCACAGAGCACGTGAATGAACTCATGACTCCCTTCTATGGGCACCAAAATTACAATATTTTTGTCTGACGTGCCTTTTGAAAGCCTAACACTGTAAGATCACAGCCCCACCTGTTTGAGCCCCACCTGTTTAGCAAAAAAAAATGTTTGTTGTTGTTTCCTGTTTTGCATGTTACTTTGGCATTAATACGTGTCATATATCAGTTTGCAAACAATGTAAAATAAAAAAATAATTGAGTTAATAAAGCCTCATACAAACATGCTCTCCTTTCTGCTTCCTTGAGTAAGGCAGCTCCAAAATGCAGGTGTTTCAGCCAAGCTCAGTGCTTTCTGTGGTGGTGGTGGGGCAGCCAGCAGAAAATAGCGTAGGGGTTGGTAATGTTCTCTAGTTGCGCCGTGATTGGCTCAGTGTTCTGTCACCCATGGTGACACTACTTCACCGCAAAATCTACGGGGAGAGCTAGAAAATTCAACCCCTTTGGGTGCTGCCATAGAGTTACAATAGAAGTGCCCATCCAAGAAGGCTCAAGGTCATTGGCCACAGATAAAATGACGTCAAGTCACGTTATATCTACCGTAGCTTTGATTGGACTGATCATGTCAACATAATACTTTCAAAATCTTAGCTAGCAAGCTAGACAAGCAGTCATCATCATGAACCAGTCAACAATCTACTTGCAAATCCTTTTCAATCCTGGTCATATGAAGAGAAATTATAGATCAAACGTATCGGTGCCCATCGGCCATTGGACATAAACGACACAACAAGTTGGAAATCGCAAATTCAACAATGAGTGGTTTGGAAGGAAACAGTGGCTAACTGCAAGCGTTGCAAAGCAATGTGGTCGACCTCTTTATGGGGATATTGCTTCTTATCCGCTCGTCGTTCCCTTATGCCATAGTTTGCATATCTCAATTGTCAGTAGAAACCACATTTATTTAAGCAAGTCAGCCATATCAGCTATGTTTTTAAAAAGGCAGGAAATGAGGCTGAATGAACTGTTTCGCTGCCAGACAAGGCTCCGCTGATAGCCAGGTGTAGCGTTGGTAAGGATGCACTCAATGGTGCCTAAAAGAAAGCTCTGCTGTTGGGACAGCTTTAAGTAGGCACTAACAGTTTGTGGGCACCATTTGTCACCGTTATAGTGCAATTAATGTATTGTTTAGTGTTGTGTTGTGTTGTGTAGTGGCTTTGCTGGCATGCATCTTTTATTTTTTTTATTTTTTGCCCCACCAATAATGACATGCTAAAATCGCCACTGGTTTCAAACAAAGCATTTCAAGTGTGATTGCTTCAGTTACTCAGAGTCAAAGATAGGAGAGTTAAAAAACAGCACCTCACAGTTGAAGGCTCTATGAGTCATACAAGTGCATTGAAATTACTTAGGAACTTTGCATAGTTTGGGAGAGGTATGTGGCGACCAGTTAGAACCTCTTACTCAAACCCTTGTAATCCTTTTTTATTATGTTGCAGCAGCGGTGGACGCTGATTGGCTGAATAGACGGGGCTCAAGGTGGTTGGAGTTGTCAACAAAGCAGCATAACAGAAATATGATGCCAAGTTTTCGAACTACCGGTAGTTTCTTTGAGAAGATATATAAAGCAATCTGCATTTCAACAACAGCATAAATACACCTATTTCACTTTAGCATGTGAAAAACCGAATGACCACTTCTGCACATGCTGCCACTGTTTTGAACAGATTAGATTATACTATTTAGGGTGTGTTTGTAAATTCAATCTGGAGTGGCAGAGTGCGCTCAGTGTGCTCTGTGCGTTCATAAATTCAGAGCGTTGTCAGATTGTCCGTTTCACTCTCTGAGCGTTCAGAGTGCACACTGGATGCTCTGGCTGAGGAGTAGGGTTGATACAAGCGTTCTGGCTAACTGGCTAACGTTGGCTAGCTTGCTAGCTACTTCCAGACACAAATGAGAGAACACCTCACTCTGAGCATTTTACCCTAGCAGAGCTGGTTAGGCTGTTTTATGTTATCCAGAGCGTTGGTGACTGTAACTGTGCTGCTGGCAACAATTTCATTACGCTTTTTTGCTGCCGTTTACTGACATTGCCCATATTTAAAGGGTGTTGACTATATTCAACAGGTGTTGAGCGTTCTTAAATTCATCAGTTATTCTGCGCTCTGGCACACTCAGACGAGAGTGCTCTGAAATCGGAGTAGATAGCCAGAGCGAATTTACAAACGCACCCTTAGAACGAGCAGCCAGCTCACGAACGAACGAGTGGACCAGGGAGAACAGTCATCACTACAGAGTTATAAAGCCCAGCTATTCTTACAATTTCTATTCATAAAATGTGATTTTAAACCTCACCCTAACCTTAACCCTAACATTAACCACACTACTAACCTTATGCCTTACCTTAAATTAAGACCAAAAAGCACATTTTTGTTTTCATGAATTTTGAGTTTGTGGCTGTGGTAACTAGTGGAAACCAGGGCGAATGCAACATGCATGGATACAATAAGTAAAAACACATGATCTAACTGGGGATAGCTAGCTACCATAATGTTACAAAGCATGATGTGCTAGCCAGGTAACTGTCATTCTGAAATAACTTCATATTTCTAAGTTAGTCAGATATTAGTTTACAAAGACTTGAAATATGCATGGGAGCTAACTAGCTAGCAAGTTACCAGCTAGCTATAGCTAGCTACAGTGGGGGAAAATAGTAATTAGTCAGCCACCAATTGTGCAAGTTCTCCCACTTAAAAAGATGAGAGAGGCCTGTAATTTTCATCATAGGCACACGTCAACTATGACAGACAAAATGAGATTTTTTTTCTCCAGAAAATCACATTGTAGGATTTTGTGCTCCAGATCGAGGGAGATTATCAGTGGTCTTGTATGTCTTCCATTTCCTAATAATTGCTCCCACAGTTGATTTCTTCAAACCAAGCTGCTTACCTATTGCAGATTCAGTCTTCACAGCCTGGTGCAGGTCTACAATTTTGTTTCTGGTGTCCTTTGACAGCTCTTTGGTCTTGGCCATAGTGGAGTTTGGAGTGTGACTGTTTGAGGTTGTGGACAGGTGTCTTTTATACTGATAACAAGTTCAAACAGGTGCCATTAATACAGGTAACGAGTGGAGGACAGAGGAGCCTCTTAAAGAAGAAGTTACAGGTCTGTGAGAGCCACAAATCTTGCTTGTTTGTAGGTGACCAAATACTTATTTTCCACCATAATTTGCAAATAAATTCATTAAAAATCCTACAATGTGATTTTCTGGATTTTTTTTTCTCTCAATTTGTCTGTCATAGTTGACGTGTACCTATGATGAAAATTACAGGCCTCTCTCATCTTTTTAAGTGGGAGAACTTGCACAATTGGTGGCTGACTAAATACTTTTTTTCCCCACTGTAGCTGCTAATTTGACCAAAACAATAGACCAGAGTTGGCTGTCGCCTAGCCATCAAAAGTGAAACCTTTCCTGGTCATGGTTAACAATATTTTTTCAGAAGAATTTGCAAACTTGTAGCATTGCAGATTTGCACACTTGATTCATGATACTTACCTCACAAGTTTGAATCTTGCGGCAAGCTTGCTTAAAAAAAAAAGAAGCCTTTTACATTCGATTTTTCAGGCAATGGCATGCCATTACATTAGATTGTTCAGGCAATTGCTTGCTATTTCAATGTTATTGATATATCTAGTGAAATATGTAAATTAGATCAGCAATCTATTGTCAGTGGCAAGCGTCTGAAATCTGGTTTCCACTAGATAGCACAGCCACAAAGTAAATCTCAAGGAAACATCAGAAATTGTCATTTGCGGTCGTGCTGTCACCTTATTGTATAGTTGAGAATTGCAGTACCAGGTTGATGAATTTGACAATGAATGTTTTAACTAGGAAAATATTTTTAAGGATTATTGATCATCGTTATTGAAATAGCAATCAAGTATAATTTTTAAACATGAGCATAAAACAGGTAATAATAAATATGGATCATCATTATATTAATTCACAATAATCTGTTAAAAAAATGTTTTAACACTTTCTATAGCTGCGTAATTTCTCAAATTTAACACACAGACACACACAATGAAAAGTAGACATTTATTATGAATGATTTGGCTCTAAAAAGAGCCTTTGGTTTTGTCAAAGAAAAGTAAGTATGTTTAAGATTGTTGCACCGACACATATTCTAGTGATTAATGACACGAAAATCAAGTTTTGGTGCATTGTAATATAGCCCACACTAGAGATAGTGAGAGGCATACATTCAAAACAATATACAAAGTCATATAAACATATATACAGTGGGGGAAAAAAGTATTTAGTCAGCCACCAATTGTGCAAGTTCTCCCACTTAAAAAGATGAGAGAGGCCTGTAATTTTCATCATAGGTACACGTCAACTATGACAGACAAATTGAGAAAAAAAAATCCAGAAAATCACATTGTAGGATTTTTTATGAATTTATTTGCAAATTATGGTGGAAAATAAGTATTTGGTCACCTACAAACAAGCAAGATTTCTGGCTCTCACAGACCTGTAACTTCTTCTTTACTCGTTACCTGTATTAATGGCACCTGTTTGAACTTGTTATCAGTATAAAAGACACCTGTCCACAACCTCAAACAGTCACACTCCAAACTCCACTATGGCCAAGACCAAAGAGCTGTCAAAGGACACCAGAAACAAAATTGTAGACCTGCACCAGGCTGGGAAGACTGAATCTGCAATAGGTAAGCAGCTTGGTTTGAAGAAATCAACTGTGGGAGCAATTATTAGGAAATGGAAGACATACAAGACCACTGATAATCTCCCTCGATCTGGGTCTCCACGCAAGATCTCACCCCGTGGGGTCAAAATGATCACAAGAACGGTGATCCTGCAGTGCGAGACGTGTCCCCCTACTTAAGCCAGTACATGTCCAGGCCCGTCTGAAGTTTGCTAGAGTGCATTTGAATGAATGGGGCCATGTATCGTGAGATTTTGAGTGAAAACCTCCTTCCATCAGCAAGGGTATTGAAGATGAAACGTGGCTGGGTCTTTCAGCATGACAATGATCCCAAACACACCGCCCGGGCAACGAAGGAGTGGCTTCGTAAGAAGCATTTCATGGTCCTGGAGTGGCCTAGCCAGTCTCCAGATCTCAACCCCATAGAAAATCTTTGGAGGGAGTTGAAAGTCTGTGTTGCCCAGCGACAGCCCCAAAACATCACTGCTCTAGAGGAGATCTGCATGGAGGAATGGGCCAAAATACCAGCAACAGTGTGTGAAAACCTTGTGAAGACTTACAGAAAACGTTTGACCTGTGTCATTGCCAACAAAGGGTATATAACAAAGTATTGAGAAACTTTCGTTATTGACCAAATACTTATTTTTCACCATCATTTGCAAATAAATTCATTAAAAATCCTACAATGTGATTTTCTGGAGAAAGAAAATCTCATTTTGTCTGTCATAGTTGACGTGTACCTATGATGAAAATTACAGGCCTCTCTCATCTTTTTAAGTGGGAGAACTTGCACAATTGGTGGCTGACTAACTACTTTTTTTCCCCACTGTATGTCTGTCTATTTAAAAAAAGATCTCAAAATGTGTATATTCATATTTTTTTCAAGTCGGACACCATTTTAAATCAGGAGAATCTCCTCTTTGTAATGATGTAAGGTTGGGCAGCGAGCTCTGGTGTCATCAAATGCGAGCCTTTAAAATGTCAGAAATTGCACATTACTGTTGGAACTTTGAGTCTGCCCCATTGTTTCCTTAAGGGACAATTTTACAAGGACATGTCTGTCTATTTCACCAAATATCTCACAATGTCTATATTTTAATTTTTTCAAGTCAGACACCTTTTTAATCAGGAGAATCTCCTCTTTCTAATTATGCAAGGCTGGGCAGCGTACTCTGTTGTTATCAACCGCTAGCCGCGAAAAACATTTTGCCCATGGAACTCTGAGCTCTGTCCATTGATTTCCTATGGAGAGGCATGCTGGTCTATTTCGCCAAATATCTCACAATGTGTATATTTAGATTTTCTCAAGTCAGACATCATTTTAATCAGAATAATCTATTCTTTGTAATTATATAAGGTTGGGCAGCGTACTCTGCTGTCATCGATCACTAGATCAGAAATAGTCTGAAGTTATTTTTCAGTTTCGTCGTAAGAACAGATTGTAGTGGTCAAATAAAAAGGGATACATTTTTTGGTGCCATTTAGGGAAAATGGAATTCACTCCAGTCAGAAGAGGCTCAGTGAAGGTTAGTTTCAATTAATTTGCTATGGCTTCGTGCTAGTGTTCTAGCTCAGCCAACGTTCTTTGGCAGTTTTTCAGCCTTGGGTGAATTTTTACTTGTTCTATTGTCAGCCTACATGGGGGAAACAATATTGGCAATTATTTTTGTCCTACCAGATCCGCAATGAAAGTTTCTAGCTAGTGTATCCCTCTTTCCTTCTACTCTTGTTGGATGTAGTTGTCCAGTTTATCAGGTCCCATGCTCCCATGACTGTTATGATTATTCATTTACAAGTTAATTACAATTTGCATTTTGCTTTATCGCCATCTGCTTTATCGCCAATGGACCGTCCTGGGGCGCTCACGTGCGGAGAGACTCATTGAAGAGACTCATTGGGAGGAGCCTAGAGCAGACCCAGAAGTTCTGACTGAGTGCACATTTGAGCGCCCCAGGACGGTCCATTTAATTTGTGCTGTTATAATTTATGCTATGAAGTCCTGCAATTTCATTGGGGCAGTTCCATCTCATAGCAAATAGCTGGCAAGACAATCCAAGCAATTTCCGCATGGCCTGTGCGCTCACGGAGGTGCAGCTGCCACTGCTGGCAGAGTAGTAAGTAACTGAACAGCTTGTTTTGAGCAATATATTTTTTTAACAGGAACATTTACACATTTACCTCACTTTTATGACCATTTAACACATAATCTATGAATGATATTTATATATTTGGAAATAGACATATACCGATGTAAAATGCATATAAAATCAACAGTGTAATGTTTGGATTCAGTCTTGTGTGAGGTGAATTGTTGTGTCCTCACCTTTGGTCTGATAATTTCCCCATAATCTCCAAATTGTGCTATTTCAATTAGTCATGGTCATGCATATGCCTTTTATATCGCTTCTGTTAGAAACATTTCAATGCGGCCCTATCCATATAGGCACATTTCCATGAGTGTAAAGGGATAAGTAACGATCGGGCACGTTTTACACACAGGGCACGGACAACACCTAGAGGAATTATGAGTTTATTGCCATATGGATAAGACATATTGTAGTCTCTTGGCATCACATTCTAACCAAAATAACTGGAGTGATCTTTCTCCTCATGGACATTTAACCAAGCTCATTCCTAGCCTTTAGATCTGTGGGCTAAAATGTGAGAGCGAGAGAGAGAGAGAATGGTCAAATAAGAACAAACTACCGTTACCCTCCATCATTCATTCGCATTACACTGGTGCTTTCGCATTCCTACTCACACAGTCATATAGTCACTTTCACAACCTCCCTGCAAGGATGTCACAGTGTCTTGAACAGAGGACAGAGTCTAACATTTAGGCGTTATGGCTATCTGGACCTATGTCCCCCCCATTCCCCAGCTCGTTTTCACCAATGTGCAGTATGGGGATATACAGTATGCTATGCGTTAACATATAAAATATTTTGTGAAATATAGAATACAAACTTTGTTGTTCAGAGTCTAGAAAATTCAAAAGTTAGTCACTGTAGGAAAAGCAATGTATGAGATATGAAGTGAATCAGACTTTTACATTCAGTTTTTGTTGACGTTCTTTATCTCTTGTTTTTTGTTTACCTAAATCTACCCTGGACAGATGGTGTCTTAGCCATCTGGATCTAGACTTAAGCACAATAAGATACAAGAGTAACGGTTATGTAATAATTATATTTAGACTTGCTGGTCCTAAACAAACACCTAAATACTAACGAGACAGTATATTTCTGCTGTAGCCTGGCCAGGAACAGGGAACCAAAAACAATAATTAACAATCCCCTCTTCAATTTCACACACAACCTATTATTGTCCCCAACACAGATGCACAACACACACATGCACAACACACACACACAAACACAAAACACACACACCCTTCTACCCTTTTTGGCACAGGGGGGTACGCCTATGGCATAGTGAAGCAGGGTAGAGTCTGATTATTCTATTCCCTTTTCTCAAACAAATCCCAATGTGTGTGCATGTGTGCGTGTATTATGAGACTTCAGACTTCTGTACAATCATAATTGTCCTAGTATTCATATTTTTCCTTTTCGTATTAGACCCATGGATTAGTGGGGGATTTTGGGCTGTGGTGGAATTGAACTCATGAATCCTGGCTTTTGGGCTTTTAGATTCAAAGCTAGTTGCAATGAACTCAGACACACATGAGTGAGTGAGGGAGCACACATGCAGGCACACTGACGGGCATGCACATCCATGCACGCACACACGCTCGCCCTCCATTTGGCAAATCTGACCATAACTCTATCCTCCTGATTCCTGCTTATGAGCAAAAACTAAAGTAGGAAACACCAGTGACTCTGTAAATGAAAAAGTGGTCAGATGACGCAGATGCTAAGCTACAGGACTGTTTTGCTAGCACAGACTGGAATATGTTCCGGGATTCTTCAGATAGCATTGAGGAGTACGCCACATCAGTCACTGGCTTCATCAATAAGTGCATCGATGATGTCATCCCCACAGTGACGTACGTACATACCCCAACCAGATGCCATGGATTACAGGCAACATCCGCACTGAGCTAAAGGCTAGAGCTGCCGCTTTCAAGGAGCGGGACTCTAACCCAGACGCTTATAAGAAATCCCGCTATGCCCTCCGACGAACCTTCAAACAGGCAAAGAGTCAATACAGGACTAAGATTGAATCGTACTACACCGGCTCTGATGCTCGTCGGATGTGGCAGAGCTTGAAAACTATTACAGACTACGAAGGGAAGCACAGCCGCAAGCTGCCCAGTGACACAAGCCTACCAGACGAGCTAAATCACTTCTATGCTCGCTTCGAGGCAAGCAACACTGAAGCATGCATGAGAGCACCAGCTGTTCCGGATGACTATGTGATCACGCTCTCCGTAGCCGATTTGAGTAAGACTTTTAAGCAGGTCAACATTCACAAGGCTGCAGGGCCAGACGGATTACCAGGACGTGTACTCCGAGCATGTGCTGACCAACTGGCAAGTGTCTTCACTGACATTTTCAACATGTCCCTGACTGAGTCTGTAATACCAACATGTTTCAAGCAGACCACCATAGTCCCTGTGCCCAAGGACACTAAGATAACCTGCCTAAATGACTACCGACCCGTAGCACTCACGTCTGTAGCCATGAAGTGCTTTGAAAGGCTGGTCATGGCTCACATCAACACCATTATCCCAGAAACCCTAGACCCACTCCAATTTGCATACCGCCCCAACAGATCCACAGATGATGCAATCTCTATTGCACTCCACACTGCCCTTTCCCACCTGGACAAGAGGAACACCTATGTGAGAATGCTATTAATTGACTACAGCTCAGCGTTCAACACCATAGTGCCTTCAAAGCTCATCACTAAGCTAAGGATCCTGGGACTAAACACTTCCCTCTGCAACTGGATCCTGGACTTCCTGACGGGCCGCCCCCAGGTGGTAAGGGTAGGTAAAAACACATCTGCCACGCTGATCCTCAACACGGGGGCCCCTCAGGGGTGCGTTTTCAGTCCCCTCCTGTACTCCCTGCTCACCCATGACTGCATGTCAAGGCACGACTCCAACACATTCATTAAGTTTGCCGGTGACACAACACTGGTAGGCCTGATCACCGACAACGATGAGACAGCCTATAGGGAGGAGGTCAGAGACCTGGCCGTGTGGTGCCAGGATTATAACCTCTCCCTCAACGTGATCAAGACAAAGGAGATGATTGCGGACTACAGGAAAAAAAAGAGGACTGAGCACGCCACCATTCTGATCGACGGGGCTGTAGTGGAACAAGTTGAGAGCTTCAAGTTCCTTGGGGTCCACATCACCAACAAACTATCATGGTCCAAACACACCAAGACAGTTGTGAAGAGGGCACGACAAAGCCTATTCCCCCTCAGGAGACTGAAAACATTTGGCATGGGTCCTCAGATCCTGAAACAGTTCTACAGCTGCACCATCGAGAGCATCCTGACAGGTTGCATCACTGCCTGGTATGGCAACTGCTCGGCCTCCGACCGCAAGGCACTACAGAGGGTAGTGCGTATGGCCCAGTACATCACTGAGGCCAAGCTTCCTGCCATCCAGGACCTCTATACCAGGCGATGTCAGAGGAAGGCCCTAAAAATTGTCAGACTCCAGCCACCCTAGTCATAGACTGTTCTCTCTGCTACCGCACGGCAAGCGGTACCGGAGTGCCAAGTCTAGGTCCAAAAGGCTTCTCAACAGCTTCTACCCACAAGCCATCAAACTCCTGAACATCTAATCATGGCTACCCGGACAATTTGCACTGCCCCCCCACCCCCACCCCGTCCTCCTTTTTTACTCTGCTGCTACTCTGTTTATTATTTATGCATAGTCACTTTAACTCTACCCACATGTACATATTACCTCAATTACCTCGACTAGCCGGTGCCCCCGCACATTGACTCTGCACCGGTACCCCCCCTGTATATAGCCTCCCTACTGTTATTCTATTTTACTGCTGCTGGGTCATTCTACAGATTCGGTGCCTTTTGTGATTGAGGAGGATGAAAAAATGAACATTAAAATCTTAAGCTTTTTTTAATTTGATGTGACAAAGTAATGTGTGTACTTGATAGAAAATACCTTTTCCCATCTCAATGTAGAGTATTAAGTTATTATTCTGTATTATTTTCTCAAACAAGTCCCAATTTAATTCAACCCCGTCACAGTCATTTTGTTATTCAACTATTCATTTTTCCAATAAGCTTGAGATCAGCTTCTGGCATAATCTCACAGTTTAGATGTCCCTTGTAAATAATGGCATATTGTAATTAAAGAGAAAATCAAGAAAAACTGACCAGCACCATCCTTTCCAGTTTACGATGAAGAAATTTCTAATCTAACTCCACATTTTCGCAAGAAATGTGCAAGAATGCTGCGTAATTCCTGACAAAATTGAAATAGCCTTATTTACCCTGATTTAATACACACAATAAAAACACTATTGATGTTATATTTTGTGTATTTAATAATCTCGTAACAGGGATGAATGCACCGCAACAGGGTTGAAAATCATGTAACAGGGTTGACAGGGTTGAGTGAAAAGCATCACGTGTCATATGTTTTATCTTTTGAGATCACTAACATGTTGCCATTTTTTTAAACATTTTAAACATTTTTAAACCTACTGTCAACATAGCTTTTAAAATCTAAAGAATCTAGATGAAAGCTAGACAGAGTAAAACACATTAATGAACTAATAACAGTAACAACATTTCATTGATTTCATAAAAATATCCATCTGATAATGGCAGGAGTCTGTTTGAACATTGAGCAAACATCTTAACATTGATAACCTATATAGGTCACATGTTGCCATTTTTTAACATTTTAAACTACTGTCAACATAGCTTTTAAAGTTTAAACAATCAAGATGAAATCTAGACAGATTAAAACACATTAATAAACTAACAACAGTTACAACATTTCATTGATTTCATAGAAATATCCAGAGTAATGGCAGGAATGTCTGTGTTGTTTGAATGTTTGAACATTAAGCAAACATCTTAACATTAATAACCTATAGGTAAGCCTACAGTTTGTTCACCATTTTTACTGAGAGAGCCTAGCCCACACTTCCTTCTGTATTTCCATGTGCCTAGAAGTCACCAGTTTAGGGGGGATCAATGTGTTCCAAGATGTCCTCAAATGGATACCACAGGATATCATCAAGAAGTGGCCAGAAGTACCTATTTGGTCCAGCACAGCACATGCATTTGACCTGCACATGGGATTCATCTGTGGCTAGAATTATTCCGGGATAGAAATCGTCATCATATTTGGCCACGCACCATTTCCCGCATATGTCTTTTGACCTCTCTTATCTAGATCTCCTATTCCTTTCTTCTTTCCTGCTAAAACATATTTTGTCCATCTCATGCTCACTCCTGAGGTACTTTTCCCTTCGTTCTGGATCAGCATTTCTTCTTGCCCTGTACTCTCTTTGCCTTTCTGCTGCTGTTTTTGCCATTGTTGAATCTGAAATTGTAGGTCAAGGTCAAGTCAATGACCAGTTTACTCTCCAAAACTAATTACTGTATCCTTTTAATCACTATGTAGTAAAATGAACGTGAACTTGCAGATAATACTCCTAAATATGTCAGTACAAACCAGTCGGCTAGTGAACATGAACCCCTCACGCACCAGTTGCCAAGGCAGTATACTGTATGTCTTTTTAGACTAGTCTTCATTTACATTCTCTAGTCTTTTTATGCATTACCAAATTATGCTTTAAAGCAACAAAACTTTATTTTCTGTTGATTGTGTGTCCATGACCACCACCACCTCGTGTCTTAAAGATCTTACATTTCCAGGAGAATTACCTGACCACCGGCGCGCGGATGTCCCTCACCTTCCTCTCTATGTGTGTTTCCTTTCTGCTGCTGTTTTTTCCATTGTTGAATCTGAAATTGTAGGTCAAGGTCAAGTCAATGACCTGCTTACTCTTCAAGACTAAATATTGTATCCTTTTAATCACTATGTAGTAAAATGAACATGAACTTGCAGATAATACTCCTAAATATGTCAATGTATATAGGAGAGAGAACAAATTAATTGTCACTTTTTTAAAGTTATTATTTTCAAAAATTCCTCGTACTTTTAGTTGATACTGTAAAACCGTAAACAACAAACATTCAACAAGAAAATATGATTGGTATTAAGCAATATACATTAAATATTGCTAAGATTTAACAGCTATTCAACCCTGTAACAGCCATTCAACCCCGTAACATTGAAAAATGTGATGGGGTTGAATGTGACACAATAGGGACAGGCGAAATTCTTAATACTCCTAAGAAAAGCAAACATATAAGTATTGAAATTCATCTCTGTTTAAAATCATATTCTCTACTCCATATTAAAAACATGTAAAACTTTGAAATGTTGTAATTTAAGTGTAGTTTGATAAATGTTCTGACAAGTTATAACACTAGTACATCTTGGGACACTGACAATACTGAAATGTCACCGCATGTAACGATCCCGGCAGTCTGAGTCGGGTCCTGTCTGGTGACTAGTGTTACGGCTCGTAGTTTCCAGTTTCCCGAGGGTTCGGGAACGCTCCGGGGAGCTCTCTTGTTTTCCACACCTGCATCCCGTCAGCAATCTGCACACCTGGTCCTCATCATCACCCTTCTTAGGCTCTGGCCAAACATCCAGTTCCTGCCGGATCGTTAGCCATGAACATCACACGTCCGGAACCTTCACCCCACCTCTGCCTGATGGTCGGCGGCTGCCGAGCCATCACTGGACCTAGAACTGCACCCCCAACTACTCATCCACGCCGCCCGCTCTGTCCCTGGATTATTCTGCACCTTTTTTGTATCTGAATAAACCCTCACCTTCGTTCAACTCTCCTTGTCCTGGTCTGCTTCTGGGTTCTGGCTGAGGGAACTGTGACAGAACGATCCGGCCAATTATGAACCCAGCGGACCTGGACTCAGTTCGCCATGCCATTACCCAGCAGGAGAAGATGTTGGGCCATCATAGCACGGTACTACAGGAGATCGCGTTGTCAGTTCGGAACCTTTCTACCGGCCTGATGGAGGTCCAGAACCAACGCCAGTGTCCGGTGGAGGACCCACTACCGGTTTCACCCATCTCGCCTGCCGCTTCTGAAGTTGTGTCCTCCGTGAGCCCAAGGTTCCGACGCCGGATAAATATGAGGGGAGCTGGGAAGATGCCGTTCCTTCCTTATGCAGTGTGGATTAGTGTTCGATCTACAGCCCTACTCTTATGCCACAGACAAGGCTAGGATAGCCTTTGTGATTGAGTTGCTGCGTGGTCGAGCGCTGGAGTGGGCTTCAGCCGTTTGGGAACGACAGGATCCCTGCATGGCTTCATACCAGGGGTTCACGGCCGAGATGAGGAAGCTCTTCGACCATTCCGTCCGAGGGAGGGACGCAGCTAGGCGCCTGTTTTCTCTTCACCAAGGAACTCGCAGCGTGGCCGACTTCGTGATCGAGTTCAAGACGTTGGCTGTGGAGAGTGGGTGGAACGAGGAGTCGTTGCAAGCGGCCTTTTACCAGGGTCTGTCGGAGCAGCTCAAGGATGAATTGATCTCCTATCCGGAGCCTAGTGACCTGGACAGCTTGGTAGCCTTGTCTATTCGGGTGGATAATCGAGTCCGAGAGCGAAGGAGGGAGAAGCAATGGGGTCCGTCCAATCGATCAGCTTCTCAGTTCCCAGTCGGGTCGGGTGGTGGACCAGAACCCGTCGATCATTCTCCACCACAAAGGATTAGTGGAGAGGACCTCTCTCCCGATTCTGAACCCATGCAAGTGGGGCGGCACGGGTTAACCAAGGAGGAGCGTCAACATAGACGTAGGACCAACTGCTGCCTCTACTGTGGTCGCTCGGGACATTACATCTCCACTTGCTCCCGGCGGTCGTCAAACTGCCCGGCTCGCTAAAGTTGGGAGGACTTTTAGCGAGCCAGTTTCAACCTCTCAGTACCTCGGTCAGACCCCGCTTCCCGGCTACCCTTGTGAACAGGAATCAGAGCTTAGCGCTTAACGCTTTTATCGATTCAGGTGCCGATGGAAGCTTTCTTGATGCCGAGTTGGTGGAACAGCTGGGGCTTTCCAAGGAGCAATTGCCGGAAGCCATTGAAGCGACCACTCTGAACGGCAGTAGTCTGGCACGTATCCACGATGAGGACTGAACCGGTTAAGATGCGGTTGTCAGGGAATCATTCTGAGATGATTTCATTTTTCATTCTGCCGTCTTCCCATGTTCCTCTGGTCCTTGGATACCCCTGGCTGAAGGAACACAATCCCACGTTCGATTGGGTGACGGGCAAGGTAACGAGTTGGAGCCTGGATTGTCATGCTAACTGTCTCAAGACTGCCTGCCCCCATTCGGTTCCCAGTCAGGTGATTGAGGCTAAACCCCCAGATTTGTCCCTGGTTCCCGAGACATATCACGATTTGGGGAAAGTTTTCAGTAAGCAGAAGGCTCTGTCACTCCCTCCCCCACCGACCATATGATTGTGCCATCAACCTGGTCCCTGGAGCTGTCTACCCCAAGGGAAGGTTATACAGTATCTCCCGACCTGAACGTGAGGCGTTGGAGACCTACATCAAGGAGTCCCTAGCTGCTGGTCTCGTTCGTCCCTCGTCATCACCCCTGGGGGGCAGGATTCTTCTTTGTGGGTAAGAAGGATGGCTCTCTTCGACCGTGTATTGATTATCGGGGTTGAATGACATCACGGTCAAGAACAAGTATCCCCTGCCCTTGATGAGTTCTGCCTTCGACTCCTTACAGGGTGCTACGGTGTTCACCAAGCTAGACCTACGCAATGCGTATCACCTGGTCCGGATCAGAGAGGGGGACGAGTGGTTGACGGGGTTCAATACACCGATGGGGCACTTCGAGTATCAGGTGATGCCGTTTGGACTGACCAATGCTCCAGCGGTATTCCAGAGTATGGTGAACGACGTCCTGAGAGATATGATCGGTCTCTTCGTGTTTGTTTACCTGGATGACATTCTGATCTTCTCGAAGGAACCTTCCGACCACGTCCAGCATGTCCGGCAGGTTCTGCAGCGATTATTGGAGAATCGCCTGTTCGTGAAGGCCGAGAAGTGCGAGTTTCACGCCCACACGACATCCTTTCTCGGGTACATCATCTCCAGGGGTGAGATTAGGATGGACCAGGAGAAGGTTAGAGCGGTTCTGGAATGGGCCCAGCCCGGTACGAGATTGCAGCTCCAGAGATTTTTTGGGGTTTGCGAATTTCTACCGCAGATTCATCCGGGATTACAGCCGTGTGGCCGCTCCATTAACTGCCTTGACTTCCAGTATCAGGACCTTCAAGTGGAATCCGGAGGCGGATCGAAAGGCGTTTCTGGATTTGAAGAGGCGATTCACCAACGCACCGATTCTCTCTCAACCGACACGGCCCGTCAGTTCGTCGTTGAAGTGGACGCGTCTGATGTGGGAGTTGGCGCCATCCTGTCGCAGCGATGCGCCACGGACAGTAAACTCCATCCCTGCGCCTACTACTCTCGTCGCCTTTCGCCTGCGGAGAGGAATTACGATGTGGGTAACCGGGAGCTTCTCGCGGTGAAACTTGCCTTGGAGGAGTGGCGCCACTGGTTGGAGGGGGCGGAGCAACCGTTTATTGTCTGGACTGACCACAAGAATCTTGCTTACGTGCAATCGGCTAAACGCTCTCAACTCCCGTCAGGCCAGGTGGGCGTTGTTTTTCGGACGATTCAGGTTTGTCCTGACGTTCCGACCTGGGTCTAAGAACGGCAAGGCGGACGCCTTGTCCCGGATGTTCTCCAAGACGGAGGAGAGTGGGTCCAAGACCGAGACAATTCTCCCCCGGAACTGCGTCGTGGGAGCAGTTATGTGGAAGATTGAGGAGGAGGTGCTGGCGGCCCTTCGGACTCAGCCCGGTCCCGGTAACGGTCCACCCGGTCGGTTGTTTGTGCCTGAGTCGGTTCGTCCTGCTGTCCTCAAATGGTCCCACGCCAGTAAGATGGCTTGTCACCCTGGCGTGGCTCGGACAATGGCGTTTCTTCGCAGACGCTTTTTGGTGGCCTGCCATGGCCGAGGATACTCGGGGTTTTGTTGCTGCCTGTCCAGTGTGTGCGCAGAATAAGAGTACCAATCGGCCCAGCTCTGGACTACTTCACCCCCTTCCTATTCCCCGGCGTCCATGGTCGCATCTGGCCCTGGACTTCGTCACGGGGTTGCCCGCTTCTGAGGGGAACACGGTCGTTCTGACTATCGTGGACAGATTCAGCAAGTTCGCCCACTTTGTGCCTATTGCCAAGCTTCCCTCTGCCTCGGAGACGTCCGAGATCCTGGTTAGGGAGGTTTTCAGGGTCCACGGTTTGCCCAGTGATATCGTTTCCGACCGTGGCCCTCAGTTTACCTCTGCTGTCTGGAAGTCCTTCTGTTTGGCCATTGGAGCTACAGTCAGTCTCACATCTGGTTTTCACCCCCAATCCAATGGTCAGGCGGAGAGAGCCAACCAGAAGATGGAATCCACGCTACGCTGTCTGGTCTCTTCCAACCCCACCTCCTGGGCCTCTCAGTTGCCTTGGGTTGAGTATGCCCACAATACTCTCCCCTACATCTGCCACTGGGATGTCTCCCTTCCAGTGCCTGTATGGCTACCAACCTCCCCTGTTCCCTTCTCAGGAGAAGGAGCTCTCAGTGCCTTCTGTTCAGGCCCATATTCATGCGTTGCCACCGGACCTGGCATCGGGCCAGAAAGGCACTCCTTAGAGGTTCGGACCGGTATCAGCTCCAGGCGAATCGTCGCCGGATCCCCGCTCCCACCTATACCATCGGAGATAGGGTTTGGTTGGCCACACGGGATCTTCCGTTACGGACTGAGTCTAGGAAGTTGTTACCGGGTTCATTGGTCCGTTTGTGGTGGAGAAGGTGATCAATCCGGTGGCAGTTCGACTCAAACTACCGAGGACGCTCAGAGTCCATCCCACCTTTCATGTCTCCTGCCTCAAGCCTGTCTTCCTCAGTCCTCTGTTGCCTCCTCCGCCCCCTCCTCCTCCTCCTCGGATGATCGGAGGTGGTCCTGCCTACACGGTGCGTCGCATCATGGATTCCAGACGGCGGGGCCGGGGTTTCCAGTACCTCGTGGACTGGGAGGGTATGGTCCTGAAGAGAGGAGTTGGATTCCGCGGCGACAGGTCCTAGATGCTGACCTCATCAGCGGAATTCTACCGCCTCCATCCTGGCGCTCCGGGGAGTCCGCCCGGTGGCGTTCGTCGGAGGGGGGGTACTGTAACGATCCCGGCAGTCTGAGTCGGGTCCTGTCTGGTGACTAGTGTTACGGCTCGTAGTTTCCAGTTTCCCGAGGGTTCGGGAACGCTCCGGGGAGCTCTCTTGTTTTCCACACCTGCATCCCGTCAGCAATCTGCACACCTGGTCCTCATCATCACCCTTCTTAGGCTCTGGCCAAACATCCAGTTCCTGCCGGATCGTTAGCCATGAACATCACACGTCCGGAACCTTCACCCCACCTCTGCCTGATGGTCGGCGGCTGCCGAGCCATCACTGGACCTAGAACTGCACCCCCAACTACTCATCCACGCCGCCCGCTCTGTCCCTGGATTATTCTGCACCTTTTTTGTATCTGAATAAACCCTCACCTTCGTTCAACTCTCCTTGTCCTGGTCTGCTTCTGGGTTCTGGCTGAGGGAACTGTGACACCGCATCTGTAGAATGACCCTGCTCTTTAGTTATTTGCTTACATTTTTTTTGATTAACACTTTTTTAATTTGTTTTACTTTGCATTGTTGGTTAAGGGCTTGTAAGTAAGCATTTCACTGTAATGTCTACACCTGTTGTATTTGGCATTTGTGGCAAATACAATTTGATTTGATTTGATTTGAAGCCCCAGCTAAGCAGTTACCAGCGAGTGTATTCATTGGACATGTGTGTGTTTGAGTGTGCGTGCGTGCGTGTACCCCGGTGGTCTGAAAATAAACCCTATCTGAATCTGATCTGAAGCCTGCATTAAAGAAATGGCATGTGAGAAAACATTCATTTTTAAATACTGAGGAGGCAGTGGTGTTGTGGAGGATTTATGCATGACAGATAACGGTCACGCTTTATTTGGATAGTTCAGATTTTCCATCTGTAGATGCTCTACAGATGGTCATACTGTCATTTAACTATATGTTGATAAGCAACTGCTTGGTAAGGTTACAGTTAGGGTTAGAATAAGGGTTAGGGTTAAGTTTAAATTTAGGGTTAGGATAAGGGTTATGGTTAGGGTTAGCTAGGTTAGTAGATAGTTAGTTGAAACGTTACTGATAGTCTGTAGAACATCTACAGATGGACTATCCAATAAAGTGTTACCCAGATAACATGTTAACCAATTAGGAAGAACATGGAGTAGCTTCCTAAGGACACACATACATGCATGCACGCTTGCACACACACACACACACACACACACATGCACACACAAACACCGCTGTGCCCTTAGAAATAGAATCTCATTCGTTTTCTGTGGCTGTGCCAGTTTTCCCCTGTTGGCATTGCTGGGGTGAAGCAGATCAATGCCGTACATAAAAGTCACTGAAATATGGAGGCCAATCTCGTGTTAAACGGCTGTTAGTTCATTTTATCGTTAACGGTTTTGTCATGATCTCGTTTTGTTAGTGTCCATCGGGGGAGAAATATGTCCTGATTTTATTTTGTCACAGAAGACAAACCTCAAATAGCCAGACACTTACTTACTTTGTTTACTCCGAAGAGAGAGAGGGAACATTAGAGAGAGATAGTGAGAGAGAGGGGGGAGAGCGAGACAGAACCTCATGAAGGCATTCTATATCTTAATTAACCCAATGAGTCCCACTGAGACACCGGCACGATTTGGAATTCTAACCATTTGTAAACATTGTGTGTTTGATTAACTGGGGCAGAGCTAGAGTGGCGTTTGTGAGACAAGGGCAGATCCCGAAAGGCCCCGAGGCCAGTTCTTTTTACAAAAACGTCTGTAGTCTGAATGGTTTGAGCCACAAACTATTCCAATTAAGCTGAGATTCCCACAAACACACACATGTACTGTAACATGTTTTGCTCTATGATGCTCACAAGCTGCACAAGAGTTGTTCGAAGGTAAGGGGTTCTTCTACATAAAAGAACATAGAAAATCCAATGACATAGTGTCTATAATACTGTAATAAGCTCACATAGTTGCTGTCACAAACTCCAAACTCCATACAGTTGAGCATTCATATAAATTCATTTTTATCAGGTTTTTGCTTTGGTGGACCTTATTTTTTCTATTGACATTTCTCAATAAAACTCATGAATGCAACTGTTTATGTCAAATTGTGTTCTACTTGTAGCCCTGGTTGTCCTGAAAATAAAATTGTAAAACATTTAATTGTGAGGCTAAACATAAGGTCTGGACATGCAGATAAATGAAAGTCAGATAAATGAAAAGCTGATTTTCTCTGGGGTCTCGGGACTGATAGGGTTAAACCCTGATGAAAAAGGAAGAAACATTCTCCACCAAATCAATCTAGACAAGATGAGAATAAGATGACATTCATGTTAAGAAGACAAAAAAGAGTGATGAATGTTAATTAAAAAAGAAAAATGTGCTTTGTGCCAGTGTCATTATTTTGACATGGAATGTTCTCTTCAATGTCAAGAAACAAGCGTTCACTCTTTTTTAGAGTATACCAAAATATAAAATATAAATGTGATGCTGTCAACTTTCCTCTCTGTTTCATAGACAAAATAAAATATATTTCTTCAAAACCTGTCAGTTTGTGCCTCAAATGTGATTTGCCTCAGTATGGCCTTTTTCTTCGACATTGAAGGCCTCAGAACACACAGAACTATAAAAAAAAAACGGATTGCTCGATTAATTGATCAAACTGATTGATCACAAACAGCCTTAATCATCCTTCACTCTGTACCAACTTTCACCCTGTTAATTTCATTCAAGACTTTAAATGGCCCCACAAACCGCCGACCCAGCTTCCGGCAGGGCAGGCGAAGGGGCAGGTTTCGAGTCGAGAGCCAGACTCGATCTCCAGGTGCGTATACTGGACCCTCACTGCGGTGGAGATCGGCGCTCGCCTTCTGTCTACGGATAGCCCGCTGCAGATGGACGTGTGCAGCGTTCCACGTCTCTTCCGAGCGCCGAAACCACTCATCCACCGCAGGAGCCTCGATCTGGCTCTGATGCCATGGTGCCAGAACCGGCTGATACCCTAACACACACTGGAAAGGGGTCAGGTTAGTAGAGGAGTGGCGAAGAGAGTTCTGGGCAATCTCTGCCCAAGGGATATAACCCGACCACTCCTCCTGCCGGTCCTGGCAATACGATCTCAGAAACCTACCCACATCCTGGTTCACTCTCTCCACCTGCCCATTACTCTCAGGGTGAAAACCCGAGGTAAGGCTAACCGAGACCCCCAAACGTTCCATGAACGCCCTCCAGACTCTAGAGGTGAATTGGGGACCTCGATCGGACACTATATCCTCGGGAACCCGGTAGTGCCGGAAGACGTGGGTAAACAAAGCCTCAGCGGTCTGTAGGGCAGTAGGGAGACCCGGCATTGGGATGAGACGACAGGCCTTAGAGAACCGATCCACAACGACCAGAATGGTGGTATTCCCCTGGGAGGGAGGTAGGTCAGTAACAAAATCTACCGAGAGGTGAGACCACGGTCGTTGTGGAATGGGCAGGGGCTGTAACTTCCCCCTGGGCAGGTGTCTAGGCGCCTTACACTGGGCGCACACCGAGCAGGAGGAGACATAAACCCTCACGTCCCTAGCCAATGTTGGCCACCAGTACTTAACACTAAGGCAGTGCACTGTCCGGCCAATACCTGGATGTCCAGAGGAGGGTGACGTGTGAGCCCAATATATGAGACGATCACGGATCTCGAGCGGCACGTACGTCCGCCCCACTGGACACTCCGGAGGAGTAGGGTTGGTGCGTAACGCCCGCTCGATTTCCGCATCGATCTCCCACACCACCGGTGCCACCAGACACGACTCCGGCAGTATGGGAGTGGGCTCAATGGACCTCTCCTCTGTGTCATACCGCCGGGACAGGGCGTCTGCCTTACCATTCTGGGACCCTGGGATGAACGTGAGCTTAAAGACAAACCGGGTCAGAAACATGTTCCACCTAGCCTGACGAGGGTTCAGTCTCCTAGCTGCCCGGATGTACTCCAGGTTACGATGGTCAGTCAGAATGAGAAAAGGGTGTTGAGCCCCCTCAAGCCAATGCCTCCACACCTTTAGGGCCTGAACTATGGCTAGCAGCTCCCTGTCCCCTACGTCATAATTTCGTTCCGCCGGGCTGAGCTTTTTCGAATAAAAAGCGCAGGGCCGGAGTTTAGGAGGCGTGCCTGAGCGTTGAGACAATACTGCCCCAATACCGGCCTCTGACGTGTCCACCTCCACTTGGAACGCTAAAGCGGGGTCCGGATGCGCCAGCACCGGAGCCGAGGTGAACAGGTTCTTCAGTTTATCAAACGCCCTGTCCGCCTCAGCCGACCACTGCAAACGCACCCTTCAGCAGAGAAGTGATGGGAGCTGCCACCTGTCCAAAACCCCGGATAAACCTCCGGTAGTAATTGGCAAAACCAAAAAACCGTTGCACCTCTTTAACAGTGGTTGGAGTCCGCCAATTACGCACGGCTGACACACGGTCAATCTCCATCTCCACCCCTGACGCGGACAACTGATGACCCAAGAAGGAGATGGACTCCTGGAAAAACAGACATTTCTCTGCCTTGACATACAAGTCATGCTCCAACAGCCTACCCAACACTCGGCGTACCAGGGCTACATGCTCGGCTCGTTTAGACGAACTACACTAGAATGTCGTCAATGTATACGACCACACCCTGCCCATGCAAGTGCCGGAAGATCTCGTCCACAAAGGATTGGAAGACTGAAGGAGCATTCATTAACCCGTATGGCATGACGAGATACTCATAATGACACGAGGTGGTACTAAATGCTGTCTTCCATTCATCTCCCTCCCTAATGCGCACCAAGTTGTAAGCGCTCCTGAGATCCAGTTTTGTGAAGAAACGCGCTCCGCGTAATGACTCCGTCATACTCGCAATCAGAGGAAGAGGATAACTGCATTTAACTGTGATCTGATTGAGATTACGGTAATCAATACACGGGCGCAACCCTCCATCCTTTTTCTTCACAAAAAAGAAACTCGAGGACACAGGGGAAGTGGAGGGCCGTATGTATCCCTGTCTCAGAGCCGTCTCCTCTTGAGACAAGGGATACACATGGCTCCGCGGAAGTGCCGCACCCGCCAGGAGATCTATCACACAATCTCCCCGTCTCTGAGGTGGCAATCGCGTCGCCCTAGTTTTGCTGAACACAAGTGCCAAATCCTCATACTCGGGGGGAATGTGCATTGCGGGCACCTGGTTCGGACTCTCCACCGTGGTCGCCCCTACGGAAACACCTAAACATCGCCCGACACACTGGTTAGACCACTCCTTGAGAGCCCTCTGTTGCCACGAAATGGGGGGATCATGGGCGATTAACCAAGGAAGCCCCAGTACCACGGGATACGCAGGAGAGTCGATCAGATACAACTGAATAATCTCTTCATGACCCCCCTGCGTCCTCATCTTAAGTGGCGCTGTGTCCTCCCTAATCAACCCAGATCCCAACGGACGGCTATCTAGGGCATGGATAGGGAAGGGTGCATCAACGGGCAGGAGGGAAATCCCTAACCTCACAGAAAAATAACGATCAATGAAATTCCAAGCTGCGCCTGAATCGACTAACGCCTTATGCTGGGACTGAGATGCAACCTGGCTCCACCAATAGTGGTCGATGAGGGCCCTCTCATTCCACCCCGCATCCGCCGCTAGAGTCCGGAAGTCCAGGGCAAACTCCTGTGCGCTCCTCTTCCCCTGTCGAAGGTGGAACAGACGCTCTCCCGCCGCTTTACCCTGAGGGGGATGATCGAAAACAGCCCTGAAGCGGCGGGAGAACTCCGCGTAGCTGATGGTGGCGGCGTCTATTGCCCTCCATTCGGCATTGGCCCACTCCAACGCCTTGCCGGAGAGACAGGAGATGAGGGCGGAAACGCTCTAGTATCCCGAGGGCGCCGGGTGTATGGTTGCCAGGTAGAGCTCCACTTGAAGGAGGAACCCCTGACACCCGGCTGCGGTGCCATTAAATGCCCTCGGGAGCGAGAGCCGAATACCACTGGACTCCGGAGCTGGTATGGTGGGGCTGGCCGATGGTGGTGGTAAGGTAGGAGGAGGTGTGGGCAAACCTCCTCTCTCCCATCGGTGCAGGGTGTCCATGACCTCCTGCATGGCGGATCCGAGTTGCTGGATCCTGGCGTCCTGGTAGCTGACCCGATCCTCCAGCGACTCGGTTCCCGCCGCTGCTCCTGCTGACTCCATAGTAATGGTGTGTTATTCTGTCACGGTATACTTGTGGATGTGGTGGTGAAGTCAGGCGCAGGACACAGCGGATAAGTCAAAATGACTTTACTCAGACACAAAGACAAAATACAAAAAGAAATGGCCTCGAAAACACAGGAGGCGAAAGACTACGCGCAACGCGTAAAACACTAATGCACAACATATACCGAAAAAGACAAACAACAGGTGGACAATAACACACAACTACAGAACATAACACAGGGAAACGTATAGTGACATAATCAGGACATAATACGAAACAGGTGCACTAAACTAGACATGACCAAACAAACATTGAAAGATCAAACGGTGGCAGCTAGTACTCCGGGGACGACGAACGCCGAAACCTGCCCGAACAAGGAGGAGGAGCAGCCTCGGCGGTATTCGTGACAGGAGAACATACAAAAATGATATGGTAATACAAAATGTAAGTTTTACACACTCCCAGGAATGTCATACATGATGGATCATTAGCTTATACACTAACTTTCACACATCTAGATGGCCTGGTGGGGTGGGTGTGGAGCCAGAGACAGCAGGGGTTCAAACTGTTGAACTCAGTTCCTACATTTGAATATAAAAATGGATTTTGTCAAACAAAACTAGACTACATTTTATCTCTAGGACCCTTAGGATGACAAATCAGAGCAAGATTACTGAATGTAAGTACATTACTTACCTTCAGAGGTGAATGTATCAAACCAGTTGGCGTGATACGTTTGTTGTTGTTGTGCACTCTTCTCAAAAAATAGCTTGGTATTTGTTCACTGTAATAGCTACTGTAAATTGGACAGTGCAGTTAGATTAACAAGAATTTAAGCTTTCTGCCCATATAAGACATGTCTATGTCCTGGAAAGTTTGCTGTTACTTACAACAGTCATGCTAATCACATTAGCGCACGTTAGCTCAACTGTCCCGTATACGGGACACCGATCTAGTAGAGGCTAACATTATATCCAAACATTCTATTTTGTAAAGTAACTAATGCATCCTGATAATAAGCACCGAGCTCTGTTGACAGAACGGAGCAGCTTTACTTTTGTTTTCTGCAGGTCGCAAATAGCTAAATTAGCATGACAACAGCTGAATTAAATGTAAAAGGCTTTGACAGTAAAAAGCTCAGTACTCCGTTGACATTTCTGTCACGCCTACTCCCGCTCCGGCGCTCTACGTCACCTGTCTACTACCAACCGGTCCTGGCAACCCACATTACGCATACCTGGCAACCATCATTACGCACACCTGCTCCACATCGTCATGCACACCTGGACTTCATTAGTACCTTGATTACTACTCCTTTATTTAGCCCTCAGTAGCCTCAGTCTTCAGGCAGTATTAGTTTTGTTTTCATGCCCAGTACGCTTCTCTTGTTTTGTATATCTTCATGTTCTTTGTTATTAAACTCACCAACTGCACTTGCTTCCTGACTCCCTGTGTCTTTGTTGCAGATTCACAGATATATGCTTAGAAAAAGAACAGGAACTTTGCATTAATATGAACAGCGTATACTGAAATATGAAAATACTGCATGTCATGTCTCAAAATCGATATATATCTTACCCTGTTGTTTTATGTCCACCGGATTTGAGAAGAAAGATGACGAGTTAAATGTAAAAGTAACGACCGAAGATGTCACACCCGTTTCCCAATACACCATGCAGTGCACTCGTTACAATGTGAAACGCAAATGTGTCGTTACAGGAGCCCATGCTGAAGATGATTCCAGAATATAGGCTAAAGAGCTCCCTGTACCTCTTAAATTCATTATGGCTATTCAAAGTAATCTTTAAAAATATATATAATGTACACAGTAGTTTTCCCATCAAGAGAAGAAATGTTCTGTAGCATATTATGTCTAACAGCTTGGATGTCATCAGGCTTTGGACAAGTCATGATGAGGTTAAATGATGTCCTCTGTTTCACTCGCTCCTCTCGGTCACTCCTCTGTCTCTCCTGTCCTCTCTTCTCTCCTCTGTCACTCCTCTCCTCTGTCTCTCCTCTACAGTACGTGGACATTGCGACCCTCCTGATCAACTTCAACACGTGTGAACACCACAGATAAGTGACCCTTCACCCCTCTCAACTAGGCGGCTCAGAAGGGCCGTACTCCGCTGTGTACTCTACTGCTGGCCTACAGAGCTGACCCTACCATGAAGAAGCAGGAGGGACAGATCGCACTTGACCTGGCCATGGTACGCATCCTTCCTCTGCTAGTGTTAACAGTAGATAGCGTGAAGCTGTCAAAGGAAATGTTACCATCAGTATTCTCTGATGATTCGTGCTTTTTGCAAAAAATGTTAGACATGGTGAATGTATGCATGCATTTTATCTTTCTAGTTGTGTCTGACTTACAATGAGGTACTCTGCTCACTATAATTCCCATCCAATATATTTTTACACACATGCTTGAGGAAACCCCTTATCACCCAGTAACTCTCCCTCTGACCATATTCTCCTCCTTCCTCAGGCTGTTGATATATGTGTCTTGTTGATGGACACAATGCCGCCAGCCACAGAGAAAAGGGCTCACCAGCTCAGATCATCAAACTTTTGTCTTTGGAGGGGACAAATGACAATGCTCAATCGGCGCTTCATTAAGCCCATTTGCCACTCAGCCGAACAAACTAATCCTTTAGCTATTGTATTTTAACATTTTGTGTGTATTTCTTAGAAGCTGGCAGGTTAATGGGGCACTGTTCTGAGGTGCAAACAGTTTCATTGTGTTTAATATCTGTGTTTAATATCAGTTATTACATATGCAAAGATTAGCTGTGGAATTTTCCACTCTATTAGGATATTGATTTCTAACTCTCTGACAAATCTCTAATCATATCCTGTAGTCGTGTCCCTCAGGGCTACAATGTTAAATGTTAATGCGCTTTGTAGCCCAAAGGCCAGGGGGTCGCTTGAATTCAAGCTGTCCGCCAGTGATACGCAGTTGTCATCATGGAAATGACTTAGGTGCCATAAAATTGTATTCACCACATGCTTCGTAAACGACAGGTTTGGACTAGCAGCGAAATGCTTACTTACGGGCTCTTCCCAACAATGCAGAGAGTACTGGTAGGCTTTGGCTAAATGGAATAGCAGCATAAAGGCTAGATTCCAACCAATATGGGAATTGTGGTTCTGATAATGATACCGGTTTAAGTGGGCCAAAAGTCACCACCTTTCTTCTTCCTTCATTATCGTTGTGATCGCCAAGATCGGCATTATCCGTGGGAGAAGCAATGGGCTGTTCCTGCTTCTTCTCTGCCTCAGCGTCCAGTGAACTCTTAGAGGGTGTGTTTATTTACAGGTTAGTTTTTTCTGTGTTATTTCTTACATTATTAGCCCAGAACGTTATTACATACAGCCGGAAATAACTTTTGGATATCAGAGCGGCGGAAACTCACCAGCATTACAACCAGGAATACGAATTTTCCCGAATTGGATCCTTTGTTCGTACCCCCCAGGGCAATTGAACTTATCCCAGAGGCTGCTCCAAGACTCTGGACAATAAAGTAGACGAGCTCAAGGCGAGGCTCTCCTTCCAGAGTGACATCAGGGACTGTAATATACTCTGTTTCACGGAATCATGGCTTTCTCCGGATATATTGTCCCCGTCCATATAGCCAGCTGGGTTCTCAGTACATCGCGCAGAGAGGAATAAAGAACTTTCCAGGAAGAAGAAAGGTGGTGGTGTAGGTTTCATGATTAACTACTCATGGTGTGATTGTGATAATGTACAGAAATTCAAGTCCTTTTGTTCACCCAATCTAGAATACCTAACAATCAAATGCAGACCGTATTACCTCCCAAGACAATTTTCTTTGGTAATATTACAGCCGTGTATATTCCCCCTCAAGCCAATACCACGACGGCCATCAAGGAACTTGTCACGGTTTCGGCCGAGGCTGCCTCTCTCCCGTGTTCGGGCAGGCTTCGGCGTTCGTTGTCTCCGGAATACTAGCTGCCACCGTTGTATGTTTCATGTTCGTTTGCTTTTGTCTGAGTGTTGTCACACCTGTTTTCATTTAGTGTCATTAGTGTCCTATTTAGTTCTCGTTGTGTTTGTCAGGTGTTGTGTGTTATTGATTTTTGTCAGACGTGTATTTCGCTCGGTTGAGCTTCTCTCCACTGCGCTGGAGTTATTACGCACCTGTTTGGTGCGCTGTTTGTTTCATTTTCGCCTTCGTGCGTATTTCGCCTTCGGGCAAGTGTTGTCCGTTTGCCGTGTTTTGGCATTAATACAAGTCTGTTGGATTATCCGTCTGCGTCCTGCGTTTGATTCCGCCACTGCACCCACAGCACGCGTTGACAGAATAACACACCACTATGGAATCAGCAGGAGCCGCAGCAGCCCAGGCGACTCTGGAGGACAGGGTCCGGGAGCAAGGTGACCAGATCCTGCAGATGGGGACCGCACTGCAGGAGGTGATCACCACCCTCCGAGGCTGGGGGACGCCTCCACCGCCACCCTCCGTGCCAGCACCATCGGCCAGTCAGCCTATTCCCGCATCAGAACCCCGAGGAGTCCGACTCTCGCTCCCGAGGGCTTACGATGGGACCGCGGCCGGGTGCCAGGGTTTCCTTCTCCAGGTGGAGCTGTACCTGGCCACCGTGCACCCGGCGCCCTCGGGACATGAGAGCGTGTCCGCCCTGATCTCCTGCCTGTCCGGGAAGGCGTTGGAATGGGCCAACGCGGAGTGGAGGAGGATCGACGTGGACACCATAACGCACAACGAGTTCTCCCGCTGCTTCAAGGCGGTGTTTGACCATCCCCCGGAGGGGAAAGCGGCGGGGGAGCGTCTGGTCTTCCTCCGGCAGGGGAAGAGGAGTGCTCAGGAGTTCGCCCTCGAATTCCGTACTCTAGCGGCAGATGCAGGGTGGAGTGATCGGGCCCTCGTCGATCACTACAGGTGTAGTCTACGAGAGGACGTCCGTCAGGAGCTGGCCTGTAGGGACACCAGCCTCACGTTCGACCAGTTGGTCGACATGTCCATCAGGCTGGATAACCTGCTAGCTACCCGCGGACGTTCCGAGGGGGGTCCGTCCATTTCACCCTCCAGCGCTTCCGAGCCGTGCCCCATGGAGCTCGGGGCGCTGGCGCTAGAGAGAGGAGGGGTCGGCTTACTAGGGGGTCCATCCCCTGCACCAACTGTGGTCGGGGAGGACACACCGCGGCTAGGTGCTGGGGATGGCCTCCTAGGGGAGAGGACGACAGGTCCCGCACTGGGGATTCCCTCCAGGTGAGTAGGCGCCCCACTCACCCAGAGCTCTCTGTTGCACATTTTTGTATGCCTGTGCGTTTTCCACAGGTAGCACCTCATTCCCAGCATAAGGCGCTGGTAGATTCAGGCGCGGCTGGGAATTTTATTGATAAGAAGTTTTGTTTAGCTTTAGGGATTCCCCTTCTTCCTGTTGATGTTCCTTTCCCCGTTCATGCCCTAGATAGCCGTCCGTTGGGTGCGGGCTTGATCAGGGAGGTCACTGCGCCACTTAGGATGTGTGCGCAGGGGGGTCATAAGGAGATGATTCAGCTATTTCTGATTGACTCTCCTGCGTATCCGGTGGTGCTGGGCATGCCCTGGTTGAGTACCCATAACCCATCCATTTCGTGGCAGGAGAGGGCTCTGATGGAGTGGTCTGCTCAGTGTGTGGGTAGATGTTTAGGCGTTTCCGTAGGGGCTACCTCGGTGGAGAGTCCAAACCAGGTCCCCGCGTTGCACGTTCCCCCTGAGTATGGGGATTTGGCTATTGCGTTTAGTAAGTCGAGGGCGACGCAGTTGCCGCCCCATAGGCAGGGAGATTGTGCGATAGACCTCCAGGCAGGAGCTGCGCTCCCACGGAGCCATGTGTATCCTCTGTCTCAAGAGGAGAAGAAAGCTATGGAGACTTACATAGACGAATCTCTGAGACAAGGATACATACGGCCTTCCACTTCCCCTGCGTCCTCGAGTTTCTTTTTTGTGAAGAAAAAGGATGGTGGTTTGCGCCCATGCATCGATTACCGTGGTCTCAATCAGATTACGGTGAAGTACAGTTATCCACTCCCGCTGATTGCGACCATGACTGAGTCGTTGCATGGGGCGCGTTTCTTCACTAAATTAGATCTCAGGAGCGCGTACAACTTGGTGCGCATCAGGGAGGGCGATGAATGGAAGACAGCCTTTAGTACCACCTCGGGCCATTACGAGTATCTGGTCATGCCATACGGGTTGATGAACGCTCCGTCAGTTTTCCAATCATTCGTGGATGAGATCTTCAGGGACATGCAGGGGCAGGGGGTGGTTGTGTACATTGATGACATTCTCGTGTACTCGCCTACCCGTGTCGAGCATGTGGCCCTGGTGCGTAGAGTGTTGCGGAGGCTGGTGGAGCACGACCTGTATGTGAAGGCAGAGAAGTGTCTGTTTTTCCAGGAGTCGGTCTCCTTTTTTGGGGTATCAGTTGTCTGCGTCAGGGGTGAAGATGGAGGTAGACCGGGTGTTGGCCGTGCGTAATTGGCAAACACCAACCACTGTGAAGGAGGTGCAGCAGTTTTTGGGGTTTGCGAATTACTACCGGAGGTTTATCCGGGGGTTTTGGACAGGTGGCAGCTCCCATCACGTCTCTTTTGAAGGGGGTCCGGTGCGTCTGCAGTGGTCGGCCGAGGCGGACAGGGCGTTTGGGAGGCTGAAGGACCTGTTTACCTCGGCCCCGGTGCTGGCGCATCCGGATCCCTCTTTGCCGTTCCAGGTAGAGGTGGACGCGTCAGAGGCCGGTCTAGGAGCCGTGCTTTCACAACGGTCTGGCTCGCCACCTAAACTCCGCCCCTGTGCCTTTTATTCTAAGAAGCTCAGTCCGGCGGAGCGGAACTATGACGTAGGGGACAGGGAGCTGTTAGCCGTGGTACAGGCCCTAAAGGTGTGGAGGCACTGGCTTCAGGGGGCTCAACACCCTTTCCTCATTTTGACGGACCACCGTAACCTGGAGTACATCCGGGCAGCGAGGAGGCTGAACCCTCGCCAGGCAAGATGGAATATGTTCTTGACCAGGTTTACTTTTAAGATCACGTACATCCCTGGGTCACAGAACGGTAAGGCAGATGCGCTGTCTCGGCGGTATGACACGGAGGAGAGGTCCGTGGAGCCCACTCCCATACTGCCGGAGTCGTGTCTGGTGGCACCGGTAGTGTGGGAGGTCGATGCTGAACTCGAGCGGGCGTTACGCACCGACCCTAGTCCACCACAGTGCCCGGAGGGTCGGAAGTACGTTCCGCTCGAGGTTCGGGATCGATTGATCTATTGGGCTCACACGTCACCCTCCTCTGGACATCCGGGTATCGGCCGGACAGTGCACTGTCTTAGTGCCAAGTACTGGTGGCCCACGTTGGCAAGGGATGTGAGGGTTTATGTTTCCTCCTGCTCGGTGTGCGCCCAGTGTAAGGCGCCTAGACATCTGCCTAGGGGTAAGTTACTACCCTGCCCGTGCCACAACGACCATGGTCCCACCTCTCGGTGGATTTCCTTACTGACCTTCCTCCTTCACAGGGGAATACCACTATACTGGTCGTTGTGGACCGGTTTTCTAAGGCCTGTCGTTTGCTCCCCATGCCGGGCCTTCCTACCGCCCTGCAAACTGCCGAAGCCCTATTCACCCATTTGTTCCGGCACTACGGGGTACCCGAGGATATTGTGTCTGATCGGGGTCCCCAATTTACCTCCAGAGTCTGGAGGGCCTTTATGGAGCGGTTGGGGGTCTCAGTGAGCCTCACCTCGGGTTACCACCCGGAGAGTAATGGGCAGGTGGAACGTGTAAACCAGGATGTGGGCAGGTTTCTTAGAACATACTGCCAGGACCGGCCGGAGGAGTGGGCAAGGTCGTTCCCTGGGCCGAAATGGCCCAGAATTCCCTACGCCATTCCTCCACTAACCTAACCCCTTTCCAATGTGTGTTAGGTTACCAGCCGGTTCTGGCACCCTGGCAGCAGAGCCAGATCGAGGCTCCTGCGGTGGATGAGTGGGCGAGGCGCTCGGAGGAGACATGGAACGCTGCACACGTCCACCTGCAGCGGGCCCTCCGACGTCATAAGGCGAGCGCCGATCTCCACCGCAGTGAGGGACCGGTGTACGCACCTGGTGATCGAGTCTGGCTCTCTACCAGAAACCTGCCCCTCCGCCTGCCCTGTCGGAAACTGGGTCGGCGGTTTGTAGGGCCATTTAAAGTCCTGGGAAGGTTGAACGAGGTTTGTTATAAATTACAGCTACCTGTTGAATATAAAAGTATTAACCCCTCGTTCCATGTGTCCCTTCTCAGGCCGGTGGTAGCTGGCCCACTCCAAGAAAGTGAGATCAGGGAGACTCCTCCGCCCCCATTGGACATCGAGGGGCACCGGCGTACTCCGTGAGGTCCATCTTGGATTCGAGACGTCGGATGGGGGGTCTCCAGTATCTAGTGGAGTGGGAGGGGTACGGTCCGGAGGAGCGGTGCTGGGTGCCGAGGAGAGACATTTTGGACCCGTCTCTCCTGACGGAATTCCATCGTGGGCACCCGACGCACCCTGCTCCGCGTCCTCCGGGTCGTCCCCGAGGCCGGAGTCGGCGCACGTCTGGAGCCGCGCGTCAAGGGGGGGGTACTGTCACGGTTTCGGCCGAGGCTGCCTCTCTCCCGTGTTCGGGCAGGCTTCGGCGTTCGTTGTCTCCGGAATACTAGCTGCCACCGTTGTATGTTTCATGTTCGTTTGCTTTTGTCTGAGTGTTGTCACACCTGTTTTCATTTAGTGTCATTAGTGTCCTATTTAGTTCTCGTTGTGTTTGTCAGGTGTTGTGTGTTATTGATTTTTGTCAGACGTGTATTTCGCTCGGTTGAGCTTCTCTCCACTGCGCTGGAGTTATTACGCACCTGTTTGGTGCGCTGTTTGTTTCATTTTCGCCTTCGTGCGTATTTCGCCTTCGGGCAAGTGTTGTCCGTTTGCCGTGTTTTGGCATTAATACAAGTCTGTTGGATTATCCGTCTGCGTCCTGCGTTTGATTCCGCCACTGCACCCACAGCACGTTTTGACAGAACTACACTGGACTTTATGCAAACTGGAAACCACATATCCTGAGGCCGCATTTATATATATATTTATTGTAGCTGGGGATTTTTTACAAAGCAAATTTGATGAAAACGCTACCGAAGTTCTATCAACACACTGACTGTAGTAGTCGCGCTGGAAAAACGCTCGACCACTGCTACTCCCCCTTCTGGTATGCCTACAAGGCCCTCCCTCGTCCTCCCTTCGGCAAATCAGATCACGACTCCATTTTGCTCCTCCCTTTCTGGTCTGACCAATCGGAATCCATGCTTCAAGATTGTTTTGATCACGCGAGAACAGCATTGACGTATACACGGACACGGTGACTGAGTTCATCAAGAAGTGTATAGAGAATGTTGTTCCCACTGTGACTATTAAAACCTATCCAAACCAGAAACCATGGATAACTGAAAGCCACCGCATTTAACCATGGTAAGGTGACTGGGAATATGGTCGAATACAATCAGTGTAGTTATTCCCTCCGTAAGGCAATCAAACAGGCAAAACATCAGTATAGAGACAAAGTGGAGTCTCAATTCAACACGACACGTATGTGGCAGGTTCTACAGACAATAACAGTTTACAATGGGAAAACCAGCCACGTCGCAGACATCAACGTCTTGCTCCCAAACAAGTTGAACACCTTCTTTGCCCGCTTTGAGGATAACACAGTGCCACCGACGCGGCCTGTTGTGGAAATTCATCACTATACTTTATTAACAATCAAAGTTCTTACAGAGTTTTTGTTAAATCAAGATTTACTTTATTGAATTTCAATAAAAGGAAGCTGGTCTGCAGAGTAGCCTCATTCAACACCATAGTACCCTCCAAGCTCATCATTAAGCTCAGGGCCCTGGGTCTGAACTCCGCCCTGTGCAACTAGGTCCTGGACTTCCTGACGGGCCGCCCCCAGGTGGTGAAGGTAGGAAACAACACCTCCATTTCGCTGATCCTCAACACAGGGGCCACACAAGGGTGCGTGCTCACCCCCTTGTGTACTCCCTGTTCACCCATGACTGCGTGGCCACGCAAGCCTCCAACTCAATCATTTGCAGACGACATAACAGTAGTAGGCCTGATTACCAACAATGATGAGACAGCCTACAGGGAGGAGGTGAGGGGCCTGGCAGAGTGGTGCCAGGAAAATAACCTCTCCTTCAATGTCAACAAAACAAAGGAGCTGATCGTGGACTTCAGGAAACAGCAGAGGGAGCACGCCTCTATCCACATCGATGAGACCGCAGTGGAGAAGGTGGAAAGCTTCTAGTTCCTCGGCGTACACATCACTGACAATCTGAAATGGTCCCCCCACACAGACAGTGTGGTGAAGAAGGCGCAACAGCGCCTCTTCAACCTCAGGAGACTGAAGAAATTTGGCTTGGCCCCTAAGACCGTCACACATTTTTACAGATGCACAATTGAGAGCATCCTGTCAGGCTGTATCATCGCCTGGTACGGCAACTGCACCGCCCGCAACCGCAGGGCTCTCCAGTGGATGGTGCGGTCTTCCCAACGCATCACCGGGGGCACACTGCCTGCCCTCCAGGACACCTACAGCACCCGATGTCACAGGAAGGCCAAAAATATCATCAAGGACATCAACCACCCGAGCCACGGCCTGTTCACTCAGCTACCATCCAGAAGGCAAGGTCAGTACATGTGCATCAAAGCTGGGACTGAGAGACTGAAAAACAGCTTATTTCTCAAGGCCATCAGACTGTTAAATAGACATCACTAGCTGGCTACCACCCGGTTACTCAACCCAGCACCTTAGAGGCTGCTGCCCCATATACATAGACATGGAATCACTGGTCACTTTAATAATGGAACACTAGTCACTTTAATAATGCTTTACTCATTTCAGTGCATCCACATTTTGTTACGTTACAGCTTATTCTAAAATTGATTTTTTTTTATCCCTTGTCAATCTACACACAATACCCCATAATGACAAAGTGAAAACAGCAAATGTATTAAAAACAGAAGCATCTTATTTACATAAGTATTCAGACCCCTTGCTATGATACTCGATATTGAGCTCAGGTGCAGCCTGTTTCCATTGATCATCCTTGAGATGTTTCTACAACTTGATTGGAGTCCACCTGTGGTAAATTCAATTGATTGGACATGATTTGGAAAGGCACACACCTGTCCATATAATGTCCCACAGTAGACAGTGCAAGTCAGAGCAAAAACCAAGCCATGAGGTCGACGGAATTGTCTGTAGAGCTTTGAGACAGGATTGTGTTGAGGCACAGATCTGGGGAAGGGTACCAAAACATTTATGCTGCATTGAAGGTCCCCAAGGACACAGGGGCCTCCATCATTCTTAAATAGAAGAAGTTTGGAACCAACAAGACTCTTCCTAGAGCTGGCCGCTCAGCCAAACTCAGCAATCGGGGGAGAAGGGCCTTGGTCAGGGAGGTGACCAAGAACCCGATGGTCACTCTGACAGAGCTCTAGAGTCTCTCTGTGGAGATGGGATAACCTTCCAGAAGGACAACCATCTCTGCAGCACTCCACCAATCAGGCCTTTATGGTAGAGTGGCCTTATTTCTGCCATCTTTCATGCCATCAAGTGTTGAATATAGTCAAAGTGTTTATTTTTAAGGATTTGTTTTTTACTGTTCATAATCACACTTAAATGTAAATTAATTTATACATTAAAATATATTTATAGATTATTATTCCGTATGATAATTTGTTATTTATTGCAAACAACAACAGCAGTTGCTGTTTGAAAAATAATACATATCGTGACAATCTCTTTTGAAACAATCAAGCTTGAGTGTTTTTTTTGTTAAATCTCATACCTCTCAATGGAATTTGAATAAAATGGAATGGAATTTCTGAATGCTCTTATTTCACTTTTTATTTTTTGACTGAAGTAAACTTTAAAAGCTCTTAACTTGGGTTCTGGTAAAGATATCTTAGTGATTTAAACAGATCTGGATTGGGGACAGTTTGTCGTTTTCGGAAGTATGAGTTGGACAATAGCAGCAACACATATTACCAGAAATTCTCACGTGGTCCATTACATGACTATCTAACATTATTTGTCTATATCAGCCAAAAATAGATCAACTTTTGTTTGAAATGCTATTTTGCAGTATTCAATGGTGCTAGAGCTCAGTGTAGCTGGCTGGAGAGAGCCAGAGTTGGAGCAAGATAGCAGGACATTGGTGCGCATTAAACACATTTTCAATATGCCTATACATTTCTTATTACAGCAAAAAATTTAAAATACAAAGGCAACAGATGTCTATATGGTCACAGTGATCAGCTCTCCTGTCACGATCGTCGTTACAGGAAGCGGACCAAGGCGCAGCGTGTTGAGCGAACATGATGACTTTATTGTACAAACGCACAAAAACCAAAACAAAAGACGACTCGTGAAGTCCACAGTAACAATGACCGTAAAGGAACAAAAACCCACAAACACAAAGTGAAACACAGACAGTTAAATATGGCTCCCAATCAGAGACAACCAGCACACAGCTGACACTCGTTGCCTCTGATTGGGAGTCATTCATTCAAACATAGAAATGAACCCAACAGAAATACCAACATAGAAATACACCCAGTGAATGAACACACCCTGGCTCAACATACAGAGTCCCGGAGCCAGAGCGTGACAGTACCCCCCCCCCTAAAGGCGCGGACTGCGACCGCGCCTCAATAAGGGCTAAACAAGGGAGGGCTGGGTGGGCATACCTCCTCGGCGGCGGCTCTGGCTCCGGCCTTGACCACCACCCCTCCATAATACCCCCGTAGCGCCCCTGGTCCGGTCTGACCCCGCTGGCTGGATCTGGACTGGTCATTGACGGAGCGGATTGCTTACGCTCTGTTGTGGAGCAGCTGACCGGTCTTACCAGGCTGACGACTCGCACCCCTGGCTTGGTGCGAGTAGCAGGAACGGGCTGAACCAGGCTGACGACTCGCACCCCTGGCTTGGTGCGAGTAGCAGGAACGGGCTGGGCTGGGCTGACGACGCACCCCGTAGACTTGGTGCGTGGAGCAGGAACAGGCCGGGCTGGGCTGGCGACGCACCCCGTAGGCTTGGTGCGTGGAGCAGGAACAGGCCGGGCTGGCGACGCACACCGTAGGCTTAGTGCGAGGAGCAGGAACAGCCCGGGCAGGGCTGGCGACGCACCCCGTAGACTTGGTGCGTGGAGCAGGAACAGGCCGGGCAGGGCTGTCGACGCACACCGTAGACTTGGTGCGTGGAGCAGGAACAGGCCGGGCAGGGCTGTCGACGCACACCGTAGACTTGGTGCGTGGAGCAGGAACAGGCCGGGCAGGGCTGTCGACGCACACCGTAGGCTTGGTGCGTGGAGCAGGGACAGGCCAGACTGGGCTATGGAGACGGATAGGAGACCTGGAGTGAAGAGCTGCCACAACCCGTCCTGGCTGAATGCCTACCTTCACACACTCTGTGTGAGGCATCAGCACAGGACGTACAGGGCTGTGTACCCGTACTGGCATAACAGCACGTGATACTGGCGCAGGATATCCGGGACCGAGGAGAGGCACTGGACTTCCCGAGCGCTGAGCCGGCACACTCCGTCCTGGCTGCATGCCCACCTTCGCACAACACGTGCGGGGTGCTCGCACAGGACGTACCGGACTATGCCGGACCACTCGTGGCACAGTGCGCAGCTCCGCATACCGCGGAACCTGCCCAGTCTCATGCTGCCATGCCTGAGTACGGGGAGTTGGCTCTGCTCTCCATCCAGGCTCCGCCAACCTGCCTTCTGGCCCCCAAAACCCGGTGGCCTTCTCTCCTCTTCTCCTATTTCGCCCTGTGGCAGCCTCCTGCTGCCCAGTCGCCCATGCCGTGTGCCCCCCCCTAAAAAATTCTTGGGGGCGCCTCTCGTCCGTCCGACGATGGCACTGCTGACGCCGCTGCTCCTCTCCTGCCTGGGTCTCCCCCTTCATCGCCCTCCGGTACCGGACGGCCTCCTCCTCGGTAATCTGCCCCCAACCGAGGAGGACATCCACCAGAGTCACCTCCTGCGTGTGTTCCTGGACACGCTGCTTGGTCGTTGTATGGTGGGTTTTTCTGTCACGATCGTCGTTACAGGAAGCGGACCAAGGCGCAGCGTGTTGAGCGAACATGATGACTTTATTGTACAAACGCACAAAAACCAAAACAAAAGACGACTCGTGAAGTCCACAGTAACAATGACCGTAAAGGAACAAAAACCCACAAACACAAAGTGAAACACAGACAGTTAAATATGGCTCCCAATCAGAGACAACCAGCACACAGCTGACACTCGTTGCCTCTGATTGGGAGTCATTCATTCAAACATAGAAATGAACCCAACAGAAATACCAACATAGAAATACACCCAATTAATGAACACACCCTGGCTCAACATACAGAGTCCCGGAGCCAGAGTGTGACATCTCCAAGCAGCTGTGTGAACTTGGTCTAATGTGTTTGGATCTTATGCAATCAATCAGATCTCTGTTTGCAACCCTGATAACTGGATTTATGCAGCAACTAAAAAAATTGGTTTCCATTGATGTAGTCCTACTTAGCCTTTGTCTATAGCCCAATATTAGACATCTTATTAATTTTCATGAATGAAATAATGAATAAGAGGTTAATATTGGGCTACTCTTTATCCTGCCTTCGTTGGGCAAAATCATCCCTCTGTCACATTCCTCTTTTGCAATTGTATTCCAAAATGTTCGCATATAGCCTGTCTGCCAATTTTCCCTTGACTTGCAAAGCTGCAAACATCGGTAGCCTAACAATAACGATAGTACACAGTACACCTGTCAACGTATTCCACTGCACACTGTATAGTGTTTACAGACCATTCATGAACTGTATAGCCATTCAAGAAAAAACACAATTTGGCCTGCACATCTTTTTGTCAGCGTGTCAAAGTTAATCATTGCATGCCTGATTGCTCAAGATATTTGCAAGTCATTTCACATTTTCTAATTCTGTCAACTCGTTTGGATCTTAGGAACAAATTTACTGGGGGGGGGACAGGTTGTCCAAAATAGGGGAGGGTTGTCAAACGTTTTTGCTTTGGGGAGGGTAGTGCGTTTTTTTTCCCTGATTTACATTAGCTCTTCTGCTCGTATTTTCCTTATACACAATGGCTTTACTTAATTTTGTTATTACCCTAATAATGTTTAGAAACGTTTGTGAAGGTTTGGTATGGTGTGGCTATTATTAACCTTTAGCTACTGCAGGTCTATGATACAGTATGAAGGCAGTGCGCCCCGGGGCTCCAATTGACTCCGACAGTTGAATTTGAGGTGAGGAGGACTGTTCCAGGCCTACCAGAGTTACTCCGATAATCTAACTATCCTTTTACAAAATATTCTGATCGAAAATTAACGAATTAGCTTCCTTCTGTACGTCTATAACTGTATAGCAGACGCAGTAGGCATCTGACATAAATAAATGCATGTCGGTGTCGTAGTATGCCACCGGCATATCTCTATCTCTCTCTATCTCTTTGGGGTTAGGCCTAAGCTTCTCTTCCTTTATATAGGCTGTATATAGTGTATATGTTTTAAAATGTTAATATCATACAGTGGACATCTAAGCCTATAGGCCTATGCATGCAATGCCCTGATACATTTAGTGATCAAATCTCTGACAGCTGAACCGTGAGGTGGACAATTACTGTTTTAGGAAAGTAGCCTAAAAACCAATAAAATAATTGGCTATAAAGTTTTGCATATGCTGCACATCGAAACACAAGGAATAGTGTTTTTGTAATAGGCTGTTTTTAAGGACACGTAAATGTGGCTCATTTGGCCATGATCCCTCGTTTATTGTTGGTGCTGGCTGCGCCAGGTTGGCTCTCAATGCATATGGATGTCCGGGGAATTTCTCAAATGTTCGGTAAATTAAAATCTTCCCTGTCATGTTGTCTGGCACCAAATTTTCTAAAGCAAACTCTGAAATGGCATATTGTTTTTAGAAGATGTTATAATATTTGCATGAATATCTGTCACCAATTGAATGGAAACCTAGCTAGTGCGCTAGTCCAGTGTCTTTTCTTTTTATTGGCCAGTCTGAGATATGGCTTTTTCTTTGCAACTCTGCTTAGAAGGTCAGCATCCCGGAGTCGCCTCTTCACTGTTGACGTTGAGACTGGTGTTTTGCGGGTACTATTTAATGAAGCTGCCAGTTGAGGACCTGTGAGGCATCTGTTTCTCAAACTAGATACTAATGTATTTGTCCTCTTGCTCAGCATTCTCTAGCATACTGCTAAAGCAACACTTGAGTGGTTTAAGGGGAAACATTTAAAAGTCTTTGAATGGCCTAGTCAAAGCCCAGCCCTCAATCCAATTGAGAATCTGTGGTATGACTTAAAGATTGCTGTACACAAGCGGAACCCATCCAACTTGAAGGAGCTGGAGCAGTTTTGCCTTGAAGAATGGGCAAAAATCCCAGTGGCTAGATGTGCCAAGCTTATAGAGACATACCCAAAGAGACTTGCAGCTGTAATTGCTGCAAAAGGTGGCTCTACAAAGTATTGACTTTTTTGGGGGGGGTGAATAGTTATGCACGCTCAAGTTTTTGGTATTTTTGCCTTATTTCTTGTTTGTTTCACAATAAAAAATATTTTGCATCTTCAAAGTGGTAGGCATGTTGTGTAAATCAAATGATACAAACCCCCCAAAAATCAATTTTACTTCCAGGTTGTAAGGCAACAAAATAGGAAAAATGCCAATGGGGGTGAATACTTTCGCAAGCTACTGTAAGTTCAAGGTCAGAATACACATAGAGAGAAAAGCACATACAAATTGAATTAAGTTCCATTTACGCGAGTTTAACTCCGTGTCTCTCTACCACTCTCTCTTTTAATCTCGCTCTCTCTTTCTCTCTCTAGTGGACTAAACGGAATGCTATTTTTATGAAAGCATTGTCACTGATTTCAGCTTAGAAACAAACAGCCAACATTTGGATAACAACACACAAACAGACACTATCAAATTTTCCTAAGCAAACAAATTCTTAGTTTTCTCAATGTTTATGTTTGTGTGTTGTAGTGTTCTCCCCATGAGCCAAGGCTACAGAGGAATAATTGGATTTAGATTTGTGTTAGGATAGGAACACACACACACAGAGGGACATTTCCTGGAAGCTCTGGAAGATTATGACATGAAGAAATTGCAGTGAAATAGGTTGGTTAGTAATCTGATTTGGGGAAGGCCATAACAATAGATGCTAGATGTTTATGCTATACAGTTCTGCCTGTGTGCTTTGAACATTGGTTCAATGCAATTTTGTTGAGATAACGTGGAAACAACGTTGATTCAACCAGTGTGTGCCCAGTGGGACACAAACACACACACACAAACACCCCAGCTAGCACATTTGGTTCCTTGGAAGTTGTGGGAACGTATGATTTTGGTTTCACATTGGTTGTGGGAATGAAGCCATACGTTTCCTGACCGGTTTTCTTAAAACTTTCTGAGAACAGAAGTGAAAATTTTGCCTGTTCTGGGAATGTTGATTTTTAGGTTCTGATAATGTTTTAATCTGGTTCCTTGACAGTTTTCCTGTAAGGTTTCACTAATGCTCTGAGAACGGAAATGATAGGTTTCAATAACTTCCTTAAACCTTTCACTGACTGTTTCAGTAAGTCTTTTAATAACACTGCTAGCTTATTTGGGGTTTAACATTTTTGAAATCCAAGCACAGATAGGACACATTCCTTAGGCATTTATCATGCAAACACATTTCTATCTTATTGTGACACGTCATCAGTGAGATTCAAACCTATAATCTTCTGTTATCTACCCATTGAATTAGTCCATTGCGCCACCAGGATGAAGCTAGCATGCCATCTTTTCTTTACACACACAAAGCTGTTAATTTTGGTCTGTTCAAACAGACCCCATTTCAAAGGAAACAAGCACTCATTAACATCAGGTGGGCCAATTAGTGGACCAACCATCCTGAAAAACATTCCCTAAAACAAAATTTGCATAAAGAAAACACACACAAAAAAGCAGTCCTGAACACACTTAACAAGATAGAGCATAGAGAGATTTGTTGATGCTGAGAACGGAATGTATATGTTTTTAAATAACATTCTTAGAACGTTACTAAAGTTTTCTTGTGGTTTTTATGGAAAGTTTTGTTAATGTTCTCGTAAACAATTTGAGAACATGCCTTTAAATAGAACCATGAGGAAACCTGTAGGAAACGTTAAGCTGAAGTACTGAAATTCCCACAGAAGAACATTGTTTCTTAATGTTCTTGGAACACTTTGAGAACCTTCCCAATGTCAAATTAGTTGGAGAACGTTCCCAGAATATTACAAAAATGTAAATTAAATGTTACCATTCTGTTAAAGTAATGACATTTGTGCTAAGAATGTTCCAAAGCCAAGCAACTATCCTGCACCATTCCCAGAAAGTTGTGGGAAAGTTGTATGCAAAATAATACAACATAGGAAAACAGTGTTGTGTTCGAGACCACCTAAAGTGAGACCGATTCAAGACCAAGACTGGAGCAAATCGAGTCTGAGTCAAGACCAAGACCAGATGATTGCTCCAGATGATTGCTCCAGATAAAGACTATTTCCTCATTGTCATTCAGAAACCCTCAGACTGAGAGGATCACCTCCACCATCTCTTTGCTGTATTTGTTTCTTGACCGCGTCAAGACCGAGACCAGAAAAATGCGAGTCCAATTCAAGACCATGATTGTAATTTTGTCAAATCACCACCATAATAGTTCAAAATGGATTCTTTAGACATTCAGAATAGTTAACAAATGCATGCTGAGGGAAAGTAGAGCCACTCTCCAAATTATTACTAACCCAAACACAGAGAAGGGCTAAGGATATATAAAATAATGATTATAATAATATAATAATAACAATAATTATATTATTATTTACAATGATGTTCTGATTTAATCTCTTCAATTTTTTGTTGGAAAGGGAAGGGTTAACACAAAATGTTGGAGTGACAGTGGAATCAACCAATCACATTTTGACTTGTGATGGGGTGGGACCGTTTTTACAAAAAAATGTATGGAAAACTTCTGCCTTCTCAAAGGCCAACAGGTCACTGCGCAATAACAAGCAGTAGTTTTCCCACAGTCTAGCTAGCTAGCTTTTTATTGCAGCACGCTTGCTGTTAGCCATCTCTTTGAAATGACTTATGTGTGTGAAACATTGCCACCACCATGCTTCACCGTAGGGATGGTGCCAGGTTCCTCCAGATGTGACGCTTGGCATTCAGGCCAAAGAGTTCAATCTTGGTTTCATCAGACCAGAGAATCCTGTTTATCATGGTCTGAGAGTCCTTTAGGTGCCTTTTGGTAAACTCCAAGTGGGCTGTCATGTGCCTTTTACTGAGGAGTGGCTTCCGTCTGGCCACTCTACCATAAAGGCCTGATTGGTGGAGTGCAGCAGAGATGGTTGTCTATCTGGAACGTTCTCCCATCTCCACAGAGGAACTCTTAAGCTCTATCAGAGTGACCATCGGGTTCTTGGTCACCTCCCTGACCAAGGCCCTTCTCCCCCGATTGCTCAGTTTGGCCGGGAGCCCAGCTCTAGGAAGAGTCTTGGTGGTTCCAAACTTGGTGGTTCCATTTCAGAATGATGGAGGCCACTGTGTTCTTGGGGACCTTCAATGCTGCAAAATAAAATTGGTACCCTTCCCCAGCTGGATGAGAGAATGCCAGTAGTGTGCAAAGCAGTCATCAAGGCAAAAGGTGGCTACTTTGAAGAATCTCAAATATAAAATATAATTTGATTTGTTTAACACTTTGTTGGTTACTACATGATTCCATATGTGTTATTTCATTGTTTTGCCATCTTCACTATTATTCTACAATTTAGAAAATAGTACGAATAAAGAAAAACCCTTGAATGAGTAGGCGTGTCCAAACTTTTGACTGGTACTGTACATATATGGACGAGCGATGTCAGAGCGGCATGAACTAAGATACAGTAGAATAGTATAGAATATAATATATACATATGAGAAGAGTAGTGCAAGATATGTAAACATTATTAAAGTGACTAAGATACCGTAGAATAGTATAAAATACAGTATATACATATGAGATGAGTAATGCAAGATATGTAAACATTATTAAAGTGGCTAGTGTTCCATTTCTTAAAGTGGCCAGTGATTTCTAGTCTATGTCTATAGGCAGCAGCCTCTAATGTGCTAGAGATGGCTGTTTAACAGTCTGATAACCTTCAAATATAAGCTGTTTTTCTGTCTCTCAGCCCCAGCTTTGATGCACCTGTACTGACCTCGCCTTCTGGATGATAGCGGGGTGAACAGGCAGTGGCTCGGGTGGGTGATGTCCTTGATGATCTTTTTGGCCTTCCTGTGACATTGGGTGCTGTAGGTATCCTGGAGGGCGGGTAGTTTGCTCCCTGTAATGTGTTGTGCAGACCACACCACCCTCTGGAGAGCCTTGCGGTTGCAGGCGGTGCAGTTGCCGTACCAGGCGGTGATACAGCCCGACAGGATGCTCTCAATTGTGCATCTGTAAAAGTTTGTGAGGGTTTTATGTGCCAAGACAAATGTCTTTAGCCTCCTGAGGTTGAAGAGGCTCTGTTGCACCTTCTTCACCACACTGTGTGTTTGGGTGGTCCATTTAAGATTGTCAGTGATGTGTACGCCAAGGAACATGAAGCTTTCCACCTTCTCCACTGCGGTCCCGTCAATGTGGATAGGGGGGTGCACCCTTCGACCTCATGGCTTGGTTTTTGCTCTGACATGCACTGTCAACTGTGGGGCCTTATATAGACAGGTGTGTGCCTTTCCAAATCATGTCCAATCAATTGAATTTACCACAGGTGGACTCCAATCAATTTGTAGAAACATCTCAAGGATGATCAATGGAAACAGGATGCACCTGAGCTCAATTTCGAGTCTCATAGCAAAGGGTCTGAATACTTATGTAAATAAGTTATTTCAGAAATCCTGTTTTCGATTTTTCATTATGGGGTTATGTGTGTAGATTGATGAGGAAAACAACAAGATCAACAGCTAATTCTAGCCAGAGCAAGATGAGCTAAAATCTAAAGTAGGAATATTAGATAAACCCTCTCAAACTTTTTCAGCTAGTTGGCCGTCAAAATTGTACTGATAAACGATGGGGAATTGTAGCATCCTCGTCCTTCTGCAGCTTGCCTGCCAATGCATGCTTGTCCCAACCAAGCACCCAAGCTAACTGGCTAAAGTTGGCTTGCTTGCTACTTCCAGACACAAATAAGAAAATATCTCTCTCTGACCATTTTACTTGCGGTAGCAGAGCTGGTTAGGCTGTTTACATGTTATCTAGCGCGTTCTTGACTAACTATTACTTTTTTTGCCCACGTTTACTGACACAGGTCATATTCAGCAGGTGTTGCGAATTCGTAAATGAATCACTGTTTCTGCGCTCTGGCACACTCAGATGAGAGTGCTCTGAAATCGGAGTAGATAGCCAGCGTGAATTTGCGAACGCAAGAGATATGCTAACTGTATAACAGTCGTTCAAGTTCTTGCTAGCTAACCAAATGACACCTGCATCTCTAGCTGTGTATAGCCACAGAAAAACGATATGATGGGAAAGACTCAGTCACTCACCCACTCCTCCAACGGCATGACATGACATCCTCCTAGGAGCTAGCTAGCTAGCTATCTAGCTAATGTTAGGCACCATGTTTTTAGCTTGCTACATAAATAGATACGCTAGCATATTAGCCACGTTATGACTGATTAGTTTGATTGTATTGACATTCCCAGCCTTAGTTACATTTATCAGTTTTTGTCCAGAATATTGAGTCATTGAAACTGAATCAGTGCATCCCGAATGGAGGCACCTAACAATGTACCAAGCCAGCTGTGATTTACAACCTGATAGCAATATTTTTGGGACTACCAAGAAATATATTGGTGAATTATATTAATCATGTATTGAACTGCATCCATCTATTCTGCCAACAATGCCTTACTGTACATCATGGAACGGTGAGTCAAATATAACCTATTTTTAAAACCTCTTATGAAGTTGTTTTTGTGGCATAAACTGGGGATTTGATATTTTTGACTGATATTATGATTTTCTGTTTGTTTCATATCTGCAAAGTAGTTAAAACGCTGTCAGTTCCACTCTAAACTTTAGGTCACCGGTTACTAAACCGGAAATGTTTTTTGCAATGTGAAGTAATAGTTGTACATTTCTATTGGGAAATGTTTAATGGTTGTGTTTTTGTATTCTTATGATTGGGACCTACTGGCTTATTATGTCTGAGTTTATGGACTGCTTACCCTTTAACATCATGCTGTGTGTGACTGCTGTCTTTCCATCAGCCCTATGCAGTGGTGTAGTGGTGCCTGGAGAAGTGTGTATACTCTAATTTTGCCAAAATGATCCCAAACGGCCTGCCCAGCGAAGGAAAGGCACCCTGTGTGAAAAATCCTATGTTTTCCTATAGATTTTTCCGATTTCCACTCTCAACAATAGAAGAAATACAAAAATGTGATGGTCTAAGTTCACAACAATGCTTAAACCACATCAATCTGATTGGGTAGGCCTGTCAAGGCCTGGCTCTACTTGTGGGTGGGCCTCTGTCCACCCGGGTCCATCCATGTCTATGCCCCTGATGCAAACAGTGCATGATGACAATTGCGCATCACAAATAGCCTACTAACCAACACTTCGGACTAAACATTTTCAATACCTGGTTTGCATACCCATTGATGCCTTAGTTAGCATTTACTGGTAGATTTCATAAGTTGAAACGTCTTTCCTACCCTACCGGCTACCGATGTCATTCTTCTGTGAGCTGCTCCATGCCAAAACCAGTTGAGAGCTGCACACTCTTGCTGCCTGAAGAGGATATTCCGCTGAAACTAGGCTATGTGGGCTGCGCGTATGTGAATATATTTAATGTGCTTTGCGATTGTGTAGGCTACTTTGTGCATAATTTCTCTATTGTACTACATAAATGATAAGTCCTATACCTCCACTACACTACTTTGATACGCATCATTAGGGATTGAAAGTAAAGTGGGTATATGGCTTATACCTGTGTATACCCTCCACCACACCACTGGTCCTTCGTGTTTTGCAAAAGGTGCACTCACCTACATGAGTGTGCTGGTATTACGGTTGCTGTCCTTTCAGAATCACCAACCTGTCACACACTGAAGGCCTATAGGTTCGCCACTGCGCAAACATGTCTATAATAGATATAAAGGCTGTTAAGATATTCATGTTTCAAGAAAGGAGTGTATATATTTGGCCTGGCGAAGCGGTTTTATGCACTGACTGAATGGAAACTGATAATTATGCGATTTTTATTCCGCTGGTCTTGGGAAGAAAATAAGACAGAGTACAAATGTATCCGACACCGAGACAAGACCGGGACACTCAATATGTGGTCTCGAGACCGGTACTGGTACACTGTAGGACATCCATGCTCTCACCAAGAAACATATGGTTCTCAGAACATTATGCGCTAGCTGGAACTACACTGTGTCTCTCACTGCATGGTGTTGTTGTGGTGACTCATGCACTGTCAGTCTTAGCTCAGGCTGTAGGGGGCAGAGATTACACACAAACACACGTACACGCACAGACACAGGCATAAACACACAGAGACACACACACACTGAGGCCATAGGTGTCGGAAGACCAGAGAGATTATCCAGGCTGAGGTCTACAATTGATCTTCCGCTTCACACACAGACAGCCACACACACAAATGCACACACTCACATCTGCGATTTGCTCGAGGTATCGATCTGCTGCCTCTGTTGGTCTTTACTGCAGGACACACCCCCAGAGAGAGAGAGAGAGAGAGAGAGAGAGAGAGAGAGAGAGAGAGAGAGAGAGAGAGAGAGAGAGAGAGAGAGAGAGAGAGAGAGAGAGAGAGAGAGAGAGAGAGAGAGAGAGAGAGAGAGAGAGAGAGAGAGAGAGAGAATAAGCAGGAGAGGATGTGGGATAGTTATGTACACAGTCCACCCATAGCTAGGACCAGAATAATAGGGAGATTAGCATCTGAATGAGATCTGGAGAGGGAAAGGGAGATGCTAAATACCTCTGGGATGGAAACCTGGGTTTAGTATACGCAGTCTCACTGCTGTTAACGGAAACTTTTACACAATCTCCAAATCATGAGTCGAGCCAGACTGACTGTGCTGGGAAGCTATAATACTTCCTTTACAATGTTGCTGTGTGGCTGGTTTACAAATAAATGATAGGGAAAGTGAATACAATTGTATTAATTCATAACATTTCTGTTTCACCTCAGTGTAAAACTGAGTGTACAAAACATTAGGAACACCTGCTCTTTCCATGACATAGACTGACAAGGTTAATCCAGGTGAAATATATGATCCCTTATTGATGTAACTTGTTAAACCCAGGTTAAAGAAGGATTATTAGGCCTTGAGACAATTGAGCCATGGTTTGTGTATGTACAGTGAGGGAAAAAAGTTTTTGATCCCCTGCTGATTTTGTACATTTGCCCACTGACAAAGACATGATCAGTCTATAATTTTAATGGTAGGTTTATTTGAACAGTGAGAGACAGAATAACAACAAAAAAATCCAGAAAAACACATGTCAAAAATGTTATAAATTGATTAGCATTTTAATGAGGGAAATAAGTATTTGACCCCTCTGCAAAACATGACTTAGTACTTGGTGGCAAAACCCTTGTTGGCAATCACAGAGGTCAGACGTTCCTTGTAGTTGGCCACCAGGTTTGCACAGATCTCTGGAGGGATTTTGTTCCACTCCTCTTTGCAGATATTCTCCAAGTCATTAAGGTTTCAAGGCTGACGTTTAGCAACTCGAACCTTCAGCTCCCTCCACAGATTATCTATGTGATTAAGGTCTGGAGACTGGCTAGGCCACTCCAGGACCTTATTGTGCTTCTTCTTGAGCCACTCCTTTGTTGCCTTGGCTGTGTGTTTTGGGTCATTGTCATGCTGGAATACCCATCTACGACCCATTTTCAATGCCCTGGCTGAGGGAAGGAGGTTCTCACCCAAAATTTGACAGTACATGGCCCCGTCCATCGTCCCTTTGATGCGGTGAAGTTGTCCTGTCCCCTTAGCAGAAAAACACCCCCAAAGCATAATGTTTCCACCTCCATGTTTGACGGTGGGGATGGTGTTCTTGGGGTCATAGGCAGCATTTCTCCTCCTCCAAACACGGCGAGTTGAGTTGATGCCAAAGAGCTCGATTTTGGTCTCATCTGACCACAACACTTTCACCCAGTTCTCCTCTGAATCATTCAGATGTTCATTGGCAAACTTCAGACGGCCCTGTATATGTGCTTTCTTGAGCAGGGGGACCTTGCGGGCGCTGCAGGATTTCAGTCCTTCACAGCGTAGTGTGTTACCAATTGTTTTCTTGGTGACTATCGTCCTGTAGTAGTTCTGGGCTGATTCCTCACCGTTCTCATGATCATTGCAACTCCACGAGGTGAGATCTTGCATGGAGCCACAGGCTGAGGGAGATTGACAGTTCTTTTGTGTTTCTTCCATTTGCAAATAATCGCACCAACTGTTGTCACCTTCTCACCAAGCTGCTTGGCGATGGTCTTGTAGCCCATTCCAGCCTTGTGTAGGTCTACAATCATGTCCCTGACATCCATGGAGAGCTCTTTGTCTTGGCCATGGTGGAGAGTTTGGAATCTGATTGATTGATTGCTTCTGTGGACAGGTGTCTTTTATACAGGTAACAAGCTGAGATTAGGAGCACTCCCTTTAAGATTGTGCTCCTAATCTTAGCTTGTTACCTGTATAAAAGACACCTGGGAGCCAGAAATCTTTCTGATTGAGAGGGGGTCAAATACTTATTTCCCTCATTGTCACGCCCTGGCTCTGGGGACTATTATATGTTGAGCCAGGGTGTTAGTTTCTATGTTTAGTGTTCTATGTTCATGTTCTAGTTCATGTGTTTCTATGTTGGCCGGGGTGGTTCCCAATCAGAGGCAGCTGTGGCTTGTTGTCTCTGATTGGGAACCATACTTAGGCAGCCTGTTTGGCACTTGTCATTTGTGGGATCTTGTTCCGGAGAGGTTTGTGTTTTGTTAACCTTAGGACTTCACGTATCGTTTTGTTGGTTTTTGTATATTTGTAAAGTACTCATTAAAAGATGTACGCATATCACGCTGCGCCTTGGTCCGTTGCTTATAACGATCGTGACACTCATTAAAATGCAAATCAATTCATAACATTTTTGACATGCGTTTTTCTGGATTTCTTTGTTGTTATTCTGTCTCTCACTGTTCAAATAAACCTACCATTAAAATTATAGACTGATAATTTCTTTGTCAGTGGGCAAACGTACAAAATCAGCAGGGGATCAAATACTTTGTTCCCTCACTGTATGTATGGTTTGGGTTAAGTGCCTTTGAACAAGGTATGGTAGTAGGTGCCAGGCGCACCGATTTGAGTGTGTCAAGAACTGCACCTCTGCTGGGTTTTTCACGCTCAACAGTTTCTTGTGTGTATCAAGAATGGTTCACCACCCAAAGGACATCCAGCCAACTTCACACAACTGTGGGAAGCATTGGAGTCAACATGGGTCAGCATCTCTGTGGAACTTGATGCATTCTGTCAAATTCATGTGTTTCAACAGATATTTTTAGTTGTGCTAACAAAGCTACTCAAGTTGTTTTGACAAATTACTTAGTGGAGAGGACAAGTATTTACTAGTCAGAAAAACAAAACTATTAGTTGTTTTAACTTACCAAAGTTTGTTACAATGTTGCCTTAACATTTGATGTTGTGTTAACTTCCAATACAGTTGAAACAACTACTTTGAAATTTACACATTTTCTGAACTGACTAAGCCTTTAAAGATGAACAGAACAACAAATACTTCAACAACTATTTCATTTATATACAAAGAAATTAACAGACATAACAACCCCCTTGGTGACTGTGCACAGTGTGTGTGTGTGTGTGGTGTCTCTGTAATTATTTCAAATACTATTTGAGCCCATGTCTCGTCTGTGTGTGTCTGTGTGTGAGTGAGACACAATCATCACCACAACAACCACCATTCTCCAGCCTTTCAAATCTAGCAGAAAATAATTGTGACTGTTTCTGTGAAACAACTTGTAGAATTTGACAGAATCTCTGTTGAACACAGTATCTACAGTAGTACCCTTCTAACACTACTGAGCCAAGCCATACTATGCTGGGTTGGTTAGTCATACACCACAGTTGCTGGAGGTGTGGTGGATAACATATTGTGGAAAGAAAAGCGTGACCGCAGAACTGTTTGGTTCAGTACAATAGTGTGAAAAGGGTAAATGTGACAGCATGTTATTGAATGACAGCACACATTTAAATATCTGATGCAGGTGAAACGTCCAGTTTCATAGTGGCCAACAAAGGCAATATCCGGCTGCTTTTGCTTCACAGTCAGCCATGTCGGGCTCCATTAACCCCGATTCAGCCATACAATACTCCAAAATGTATTCTGTAAACGTTTTGATCACCAGACAGCTGACCTCGCCCACAGCCACCGTCTCCGAATTCACCGCTACCAGCTTCGACAACACACACACACACTTCCCTCCTTCCCCCTTTACCTGTTGCTACTATTGGCTACGATTCTGTACCACAGAATGTTAGCTACCTGGCTAAGCTGCAGTATTTGGCTCTCTACTCTGTACGTTTGTGTGCTGTAATGGAATACACATTAGACTTCAAGGGACATTTCTGAATTGTAATTCATGTGTTTCAGTGTCTGATTTCTTGGTTTGATAAAGAAAATGTGCAGAACTTACAATTCCAGGAAATGTTGTGTAATTGTCTGTTCTATGCCTCGACACAAGGTCCTGTTGAAAAACAAGGTTCAGTGTAAGAACTTACAGGTGTTGGGAAAATAAATATTTTACAACATGCACCAAGCTAGTTATTCAGGATGGATATGAGTACTCATACTAGAATGTCAGTATTCACTTGCAAATAAAATCCATAATCCATAATAAATTTTTTCTTTCTTTTTTTTGCATTGTATTATTATTATTATTATTATTATTATTATTATTATTATTATTATTATTATTATTATTGTTATTAACACATCCACCACCCACCTCTCTTCGGATGACATACAATGGGGGAAAAAAGTATTTAGTCAGCCACCAATTGTGCAAGTTCTCCCACTTAAAAAGATGAGAGAGGCCTGTAATTTTCATCATAGGTACATGTCAACTATGACAGACAAATTGAGAAAAAGAAATCCAGAAAATCACATTGTAGGATTGTTAATGTATTTATTTGCAAGATTTCTGGCTCTCACAGACCTGTAACTTCTTCTTTAAGAGGCTCCTCTGTCCTCCACTCGTTACCTGTATTAATGGCACCTGTTTGAACTTGTTATCAGTATAAAAGACACCTGTCCACAACCTCAAACAGTCACACTCCAAACTCCACTATGGCCAAGACCAAAGAGCTGTCAAAGGACACCAGAAACAAAATTGTAGACCTGCACCAGGCTGGGAAGACTGAATCTGCAATAGGTAAGCAGCTTGGTTTGAAGAAATCAACAGTGGGAGCAATTATTAGGAAATGGAAGACCACTGATAATCTCCCTCGATCTGGGGCTCCACGCAAGATCGCACCCCGTGGGGTCAAAATGATCACAAGAACGGTGAGCAAAAATCCCAGAACCACACGGGGGGACCTAGTGAATGACCTGCAGAGAGCTGGGACCAAAGTAACAAAGCCTACCATCAGTAACACACTACGCCGCCAGGGACTCAAATCCTGCAGTGCCAGACGTGTCCCCCTGCTTCAGCCAGTACATGTCCAGGCCCGGCCAGTTTGCTAGAGTGCATTTGGATGATCCAGAAGAGGATTGGGAGAATGTCATATGGTCAGATGAAACCAAAATATAACTTTTTGGTAAGAACTCAACTCGTCGTGTTTGGAGGACAAAGAATGCTGAGTTGCATCCAAAGAACACCATACCTACTGTGAAGCATGGGGGTGGAAACATCATGCTTTGGGGCTGTTTTTCTGCAAAGGGACCAGGACGACTGATCCGTGTAAAGGAAAGAATGAATGGGGCCATGTATCGTGAGATTTTGAGTGAAAACCTCCTTCCATCAGCAAGGGCATTGAAGATGAAACGTGGCTGGGTCTTTCAGCATGACAATGATCCCAAACACACCGCCCGGGCAACGAAGGAGTGGCTTCGTAAGAAGCATTTCAAGGTCTTGGAGTGGCCTAGCCAGTCTCCAGATCTCAACCCCATAGAAAATCTTTGGAGGGAGTTGAAAGTCCGTGTTGCCCAGCGACAGCCCTAAAACATCACTGCTCTAGAGGAGATCTGCATGGAGGAATGGGCCAAAATACCAGCAACAGTGTGTGAAAACCTTGTGAAGACTTACAGAAAACGTTTGACCTGTGTCATTGCCAACAAAGGATATATAACAAAGTATTGAGAAACTTTTGTTATTGACCAAATACTTATTTTCCACAATAAATTAATTAACAATCCTACAATGTGATTTTCTGGATTTTTTTTTCTCATTTTGTCTGTCATAGTTGACGTGTACCTATGATGAAAATGACAGGCCTCTCTCATCTTTTTAAGTGGGAGAACTTGCACAATTGGTGGCTGACTAAATACTTTTTTCCCCACTGTATACTGTATACAGTTGAAGTCTGAAGTTTACATACACCTTAGCCAAATACATTTAAACTCAGTTTTTCACAATTCCTGACATTTAATCCTAGTAAAAATTCCCTGTTTTAGGTCAGTTAGGATCACCACTTCATTTTAAGAATGAGAAATGTCAGAATAATAGTAGAGAGAATATGATTTATTTCAGCTTTTATTTCTTTCTTCATATTCCCAGTGGGTCAGAAGTTTACATACACTCAATTAGTATTTGGTAGCATTGCCTTTAAATTGTTTAACTTGGGTCAAATGTTTCGGGTAGCCTTTCACAAGCTTTCCACAATAAGTTGGGTGAATTTTGGCCCATTCCTCCTGACAGAGCTGGTGTAACTGAGTCAGCTTTGTGGGCCTCCTTGCTCGTACACGCTTTTTCATTTCTGCCCACACATTTTCTATGGGATTGAGGTCAGGGCTTTGTGATGGCAAATCCAATACCTTGAATTTGTTGTCCTTAAGCCATTTTGCCACAACTTTGGAAGTATGCTTGGGGTCATTGTTCATTTGGAAGACCCATTTGCGACCAAGCTTTAACTTCCTGACTGATGTCTTGAGATGTTGCTTCAATATATCCACATAATTTTCCTTTCCTCATGATGCCATCTATTTTGTGAAGTGCACCAGTCCCTCCTGCAGCAAAGCACCCCCACCCGTGCTTCGCGGTTGGAATGGTGTTCTTCGGCTTGCAAGCGACCCCCTTTTTCCTCCAAACATAACGATTGTCATTATGGCCAAACAGTTCTATTTTTGTTTCATCAGACCAGATGACATTTCTCCAGAAAGTACGATCTTTGTCCCCATGTGCAGCTGCAAACCGTAGTCTGCCTTTTTTATGGCGGTTTTGGAGCAGTGGCTTCTTCCTTGCTGAGTGGCCTTTCAGGTTATGTCGATATAGGACTCGTTTTACTGTGGATATAGATGCTTTTGTACCTGTTTCCTCCAGCTTCTTCACAAGGTCCTTTGCTGTTGTTCTGGGTTTGATTTGCACTTTTCGCACCAAAGCATGTTCATCTCTAGGAGACAGAACGCGTCTCCTTCTTGAGCGGTATGACGGCTGCGTGGTCCCATGGTGTTTATACTTGCGTACTATTGTTTGTACAGATGAATGTGGTACCTTCAGGCATTTGGAAATTACTCCCAAGGATGAACCAGACTTGTGGAGGTCTACAATTTTTTTCTGAGGTCTTGGCTGATTTCTTTTGATTTTCCCATGATGTCAAGCAAAGAGGCACTGAGTTTGAAGGTAGGCCTTGAAATACATCCACAGGTACACCTCCAATTGACTCAAATGATGTCAATTAGCATATCAGAAGCTTCTAAAGCCATGATATAATTTTCTGGAATTTTCCAAGCTGTTTAAAGGCACAGTCAACTTAGTGTATGTAAACTTCTGACCCACTGGAGTTGAATTATAGGTGAAATAATTTGTCTGTAAACAATTGTTGTAAAAATCACTTGTGTCATGGACAAAGTAGATGTCCTAACCGACTTGCCAAAACTATAGTTTGTTAACAAGTATTAAAATGTATGCACTCACTAACTGTAAGTCGCTCTGGATAAGAGCGTCTGCTAAATGACTAAAATGTAAAATATTGGGCGACGTCCTGCGCCAAAGTGGGCCACCAGTACTTCTCGGAGAGGGAGTGGATGGTGCGAGTGATCCCTGGTTGTCCAGCGGCAAGGGATGTGTGCCCAGGTCAACTGCCGATCTCTCACCCCTGTAGGGACGTAGATGCGTTCTGGAGGGCAGATAGCAGAGCCTGGCGGATGTCCACAGCTACATCCCAAAACACGGGGCCAGCGATACGGGAGGACCGATTGATGGGCACTCACAGGACTCTCAACCGGCGTGGAACAACAGGGTACGGGGAAGCATGTCCTCCGACATCCTGGTCCATAGGCAGGGATTTTCATGCTCGACCATGAGATGGTGGGGTTGTGACACGGGAGGCCGAAGAGTACCTTGTGTACAGGTGCGGTGGTGATGAAGGGAAGACTTTCCTGGTGCATGGATCCCACGGTGAGGGTGAGTGGTGCTGTGCGTAATTGTGCCGGATCCCAATGGTCGCGTATCTAGGGCTTGGAAAGGAAAAGGAGAGCGGGTATGAGGTTAAATTCAGGGAGGAGGCGAGGGCCTGGTTGATAAAGTTCCCAGTGGCACCGGAGTCCACTACAGCTGTAGAGACAACACCTGAGGGACAGCCAGCAAAATTGAAACTATGAAGTGTTTTACAGAAAACTATGATACTGGAATAGTGACACCTACCCTGGGAGACAGAAGGTCACGCAGCCACCCCTCTGCTCTAGTGGACCCCGGGTTAGGCCGCAACGGACACCGCTGAAGCTGTGCCCCCCCTGGCTGCAATAGGGACAGAGCCCCAGCTGTCTCCAGCAATGCCGCTCTGTCACGGAGAGGTGTGTGGCCCCTACCTCCATGGGTTCAGGCTCTGCCTCAGGACAGCCAAAGGAGGGAGGTGAGTGGCCAGGTGGACACCGGCGCTCCCAAAGAAGGTTATCCAGACGGATGGTCATTTAGATGAGCGTGTCCAAGGATATGTTATCATCCCGACATGCCAACTCCGTATGGACCTCCTCACGCATCCACTGCGGAATAGAGTGCGGAGTGCCGGCTCATGCCATCCGCTGGAGGCTGCCACAGTGCGAAAGGTG